>NC_134184.1:5145282-5469210 GCF_964188355.1 Buteo buteo | reverse complement strand
AGTTATGAGTCATGATATTTCCTTAACAATGAGAATTTATTCTTGATGCCTGCAATGACATTATTTAGTCAGATACTGTGCAGTCTTTATCTACATCTTTTTTCGTAAAGATAAAGTTATAGAAATCCACCAAAGGGTATTTAAATCCCTTTGAGATCCATCCATAAGCCCACATAAGGTACACTGCATTAGATATTCTAATAAAATGAATTTTCAGGTGCAGTATCTAGTCATCGGTGCAGTGTTGCTTTCTATTCAGATTTTTAGCTAAGCTGAGTGAAGCTCAGTAAAGCTGAGTGGCTTGCTCTTGCTTACATAGCACCTTGAATCCATGGCTCAACTGTTTTTAATTTTTTTCCAGCACCAGTTGTAGTATCATGAAGCTGCTTTAAGGCAGAACATGGAAGCTTTTGGAGGCTCTGCATAATATGACTGAAGAAAGATGAAACAGTATGACACCTGCCCATCTGACCCTTCTTCGACAACCCTTGGCAGATCTGGGTGAGCTGGTTCGCATCAGAAGAATAGTGAGGACTCCAAATGGGTCTTCGTTGTGTGGGAGTAGATGGTGGAAGAGCAGAAATGTGCTTGAAAAGAATATGGAAATTTTGGTTGCTGGTGAAGGACACTTTAATATTTGTGACACCTCTCAGGTTAATCCATGGTGGATGCCTCTTGTCTACACAGCCCACCAATGGGTAGCTGGTTAAGTAGCCAGGCAGTTCACATCGTTTATCACAGACAACTATCCCAGTCATTCACGTGTCTTCCATGCATCTCCCCAGCCCTTATGGGTACCCTACCACCTCAGCACATACCTCGCTCATCGCTCTACCGCCTGCAGTGGTGGCGAAGCCTGGACAGCAGTAGCAGAAGCTTCTCCCTTCTGCCCCATCAGGGTGCCTCAAAACTGTCCGGGATGCAAGAGTGCCCTTTAGCTTAGGTCTAGCATTCAGTTTCCCTCCATAGAAGAAAGCCCATGCTGGGCTAGAATAAAAAAGAATAGACTATTTCAGTTGGAAGGGACCTACAACGATCATCTAGTCCAACTGCCTGACCAATTCAGGGCTGACCAAAAGCTAAAGTATGTTGTTAAGGGCATTGCCCAAATGTTTGTTATGGCTGTGCCATAACAAACCCAAATCAGCTCTTTGTCTATCAGAGTACCTGTGAGTCCCCGAGTAATAGGGACTTCAGGACAACAGGACTTGCTGTGACAGCATATCTATTGATATTGATATTGATATTGATATTGAATTCACAGGTCACTGGAGCTTTTAGGATCTTACGATGACTTTGCTGCTGCCAAAAGTCATGTATGGCTCCATGTACCCTAATATCCAGCAATCTCCTCAGAAATACCCTCTGGATTACATTTTCCTGCAGCCTTACTGATTTTTCTCTGACTGGGAAGGAAAAAATTTTGCATGGTGATGTTTTTGATCAAGCCAGGTTATAGCAGGCGGGATCTGTAGGCACAAAGGCCTGAAGCTCTTGCACTGTTGTGCAGTAGTTAATGCACAGACGGTCCTTGTGCGCTCTGCCAGGGCAGGATAAGGTTTCTCTTTTTGGCCCGTAGGTATGGGAGAGTCACCTGTAGGGATGGTGACTCCTGAAAGACAGGCTGGCCCTGAGCAGAGGTACCCGGCAGCTTAAGACAGAAGAGTGCCATGTGTGTGAAAACAGATAGATCCAGCTGCCTACAAAGTATAAGAAAACCCATATAGTGTCCTGGAAAGGCAGTCTCTCCTGCAGCCTCTTGCGGGGAGGCTGGGATGGGAGAAGGACCCCCTCATCGAAACCTACAGTGTCCATCACCTCCATCTCCCCCGTGCCATTGCCAGGAGTGACCATGGGAAGTCAGGCTGCCTGTTACAGCTCATCACATTCCCTGTTCTCCAGAAGTAATAAAGCTACAGACTGATTTCAGCCCCTTAATTCAGGGCAAGTAAAATCCACTTATTTCCATGCAGCTGGGAAGCTGTGAGCTGACAGTGCTACTGGTTTAGAATCAGTGAGCCACTTGCACCAGGGTGGTCATCTTCTTCCAATGTAAAGCACCATGCACATTAATGTACAGTATTTAAAAGAAGTCTTCTCAATATCTTTTCTAACTTCTGCAGGTGGTAGGTCCTTTTTTGAACAGGCAGCAAAATGACTGTAAAAGGCCCTACCCACATGTGGTTCGGGCCACCTTTATTGCAGCTTTTATCACCCAGAAGAATGTGCTGACCTATGTCTATTTTGTGATCCGCAACTACCCCTGTCAACTGCTCTTATCACTTAACTGTAGCGTAATCAGTTGTCACCTAGTTATGTGTTTATGGCATATACGTTATACCGTTTTGGAGATAAGAAATGATTACTGACACACACACCTTCATTAATTCACTGACAGAGGAGTAATAGTGAATACGACTGTCAAGGTAAAATGACAATATATCAGCATTAGGATGATCAAACAATGCAGGCAAATACCGTCTATAAACATAAACCTGTTACAACAGCAGTACTTTATGACTTTTGGCAGCCACAAAGTCATCAATAAGATCCTAAAAGCTCCGGTGACATGTGAACTCACTCTCAATAGATATGTTGTCAGAGCAATTTAATTTGCTTTGTGGTGGTGTCACTCTTCGTTGGAGAAGGACCTTTCTCACCCTCAGAGTTCATTAATGGCAGTGTCAAAACCAGTCTTATTGCCATGACAACAATGAAGAAAGTTGAATGGAGACTACTGGATAGCAGAAAGCAGATATTTCACGTGGATGTACTTGGCAGGCATGTTTGTACCAAGCAAAATGCTGCTGTTTCCAAAATGTATTAAGGTGAGTTCAAATTAAATGTGCACAAGCAGCTTCTGAACCTTTGGAACGTGTGTCCCTGTGCACAAATTTTTTAACAGACAGTGATTTTTTTTTTAATTATTTTTGTACCAGAAAATTAGGAAAAACTATTCAATGATTAGGTCTAAAAACCCACTCGGTTTCATCACTTATAGATGAAAGTACCTTTTGGACCATTTTCATCCACCTCGTGTTTTCCTTCACAACAATGATGACCTTGTTTGTATTGTTGAGTAGTGGTTACGGCTGCTCTCTTACTTTGCAGTTTAGTCACACAATCAACATTTGATTGAGTATTAATGGTAAACACAACTCTGGGTTAATGATTTTTACGGTCTAATTATTTTTCTGTGGCAACAAGATTCCCTTCTATCACTTTTTAATTTTCTCTCTGTGAGATCACTGACTGAAAAAGTGGTTAAGCCCAGATGTTTGGTGTCTCAGGCTGGGGCAGTGAAAGCCAGATACATACTGTATTATCCAAATTAGAAGTGAACAAATTCCAATTAACTGCATTTGCCTTTGTATAAACCATTGATTTTCCCTTGTTCTTGTGTTCCCAAGTTCACTTCTCCAGATCATCTGCTGTTTTATATATTGGTATCATACTCCCACTTCTCCTCGTTTCAAAGGCAAATGATCTCGATCTTTTAAAACACGGTTTCTGCTGAATATTTTTACACCCTCCCAATCACTCCCATCACCCTGTGCCGAAGTGGACATAGATCTGCGTTGTCGCTTGAGATTGTGAGCACCCAGTCCTGCACATAGTCTTCCCAGAGTCACACTGCTGACCACATAAAAGCTCTGCCTTCTTTTTCCATACCTTTACCACCTACAAATGTGTTTTGTTCTTTGGACTGTTGCTATACACAGCTGTCCACCACCATATCCAATTCCCCTTCCTAAGCTGACACAGGCAGAACGGTGTAAGGTTAATGAGTAAATCATGTTCTCCTCTCCAATTAATATTATTTTGTATTTGTTGACACTGAGCTCCACCTGTCATTCTGTTCACCCTTGTTCAGTTCCCTGGAGATGCAACCAACCTTCCCCATTCATGACAGACTCAAAGAATATTATTCAAGAGATTAATACTTGAGTACTCTACTCTTAATCTTTTGCTTTATTGGAAATGGATTCATCCGATTCTTTGCTTCCTGTTTCTTGGCTTTTGCTCCCACACAACACATCGTTTCTCCGAACAGAAACAAGTGATGTTTTTACACCTTCTTCTAAGGAACGTTTTCACTCACCCTTTGAAAATTAAAATACATTATTTTTACTTTTTTTTACGCCCCTTTACATTTTTACATTGCATTACTGACAGATTAAAAAAATCCTAATAGATTGATGAGACACAATTTCCCATTGCAGAAAATGGTGGCTTGCCTTTTTCCCTTAATAACTCTTTTTTAATATCTTTTTCTTAATGCTTCCTTTTCTAGAGGTATGGGACATGATTACAAAAGCTATTATTATAATTTTCAACAGTGGAAGCCTGAGAGTATTAGGAAAAGAAGAGGCAATTCCAGGCCAGTCTTTGATATCTCACTGAGATATTATTATGGCGCTCATTGCTGGGTTCATCCACTGACTTCAAGTTGATTAATCAAATTCTTAAAATATTAAACTGCAATGCAAACCAATTCTGCTAGTTTATCATCTACTTGAAACACAGATTTTAGTCCCTCACAGAGGTACACAGGTACAACAGATTTTCAACATAAAATGCAAAATGAGAAGTGAGGAGAGAAACAAGAAACTGAAGGGAAGCATCACCATGAAAGCGGGGTCATGAGAAGGCTCCCAGAACCCCAAGGCCAGACTGAGCACTGCAGATACATTCGCATCCATCGTCTTCCTCCTCAGGTGTAAATGCTCCACTCACATTTCATCCCTTTTTGCTTCTCTTTACCAAAGAAAAGGGAAACGGATGTGTAAGATACAGCAGCTCGTCTTGTCAGAGATAGACATCCCATTCATCCCACCTTTGCCGTGCCAATGTCTGGCAGCACACCTTGGGTCTCGGTCCCTCAGACTGGAGACCCACCCAAGTGTCCACAGGGGTCCGAACTTTAGTGCTCGTCTTAATACCCACCACGCGTGGCTCCTCATCCGTGCCAGCCCCAGAGGGACCAGCCTCCTCCTGCTGACCTGTCGGTTAAGCACCTGTAAGAGACGTGTGGTCCTCGCTGACCGCAGCCATTCATTCCCTGCCAATAGCCTGCCTTTCAAAGCCAGGAATATGATTTTTCACTAAATATTAATTGGCCTGGCTAGTGAGGTTCTGAAAACACAATAAATTATTCAGCGGGCTCTTCAGCCACATTTACTTACTAAAGAAAGGATGCCAAGCGCGCCGCGCGTCAAGTACTGCCGATCAAACGGCCGAGAAACCAAGGGCTCGCGCGGTGTGTCTGCAGAGCAGAGCAGGTGGGGGGTCTCTGGCCAAGGGATGTTTCTACCTGAGGCACTTGTATGGAACAAAAAAATGAAATACTGGTGTATTTGTCTTCCTTTAGCAGAAAAGAACAACAGGAAAAATTCACCTTTTTTGCTTGATGAAATTTCTTTGCTATAGTTAAAGCTACTTGTTTTAGGTTACCGCTGGTAAGAAATAATTAACAACTTGCCTTGTGCTCTGAAATTATGATGCTCAAGCCACAAAACCACTGCGTTTCTTACTTCTTTGCAGCCAACTATTGTAACCATGCCTCGTTGGAGGAAAAACATTCTGGGTTTTTTTCTTATCTATGTGCTAATGTCTGAGATCAAAAAGAAATAAAAGACCAGCCACCTAGCAATTAATGGTAGGCTGTTAGTGAAAGGTTCCTCATGAAATATCGTAATAAAAAAAAATTAACAGCAGTCCCCTGTGCAAGGAATGTATCCCTTAACGCCAGGCTTTTGCCACCAAAATGCCTTGCACCCACATTTTGCCGCCCTAAATGAAAGATGTTATCGCGGTTTCACCGCTTGATTAAATTTGCGCCCGACTGGATGAAGGCACAGCCTACGGCTCCTGCGCCGCGCAACCTCTGTAAGCCTGTAATGGGGAGTGGGCTGCCCTGAGCACGCCGGTGTTTGATTTAAATTGGAACGGGTCCAGAAGGCCACAGTCGGGTTAGTCCAAGCAGTTAAGAGGTCTCCGTGAAGATGCGCGGGGTCAAAGCCGAGCTGTTTCAGCTGGCCGTTAGCAAAGGAGCCCCGCGTCCCATGTGCCGGTCTCCCTGCCCCCTGCTCCCATCACGTACACGCTTTCCTGCACGGAAACCACTGGTTAGGCTGGGCTGTATCAGGGGGTACATCCCCTGAGTGCGGTCCTCTGCCTTCAGCCGCTTCCCTTCAGCTACCGAACCATAACGGGGGGGTTTCTGGGTCTCTGGAGATGGTAACCTCGATTACATTTTTAAGAGATGGGAATGACAAAAGCCCCGGTGCAAGCCCTCTGCATATTCACTTCTCTATGCAGCAGCACATTTTCCTCCATGTCCTCTGTTTGTATGTACTAAAACAGGTAGCAAAAGATTAAAAGATAACAAAAAGCATAAAATGTGATGCATGGATGTGTGAATGGAGAGATTTAAAAGGTTCTGTGAAGTGAGACAGGATCACAAGACACTAAGAGAGTCATTTTGTTCTTGTATAATCAAAGTTACAATCCAAAATACAGTGATTGAAGTGTCACTTGTTCCACATCTTCTGTGCATAACAGCAGGTTTGAAGTCCTGTCTGCAACGGAGGATGTACGGACTCCGGCTTCAGTGAGGAAAAAAACTATTAAGCATTTATATCTGTCTCATTGGGCTTTACAAATGCAAGTCATCTGGCTTGAGAAATCCTACCAGTCACCCTCACATTGCAGTGATACTCACTGTAATCATTAGCATGTGGCTCAGACCTACAACAGATCATGAACGTGGCTCATTTTTTTCTTTCTTAAGTACGACCCTAATTCCAATGACGGATGACAGATGGGGCCTGTGCCCTAACCGTAGCGAGGGAAGGGGAAGGCAGGTCTCTCCCCTCCGCCTGGAGCCTTCTCACAATCTGATCCAGCAAATGCACCCTAGCTAGGGCTGGTGTCCATGTGTAGGCACCTACACGCGAGGTGGGTGTCTACGGGCCTGATATAGTCGGTCGACGCAGTCAGTGGAGCCTGGAGAGCTATCGAGCTAGGGAAATACTGGTGACATTCGGGTGAGCTGAGTAGCGCTCTGGCTTCCCTTGTATTGACTAAGGGCTTGACTAAAGACAGGCATCCAGTGCCATTTAAGGTATCCTGAATTGCCTCCAAATGCTGTCCTCTGGAAGGACGCAGGTCCCGTACTGTATCTGTCAGCCCAAATCAGACGTCTCGGATAGCAAAGGGCATCCCAAATGCCACCAGAAGCCTACATGCAGGCAGCTGAATCCAGCCCTAGATCTTGATTGACTATGATGGGGAGTTACACTCCTAGTTCACATGTAGACATACATACCGTAGGCAACCATATGGAGATGTCTGGATCACTCTCCTAATAAGAAGCACCTAATTTTTTATTTTAATTGTGCAACTTTAATTGTATTTTTTCTGAAAAATAACCAGCTTCTTAGATAAAGGTAATGTAGTAGATTTATTTTATTTCGATTTAATGCATGTCAGATGGAGATTGTAGGAGTGAACACAGGAATTGCAAGGGCTGTAAAAGGAGACTGAAGGGCTATTTTTTGACAGGGTAAATTTGCATGATTTTTACACTGTTTTTAATTAGATCCTTGTTTCAGGGTTTCTACTAGTTGCTTGCAGTGGGCAGGAAGGTATTTTTTCTCTTGTTAATGTATAACTTGACTTCTTAGCTTTTTTTCCTCCTCCCCTGAAAGCAGGAGACATGGTCTAGCTTCAGAAATAGGATGACAGGCAGAGTACATTGATAGTACTGAAAACCTCTAGCAAGCTGGTTTATGTGTCTTGATGGACAGCTCAGGCTTGGACAGATCACCAGATCCAGGGATAGGAAGGAATTTCCTCCCAAGTCAAAGCAACAGCACCACTGGGGGAGAGGGTCATTGCTTTTCTCTCTAATGTTGACACAGCCCAACACGCAGCATCTTCTGGGCCTTTATTCCTTACAAATCAGCTCCCGTTGTAGCAGTCCAAGTCATTGGCTCTAGACCTAGATCTCTCCTTGCTCTTTTCTGTGACCTTTCATTGAATTTCTAGTACTTCAGCTTTTGTACTAAAGGTAAGGTTCATTTGCAATGGGCAAAGGAGATGTTTCATGACTTGTATCTGCTCTGTGGGCAACGGGGATTCTGCAGATCCTTATGGATTAAACATCGAGGGCTTTTTATGTCAGGGCACTAGACTGATGATTTAGGAAGTCCTAGCGGTCTGTGCCTGAGAAGTCCTACAAAACATTACAGTCATAATCCCCCTGCTTGTGGAAGATGAGAATGAGGGGGTTGCACCATGAGAAACACAGAGCAGAAATTGCACAATTAGCTCAGGGCAGATTTTTCCAAAACTATTTAGTAAAATTCTTTCTAAAAAATACATGCCTGTAGAAACTTTTTAGGGAGAACAGTCAGAAATTTCTCAGCATTGAATTAAGAAAAAATTGCTTTGTCCTGGAAGAAATTTTCTTCCTACAAGGGTCCCATTGCAGTGTTACATTTATGTTCATTCACATCACTGACAAACAGGACTGGTGATCACTGGCTGGTTCCTCGTGGTCCCTTGCTGGAGTCATGAGGCTGCACATCCCATACTCTCTGCTTACCATGTGGGGTCACCAATTTACATGAGTCGAAGATCAGCAGGAGACAAATAGAGAGTGCACTTGCTCACTAGGTGTGGGGTTCACCTCCTTTCGCAGTCATCCAAATTCAGGTGTCTCCCTAGGGGTTGGGTACTTGGTCAACAGCGATCTAGCAGTACAGTCAATGGAGGGTGAAGGGAGTTTGGGCTAATGGGCGTCTGTGCTCACATAAGGTGAGCAGCTCCCTTGCCTTGATCCACCAAGTCTCCACCACCCGTGACGGGAGCTCAGTGCAGTCACCCACCCCGTGCAGAGGCAACCCAGACACAGACCCAGAGGCTGAGCGGATATAACCCGTGCCTTCCAGGAGCGGTGGCTGGACTTCATGGGGGATCCCTTACGGCACCCTGAATGACACCAGAGACCCGCAACGGGACAGCTGAATGGTGCTACGGACTCACGTGTCCATACACTGCACTTTCACACTGTGATATGTTATACCCTATTGGCCTAAATCCCACCCTAGCTGCCTGTATCATGTCCGGCTTTCCCCCAAACCATTTCCTGAAAATGCATCATGAACACAACCATTCCCGGCCTGTTCTTTAACTAAATGGGGTGTTTCAATGCCCCACCAGCTACAGCGCAGAGAAGATACGAAAAGAAGGAACAAGGTGGTTAATAGGTGCTCTGTCCTCCCCATTTTCCTGGATATGGAGCACCAGGATATTTTTGCCTCCTTCGTCAGCAGGGATCCATATGGATGCACCAGTTGCTTCAAAAATAATTGTCAGCTTTCACCCGCATTCAGATGGGCCCTATTTCTGGCCCCACGCATGCAGCAAACGAAAGGTGCCATCTAGCGTCTCTGAGCAACATCCGAAACGAGAAATCACTCCAATGGTGCATTTAATGTCTACTTTCTCACTGACAGACACAAAACGGGTCTTCAAAATGCACAAACTTTTCATTTCAGGAAAGTTTAAGCAAGCCAGGACTTATGTCTTCTCTCTCTTTTTGTCTCTCTGCATTGTCTTCATCCAAGGTCTGAGCCTGAACTTAGTTCGAGACAGGGGTGTTCAGGAGTTGGATCCACTGGTTCCTTTGGCTTAAACAATTTAAAGTCATTCTAAGCAATAACGATTCATTTTTCAATAAGTCAGGGTTTGAAATATAGTTTTGCATACTACTAATAAATTTTTGTCCCGAGGGGCTTCGTCCCATTTAAAGTGGAAAGCAATTTAGTCATTTGCTATCCCACAAAGGGAAAAGAGACTGTTTCAAAATAATAAAACAGACGGTAGAGCTGGATCTATAAAAGGACTAAAAAGCCTAAATCCAGCCTAACTGCTGCTGTGGATGCCTTCGACAAAAAAAATCAGAGCTCTGAAAATCCACTCGGCACCCGACTGGACTTTGTAGGCGTATTCGCGGTGCTACGTCCACCGACACAAAGGCCAGGCCAAGCGGTGTAGAGGGGCTGCGTCCACCCCGCTCAGTCCTCACTCCCCAAAAAGCTGTTGGGCCACAACCACCCAGCACCACTCTTGGCCCTGGGTCTCATCACAGGGTCAGAGCAATGTCATGCTACGAGTAAGAACGGTCATCTCAAAGTACTGCGATAACAGGAGGACAGGGTGACACCCTCCAGACTGGTGTTTTCATAGCATGGAGTTGGGGAGGGGTGCTGCACGCCCTGGGGCACGGCAGAGGGGTACGTGGGAGTGCTGGGCGGCCAAAAGCTTGGGGACGGTGCTGGAGGATGGTGTCCTCCAGCAGAGGTGGCCAAACCTGGCCTGGGTAGGTCCATGCTGCTTTTTGGCAGTATGAACGGAGGTCAGCCTGAACCGACCCTTCCTGGGTCTTGTTTCAGAGAGGACTGGTTTTCTGGTGGTGAGCTGGGAAGTTGATATTTGAGAGAGTGAAAACTTCCACCTGCATCAACAGGTGCCTCTGCTATATCCAGCTATAAAGGACCACCCTGAAGCACCTGCAAGTTTACTCACACATGCAAAATGGACAATACAAAGAAAATTTGGCAGCTGCTGCCAGCTTTGACTCTGATTCCACAGTAAGGGACTCTTGCACTTTTTTTCAGCAAAAGCAGTAGAAAACATTTTATCACATCAGAGAGACTCTTTGAAAGAACAGCCATACATATAACCTGCCCCTAATTTGCAGGTATCTTGCTATCTCCTAGGCTGAGATGAGCTCACAGAGGATGGGTATCCCATCTGAACATCTAGGAACTCATACGGCTTCTCACTCTTGCAGAGCTTAAGTAAAACAACTGCAACAAAACAAAAGAAAATGAAAGAAGCCTGCACCAAATACATTTCTGCCTTTCCTCCCTGCAGGATTAACTCCCTTATAAAACCTCTGTCTGCTCTATGCTGTTTGTTGCATAGGCTGTATTCTTAAAGCTAAGTAATCAAGGATTATTCTGTGAGAACAAATGACATAAATTATACCGCATTTTTTCTCAGAATTGTTCATCTTTTTACTTAAGAGAAAATCTGAACTACTGGGCGAGCTTATGTGGTAGTTACAGCCCTTTTTCCAAAAGCAAATTATACATAAAGTATTTTACAACACATTTTACTCTGCAAATCTTTTCCTTGATTACTGGGATATCTGTGTGTATAAATAGAAGCTGCTTGTTTTGCATGCCTGATTCATTCTGCAATGCCACCATCCAGTGTTCGTGATGCTTCACTGTCATTGCAATGATTATAAAACCCTAGATATTGAACTGGAACATCAGAAGAGGGTAAAAGCTGATAAAATAAAGCTTTGGAAAAGAATGTACCAAGCACATTAAAAGGAAAGGTGAATTTGCACACCACTATGAGTCAGATTCACTTGCCTTATTCACAAGCTGAATGCCATAGCAGGACTCCTGCGGGCTTAAAGCATTCAGTCGCCTTCTTTTGGGAAGCAAAGATCATGCATATGTAAGATTACCAGAAGGGTCTTTCTATATCTTTGAGCCAAGTCCCCTGGAATCAGAAGACAACATGCAGCGTACCTTCCTAAACTGATCATACTCCTGCTTGGAGCCAGTTAGATTTGCATTTCATATGGAAAACTGTCCCTGGATGGTTAGAAGCTTTCTTCTAATTTCCAGAATAATTGATGTATAGCCAGAATTCACAGGCTTTTTTGCCAATATTGTTCCTCAATGTAAATAAGTCTTCTTCTTTCCTATGCATTCGCAGAGATCAAACATGGAGTCTTAGAATAATAAAGCTGGAAGAAATTCAAGAAGCCATGTAAGCCATTTCCCTGCCCCAAGGTGGGATCATCACAATACATCTATATCATCCCTGAAAAATACTTGTCTTATCAGCAACTTAAGGCCTTCAGTAATGGTGAGTACAAAGAATATTTAGGCAACTTATTCCAGACTCTATTTGGAGATTTTTTTTCTTATGTGTCTAAACTGCATCTTCCCTTCCTGAAAAATTAGGTCCATTTCTTCTTGTCCTATCCACTACAGACATGGAAACCTGCGTGGAAAACTTCATTTGAAGACTGTTAGCATGCTTCCCTCTTTTTTTATAGAGTAAATCATACAAATTATTTCAATCTTTTCTCCTAAATCACCCTTTTGAGACATCTAGCCATTCTGGGCTGCTTCCAGTTGCCCCATGTCATTATGAGCTGTGGTGTCCAAGAACAGACACAGTACTGCAACCAAGGCCTTCCCATGCTGAGAAGTTTGAAATATTCTATTCCTTTTCATATATGTACTAATATCATGTCTGAATTTTTGAATCACAATTGTGTCGGGATCCACTTGAGCTCCTATATCATTTTCTAAAGAGCTACTATATGGCAATTATTCCCTATCTCAGTTGGAGAGTTACTGCAAACCGAACTGCATCCTATTTTCCACCCGATTCCTAAGAAAACAGAACATACGCGTTTAGGCAGCTGCTTTATCTGTTTACCTGGTACTTTTTCTTATTTCCTTCAATTTTCTTGGAACTCATTTGCCTCTTTCTCCAATTTAGTTGGAAAGCTGCAAAGGTATTAAGTTCTTTCCAGTCGTGTGAAAATCGATGACCAGAGAGAGGGAAAAGATGGAAATGACAGCCCCTGCAGAAGGCCAGGCTGCCGTGTGAGCTCACTGGGCATTTATTTTGCCTGACCTGCCAGCTGGCCCCTCCGCCTGGGCTAGCTCAGGGCTAGCCCCATTGCCCACTGCCTTTTGCCCAGCTCGGCACTGGGGAACACGAGGAAGAAGCAGCCCCAGTGCGGCGTGGAGCTGGGAAATAATACGTGGTGATGGGAAACGGCACCTTACAGGGAGGAACGAGGGGAAGGGCACACTCACATAAGGTGCAGGGCAGGTACAGATATGGGAAATAAAACCGCTGCTCCATGGATTGCTTGGTTTTCAGATTGTATCTCCGACCGCCAGCGTGGCAACTTCTCTCAGGTTTCGGTCATTGGTGAATTTAATGAGCATATTCTATTTCCTCATCAGAGTCATTAGTAAAAGGATGGAGTCAAAATGCACCAAGGATGGATGCTGCTGATCCCTCGGCTCTGCTCCTTCCCTGCTGGCAGTGTAATAAGGATAATACACTCCAAATACAATTTTTCAAACCAGTTTTGCTCCTATTCTCTCTCAGGTTGTTTAAGCTGACAAAGCAAGCAAAGCTTTCTCAATTTCTTCTTATGAAACAGGAGATAATGATCCCAACAGCAGTTTCCACTTATCTTTATAGAGCGTGGGTCATTCAAAACTATCTTGAACACAGGTAACCAGAATTGAACACAGGAGCGCAGAGGTGCCACAGGAATATAACTGCTGGCACACACTATTTCATCACTACTGGAAATACTTTGCTTGACAGGCTCCAAGATAACATTTTCATCTTCACTGTCTCCCCATTTTCCCATCACTTTCATACACAACCTGCAATCAACTAATACAGAAAGTTTTTATACAGTTCTGCCATTTCCAGCTGATGCATTCACAGCTTATAGGGACCTGTAATATGAATTTCTATTTTGTAAATGCCCTATACTGTTCCACTTTGTCTCATTCCCCTTACTGCTTGGGAAGCAGTTGGGGATGTCATGTTTGGGAACTCATAAAACATTGGCTAGTCTAGTTCTCCTCTGTATCCAGAATGCCTTTATATCAACAGCAAATTTTGTTTATGTACTACAGATATTCAAAATACTGATGAACTCCCTTCCGTCTGCTTTTTCATTTCTAAACACAGCCTTTTACCATCATCTATGTAACTGTTCTGTATCCAACTTTAAAAAATAATTTCATCAGTGATAAGTAAAAATACTCCATGTTGCACCATGGCTTTTGCTTACTGACCCTGAAGCAGTTGTGACCAACCTTCACATCACATTTCACATCCTCATCTCACTAAAGTGTCATGAAATTTTGTTCATAACATTAATAATTAAAATAATAATAATAACAAAAGTACTATACAAACTACTGGTAGAGCCATATCCATGGATCCAGTTGCATAGAAATAGTGTGAGCATTGTCAGAACCACACTCACTGTGATTTTGATTCCGCTGGATTTCTCTTGGAAAATCCCCTCAGTCAAGTGGCCTTTATTCAACACGTGTCTGACCGAATAAACCCACCAGCGTTTCTCATTCTTGTACAATGTACACCCATCCTAAATGATAAAATGGAAAAAGAAAATACATTTTCTTCTGAAGGAAATGGTTTGTTTTACTCCTTCTGGCCACGCTGTATTTGACTGATGTGAAAGCAGAGACAACACAAGGTTTCTTTCCCATCCTCGAGATCCAATAGTCACCTAAGCACCCAGCAAGACTTATGCCCAAGCAGAATAACTACCTGTCAGCTGAAAATGTTTATTTATGTTCTTACATAATTTATTATTGCAGGATCCTCTGCTTCCATTTCAATACTGGCCAAAGCTAGAAATTACAGAAAGACTATTACTATTAGGGAGAACTGGAAATATCTGAAAAGGTCTGATTTAATTGTCTCTCAATTATCATCCAAAATGAACCACTGCGGTTTTTGAGTTTTATTTCTGAGGAGCTGTGTAGGACCTAACTGTATTCCCCATCTTAATTTGCCTGTGGGAAGTCTAGCTTTCTTTGTCAACCTTCCTTAAAAACAAACAAAAAGTTCTGTTTTATTTCTGAATCCCAGATTCAAATGTTTTACAGAAAAGCAAGTTCATTTATCCACTCTAAAATCCTTCCGCATTCAGAGCAGACAACTTCCAAGGCCTGTGACAGTGATTCTGTGTCATTCCCTTCCACATGAAAACATCACGAGAACATGATTTTTTCAAGATCTCAGTATCATTTCTGACTAAAATTATGACTTTAAAAATCTCTCACAATTGATACCACATGGGGAACTGGCAAAACAAAGCATTTCATTTAATTATCAAGACCTGAAAATACTTTCTTCTTCCAAGAAATGCTGATCGACCTCCCAAGCTGTTTTCAAATCAAGACATATCTCCAGTGGATTCGCAGAACATATTTCACACCTGCTTTTCATCATTTAATATTCTTTCCACTCCACACGACAAAGAGCGCATAACAGAATTCACTTAATGCATTCCCTTACATGTCGTTTTAAAAACAGCAGTTCTTCAAGCAGATACATGAAACTGGAAAGGACACGTGCTGCTGCTGGTTTCCATTTTAGGATAAACTTTGGTACCTCTTCACTTGCAGATAAATTTTTGCCCTTTTCTTAAAACAGAAGTTTCACATAAAAGGAAAATAACATTCGGTTCCTCTTCCCAGGACTCCAAGAGAAGGTTTGGAGGTTTCCACACCACACATATGCCCAAAGCTATGCCCAAAGCCAAGGTGTTCTGCTACCACAGTGCAGAGGGACAATGGTGTTCAGCAGAGCTCAGACCCAAGACAAAATGAAGAACAGCTGAAGATGACCTCCCAAGATCCACCAGTAAACCTAATGAAAGCAGATCTCAAATATGGAAAATACATTATGGCTCTGAAACATGATAACCCATGGTATAGAAGATTTTTCACATAAAACCTATGTACTAGGTCAGATACTCAAGCTTCGGAAAGGATGCAGAGAAAGGGTTTGCCCCCGAAGGTTCTGCTGCATGAAGTGAATTTCTAGAGGAGTACTGGTAGCTTCTGAAATCTCACTTTTCTGTAGTGGATTGGCTTTTCTTTTCATCTTACTGGTAATTTCACCCAATGCACAAGTAGAGACAGTCCTACTGACACAACATAGTCAATGTTCCAAAGAAAGTTTTGCTGGTTTTCTTTTTTGTCTTGTTTCTTATTTCTCCTTTTCATTGGCTAGTTGGAGAAAATTTGCTCTTTGGACTCAAAAATTCACCTGCTTTTTCTTTTTCTCTTGATGAAATAGACTGTAATCCATTATATGTGATATCATTATTCACTGTAGATAAGTCAAGAAGAATAAAACTTCATAGGAGGAATACTCTGTGGGAAGCAAAGGCATTTTAAGCATCAAATAGCTGGCTTTCCTATTTTCAACAATCTAAAAAGCAAGAACATCACTACACATCTGCATGAGGAAAAGTATTTGTAAACAGAATATACAGGGCTTAAATCCCTCCAAAGACTTCTTGAGGAATTACAGAGCTCCCTTCTGTTTACTGAACAGCTTGCCTATTAAAATACTAGAAAGCCAATGCCTTCAAGCCAAAACTTAGATGTTTTCCTCAATTGCACTGACTCCACATCTATCTGCATACCCAAATGAGGATTTAGAAATTCTTTGCATTATCTTTTTTGAAAGATAATATCTGAATTGAACTTAATCTTCAAATATTCTGAATAATACAAAGAACCATCGGAGAAAAAAAAAGATTTTAATTTCAGAAAAGCTAAGAATTACTATACATCCATCTAACAGTATGTTTCCCTCTCACCTCACTAACCAAACACTTCAAAGTAAAACTTCAGTGTAACATTTTGGAAGAGGAATGGAACATAGTTTTAAAAGGTGAGTATCTTACTTTCAAGGATGTTGATTATTTGAATGGTTCTATCTGTATTGTAATGCCTTGATGAAGTATACATTGGGAACCTAAGCTGGGTGACATAAATTACAATCAATGCCTGTGTACTCTGTGGCAAAATCACTGTGAGCTGTGCATCAAAGCACCTGGGTTCCTGTCAGAAGTGGAATGGAGGAGATCTGAGATTCTTCTGAGTTCAGTGAAGAAAAGAATAGAGGCTTTTACTGAATACAATACATCAATCAACAATGTCACTACAGCCCTCTTAATTTTATTTAATTTATCCTTGATACTAGTTTCAGTTAATGAGAAGGCGTCTTTAAAATTTCAATCACTGTGCTGCAGAATCCCAGATATAAAACTAAACCATAGCACGTGGGAATTGGTTGAGTTGCACTTTTGATGCTTTAAAAACATATGAAGGAAGCATAGGCCTCATAAACACATCATCTTTGCATACCTTCAGTCACAACCACAAACTCGGAGCGGTTCAGCCTCACTAGCATGGAAGAGTCACACCACAACAAAATGCTTCCCACAAGGGTAGGAAAATAAATCCCATCAGTTTAAGGAACCTTCATATCACTGCAATTATCCCCTATTATCGGTTATGGCAATATTCTCATCCGTGATTAGATTTATGGAAAAAATCAGATGTTAATATAAGCTGTGTAGTTTGTTCTGGAAAAAAGAGAGAAAGCATTGCTGGGTGTATCAGTGGTGCTCATAGGTCCAAACCGCTGAGGGAGGAAGGCTTTTTTAATAAACCTTGGTGAAAACAGATGGGAAGAAGAATGTGTTTGCTAGCATCGGGAGTTAGGTAACTCTTGGTCACCAAAGTAGATGAGGCCAATGCAAGCCAGGATTGCTTGCAACTATTCAAGAGTCAGCACTAGTGAAGGTGTTCAATTAACCCAAAATTGTTGGAAAAAGAACACACACGTAGCTCTTGAGATGATTTGCTTTTTAAAGAAGACAGAACAAGAAGCAGGTAGAGAAAGCTTTTGTAGATTTTACCCTTACCAGAGGCAGAAAGTGATTGAGAATGCAAGACTATTTGTGTAAAGATAACACTCACATTCCCTAAGAAGGGAAGAGGCAGGAGAGGTTAATAAAACAGGGATTTCAGGAAGGCAGACTGCAATAAGCACAGAGAATTCACAGGTAAAATCTCACAGGTCTCAAATATAAAGAGAAAAAGGGCTTTTGGAAACCTTGCCAGGGTACAGACGCTAGCTTGCAAGTGACAGTTTTCCCAATGCACAGGGAGGACAGGAGCTGCAATGAGAAATCAGTTTAGCTATCTTATGGTCTTTCCAATGATATCAAATGCAGGAAATAAGCACGCAGCCACGGAAACTAGGTCAGATTGATTGGGTTGTGTATAAAATAATAGCATAAGCAATTAGGGGGAAAATCAGAAATGCCCGGGGGGGGGGGGGGGAAAAAAAGAGGAGATGCAAGCAGATGAAGGATTTCAAAGGTAACAAGAAATCAATCTGTAGGGATATCAAGTAGCAAGAAGATGACCAAGAAAAAATGTCGATCTGTTGCTTGATTGGAAAGACAATCTATTGGCAGATGACACCAGGAAAGACCAAATGCCTTTCTGTTATTTGTCTTCACACAAAACCAGAAATCAATTAGCTAATGAACCAAAAAGAGTGACAAATCACTGTTTAGAATAGAGAAAAGACAGGTTAGAAAGCATTTAAATAAGAAAAGTGTTTTTTCAAATCAGCCAGGCCTCATGAATACTATCCTAGTCGATTCAACAAACTGACATCAGTAATCTTTGAGCACACTCGGAGGACAGATGAGTTACTGTGAAACTCGAAAGGGAGACTGTGGGACTTTGCTTTCAAAGGAGACAAAACCAAGAGTAAATACAGAAGGTTAGCTAGTTGTCTTCAGTTCCCCCAAACCACTGAAACAAACAACCCAGTATCTTTAAGCATCTATAAAACAAGGAGTAAGTAACAGTCAATGTGGATTTGTCAAGGACAAATATTAATCCAAGTTTCCTTCTGTGGGTAGAGGAGAAATAGCAGATGTCATGTAGCTGGACTTGGACAAGGGAATTCTCATAAGTAAACTACAGATGAAATCACTGTAGGAGAAGAGCAAAAATAATTGGAAAACTATTCAAAAAGAAACTATCATGGACCCACAGTGAAACTGACTGAAAACATATTTCTGCAGGGCTGTCTCAGACATAGCACTATCCATTACTGGCTGATGGAAAAGAGCATATTCCTGTCAAACCTGCAAATTAAAAAAGAAAAAAAAAAAAGAAGCAAATAAGCTTTAGGACAGGGCTAGAATTCAAAGTAATTGTTAAAGTGAAGAAACTTTTTCTAAAATACCATATGGTTCAGCAAAGAAAAATACAAAAGTCTACACCTAAGCAGGAATAATGAGTTGCATGGCTGGACTAGATAGCAGGTCTGCAAAAATCTGGCATTTCAGTGGGTCATAAGCAGAACAGAAGTCAATGATGTCATGCTGTTCCCAAAACTTACATATCCTACTAGGTCGTAACAACAGGAGTATAACCCATAAAAATATTAAATGACCAATCTGGCCTATCCACACAGGTTAGTTCTGAGAAAGTCCAGAGGACAGCCATCAGAATGACCAGCGGTCTAGAAATTATTACACTATACAAATATATATATACTATATAAAAATATACTATACAAGTCATTACCCATGAGGAAAGACTGAATGAACAGAGGTTGTTCAGTCTGGAGAGAAGACAACCTCCACTCAAGAAAATCCCAAACTGGGGACAGGGCTGTCTACAGGGAATACAGGAATGAACAGTCTTCAACTGCAACAAAGATTCAGATTGGATATTAGAAAAAAACCCTTCTAACACCCAGGATGCAAAACCATGGAATAAGCTGTAGCAGGAATGTGGAAGATCCAACTTTTGAGATATTAAAGACTAGGTTGTATTACTACTTGTCAAGGAATGTTGCTGATAGAGGAGGTACTGCTTTTTGGCACAGGAATAGAATATACGACCTCTTGGAGCCTCTCCCAGCCATGTAATTTTATGATTCTGTGCTTCCAAGATGATGTAGCTAATCAAACAAGCTAATTAACATGTCTTTATACATCTTAATTCTAGTCTCAGAGTTGCACCAGCCTACTTCTAGAAAAACAGCTCCAGTGAATTTGCTTTGCAACCACAGTGCTAGGAATGGTCTTTAATGAAAGCAGACTCTGCAGCACTAGTCTATGCCAACTCTACAGGCAAATGGCAAGATTATAGACTCCTGCGTTGAGGCATCAACCCGGAGCTAAATCCCATCCATGACATTTTCAGGGCTGTGCAAGCCCCAGCAGCTGAATTTGGTCCCATGGTATTTGGTGACCCCTGTCCCCAGACCTGCTGTCTGTGAGCTGCACTTGTCCACCAAGCAAGAACCCAGGCAGCTACTGGCAGCTCCAGCCGACCTGGGGTCCCGCTGAGTGCTGCTGGTGGGACACACGCTATGTGGACTATTTTAAAGCCAAACAAATTGCTACTCTTTTTTTTTTTTTTTTATTTACGTGACCTGCCATCTTACAGTCTCATCCTATTATTAACTGCATGCATTTAAAGTGAAAACTAAAGCTAAGTCTTAAAACCCTGGCCTAAATTTGCCTTAATTTTCTCTTGTACAAAAACTGCCAAGTTACAGGTACAGAATCATGTTTTTGGTTTTCACTTTTACCAACTCAAGTGGGTTTACTTTCATTTAGAAGTTGTATGTAATTTTTAAGCAGCTCGGAGCTGATCTCTGCCACGAGCAAAGCGGCAGTAAAACCACTGTCTCCATGCAGTCATTTCTAGGAAGGGCAACACAAATTCCTGCAGTCCTAAAAAAAAAATTATATCGTGCATGTTTTACTTGCCACTAGGTGGGAGTGGAACATAATCTTCTAGTTAATCTTTATGTAGTGTCAATAGAGAGAGTGAAAGACAAAGTATATTTTCTTAGCTGGTCACTAAAGAAGAATCATTCTGTCAGTAGCGAATTATTTCAGCCATTCATAGGTGTCTACAGCTACAAACTATGGGAGCAACACTGAACTTTTATTTAAGCCTTCCATAAAGTACTGATAATTCATAAGAAAACAGTTTGATTCCTACTCGGAATGCAATTTTTTTCATTTGTTTTTCAGTCAGCATTAAGAATTGGAAGACTTACTTCTTTTTCTGAAACTTATATACCTAACATGCATTTTCAAGGAGGTGCCTTGGATAATATAATATTGCTCAGCCCTATCACCTATTGATAATACTGCATCTTTTGTTGGTATTGAAAGCACCGCATATCTATATAAATATCCTTCAGATACATTTAACAACCATTTGTATACACCTAGAAATCATGCACTTCTTTTTATCACTCAAGGCCCACTTGTGTTTTTTCATGATCAGTGAAATTTAGGATCACTCTTGAAAGCCTCCATGTTGTAAATAAAAAGGGTGTTTTTTACAATAAAATATCTTGTCTAGCAATTCCTCTGCATGTGTCTGTACCTGACTTGAAATAGGTATCCTTTTTTTTAATCGCAGTATCTCAGACTCTCATTAGTAGTTATCAGTGGTTATCATATTAAACTATGGATGGATCATCAAAGAAAGAACCGCTATCATGGGTTGCAGTCCTTTCTTCCTTCTTTAGAAAGTGTAACATTAAAAAAAATAATAATTAAAGGTGTTTTTATTATTTCTTGGAAAAATACAAAGTTAAGGCATATGTTAGGAGGAATACACTGAGGTTTCTAACATCATGAATGGTGTAAAGGAGGTGAAGATGGAAAGATTTTTTTATCGCCTCTCTTGGTGCAAGAGTTTCCAGTGAAGTTGGTAAGGAGCTGATGTAAGCAAGCAAGAGGAATCAACTTTTCATACAACATGCAGTTAAACCATAGAACACAGTGCTAAGGATTGCAATGAAGTAAAAATAAAATCAATTTAAAAATTGATGACTCCTCAAGACAAATTCTGGAAGAATAAATCTGTCAGGTTTTTGAGTTGTTTGGTTTTTTTTTTAATGTTCATCAGTATTAAAAGCAATGGTTAAGATGGAAAAAAACCTGTAGCATCTACATGTGGAACTAGTACAAGATGAAGGAGTGTATTTGCTCCATTTCTCATGCTTTTTCCACTTGGCTTTAAGAGCATCTCAGTTCTTGCTTGAGCCTTGCAAGCCCAGCCCTGCTCTGGGAACGGTTCTCCTGTGGCATGAAGAAGGCATGGTGACACTTCAGAAAATGTCGTCAGTCCTTTCCTCCAAGGCTGACCAAGTCCAGTGGCTGCGGGGCAGGACAGGCGTGTGTCTCCCTATACATTAGCCTTCAGAGAGAGCTGCAGGCATGCCAAAGCGTCTCTGGTGCCGTGCGTCTTTGTGGACTCTTCTTGACATCCTTCAGGGTGCAGCCGGCTCTTACCACGTCCCAAGAGGTTCTGCCAGCAAGGTGCGCACAGCTTAACTGGGTATCCACCGAGCAGCCATTTCTTGGTGAATACACACAAAAGATAGCCGGGGTTTAATGAGTTACCACCCCCATAAGACCCCTAATGAGCCTTTGCTGGCCCGGCAGAGAGGCGGGGAAGGATGGATCAGCCCTGCTGCTCCGTGCTGCCGACCTACCACCTCCTCGCTACAGTTTTCCTTTAGGTTTTTATACCTTTCCACGTTGCTCTTTTCACCTCCCGAATTGCTCTCAGCAGCCCTACCTCCAGCTGCAATTCCGCCTTCCTTACGTCCCGTGATTTTACTCGCAGCTGGGCGATGTCGAGGGGAGCCCGAGCCAAGGCTGGGCCATATCCAAGCCGGGTCCTGGGCGGCCAAGTCCCCGGGGAAGGGGGCTCAGTCCAAGGTAAAACAATGCGGTGGTTATACCGCACGCCATCTCCAGGCGGTCCTAACATAAATTTAGCCACCCTGGGCCACCAGCGGGTACTTCTGCGGTCAAAAATAGTAGGGATGACGCACACCCGGCTGCTCGTCACCTCCCCGACTGCACACCCGTGACAGCCGACCGGTGACGAGGGAATATAAAGCTGCTCTGCCAGCTCCAAGTCAAAAGGGGAGTCTCTTTGTGATGCAGAAACTTCTCTTTGTGATACGGAAATTTCTCTTTATAATAAGGAAATTCTTCTGCGACCATTTCCTCATGGTTTTGCTTCCATTAGGCTGTACCGCTGCACAAAATTCGGTGCCACAGAATTGCCCGCAGTGCAAAATCAGTTTCTTTTTTGACCAGGAGTCACTAGCAGGATGTCACTGAAATAGTCTGAGCCCTTAAATTCAAGATTTTATTTACATTAAAAAATTGTTTGCACTGAGTTCAGGATAGATCTGAAGTGAGGCTGCTAAAATACCTTCTCTGAGCTCTGAGGACATCCAGTCCCCTGCTTAACATTTTGACTATTAAAAATTTGGGCCAAAAATGCAGCTAATTTCAATGAAATCAGAAGGAGGAAAGTCTCAAAGCAGGCCCTCAAGTGATACATTGGGGAAACTTGCGAGCCCGTGCCTCAGCCGTCAGTCCGAGTGACCTGGGACCCTCCACACCATTTCCCCCCATCCCCTCAAGTGATGCAGGGTTCCCTGATCTCTTTTCTTTCCCCCCCTCCCATCCTTTCTCCAAGGAAGGATGCAGCATCCCCTCCCCTGCTTTACATTTTAGCCTAATTTTTGTGCTTTCTGCTTGCAGCTGCGAGCTAATGGGAAAAAGGACACTTCCATAATTAGCAATTTTTAAGAGCGGGAGCAGCCGCTTCTGGGACATTGTGACTTCTGTGCAGCAGAGTTCAAAATTATAATCAGGGTGATTGACAGAGACACGGCGTGCTTGGGGACTGTGGAGGACAGTTAGTAGGACGGAGAATGCAGCGTATGCTGGCACCATCCCAGAGGAAGCTTCTTCACCGAGGATGTGATTCATTAGGGGAGGTAGCGTTACGGTGGTATCAAAAAGTTGAGGTCTTGTCGGCGTGGAACGGGCATACAGACCCTTATGAAGAAAAGGCAATTTTTACTAGAAAAGCTTTAAGTGCTCATGTTAGTTTATAAAAACTTTTGTTTTTCCTAGTCCAGGTCTGTTTTGACCCAGCTAAGGCTAATTCTCCCCTGAGCCATGTTTATACACGTTTACCCACGTATCGGCCACCCGACCTAACTTGGAAGTCGGTCTTGCTTTGAGCAGGCTGCTGGGACTAGATGGTCTTCAGAGACCCCTTCCCAGCTGAACTGTTTTGTGATTCGATATTTTAAATAGTTAGGAAGCGCTATCACAGCTGACCAGTTCACACCTAACATTTATTTTGCACTTGCAGTGCCTCTGTGTAAATGACAGCTGTAAGACCAAGCAGTCAGAAAGCACGCTTTAGGCGTTTCACCAGCCCGTAGGCTTCGACATCCCAGATCATTCCCCAACAGTTATCCCGGCCGGGTCTGTCTAATCGGGGCGAAGGGCAGGATCAGGGGCTGTCATCTCCAGAGGGATGACGGCTGCCTCTCATTTGACCTACCTTCCTTTTTTAACAGCTGAGAGTAACCTGAACTGTGTTTCATCTCACAGATACTTACTCTCAGCTGCTTCAAACGAGCAGCAGGCAAAGAAGAAAAGAATCTTAATGAACAGCTAAAATACCCTATTTATGGGTATGATTTTTATGCAGTGAGACATCGTTCATTTTTAATACTATTTACGTTTTTTAAACTTTACTCAGTTTGGTTAGTAATTCCATTTTTGCACTCAGAGGAAATGCCTCTGGTGATTCAACCACTGTTAAAGGAAGAATTCAAAGGATTTTCAATATCATAATACCAGCCAATAAAACACATTTTTACGCATTAGTTTGGAAATTATGGGGTGAGGCACATGATAATTCTCATGAAGAAAAAGCAGAAATTCCAATTAAAAGGAAAATTGCAAAGTATATCCAATCAAATGATCCAAATGACAGGGAAATAGAACCATATATTTTATCTGAGATAGTGACTGCTACAGCTAAAGCGATAGAATAACTTTGCTCTTGACATTTTGAAATAGCTCTGCAGAGAAAAGCTTCAAAGCCTTATTATTTAAAAAGTATTCAGAACAGAGGTGCTTCTGGTGACTAGCCGCTTTGAGAATTCCAGTTATGACAATAAGCAGAGATATAGTATAAAGAACACTTTAAATCATATTTTTACCCATGAAATAAGTGTAGACAAGAACCAAACTAGAATAAGCAGAGCAAACGGATTAACATGAACTTTGTGGACATACACATTTCATTTTTGTCTTACAGAAGAGGTTTTTACAACAGAACACAGCAAAAGAAAACTTTCCTTGGCATTGAGATGTCTAGAAGCAGAGATGAACCAAGCCATAGAGCGGAAGCTGCTCCTGCTGCATATGCTGCATGTGTGCGAGAGGCAACGCTGATGGCCACCAGACCCTGACCACCTGAATCCGGATGGGTGGTGGTCCCACAGGCTGCGCACGTTTCTTTCAATGGGCTAATACTCCAGACGAATCACCAGCCCGTGATTTTCTTGCCTAAAACATCGAGACGTGTGCTCTTGGTCAAAGCAACCACACCTTGCCTGTCGTGTCTTCCAAGCTGCTTGCTGCTATCACAGGAATTAAACTGTGTTTTACCTGGGGAATTGAACTATTATTGGCCACAAAAGTCTTGCAGTCCTTGATTTAGCAAGAAAATAATTTTCTCCTCGCTGGATCCTCACACTTTTCTAGATCTAACCATTTAAAAAGTTCTTGAAACAAACACTTCACAAGCTGATGCTTTTATCAGGCAGCTCACTTATACTGCAGCATGTAAATGACTGCTGAGACATGCGGGAGCACTACTCAGTATAACCAAGGCAGAGCTGCCGGTTGCCTGCAGAACATTACATGCTAAGCAGGATGCTGTTCCATCAGCATGCTGCTTTCTTGCCTAACGTTACTGAGGATAAGCAGAGGTCTACTTGAATTCATAATCTATTTTGGGGAAAGAGTGTTTCCTTCTGGGAAATAACTTCAGCATAACCCTCCAGGTGATATTTTCTGTAACTGATAAACAACCGACTCATTATGTTAAAAATTTTCCCATTAAGAACAAAAATTGCCATACTGAGTCCTGCTTAAAATCCTTCTAACCTGGCACCCTCTCTGTAATGGGAAGCAAACCCAGACATGTCATGGGAAAAGGTTGGAAGACACTCTCAAACTTCTATTTTTAATGGCTGGAGAAAGGCATCTGCCCTAATGCCTCCAGTTTAATATCTCAGATGCTTTGTCATCACCCATTGATAGAAATTCCAGATGGGCATGTGGCAGATGCTTGATATTAGAGGATGAGGTGCCCAGCATAAGGAGACATGCCTTTCCACATAGGAGCAAAGCACGCAGGGGAGAAGGCAAGAGTGAGGATCTTCGGACTCATAGGAGGAACCCAACACAATTCTTAAGTTTTCACTTGCCACCTCCATCACTGAATTTTCCCGTGTTACTTCATTATTATTTTTTTCTTCTGGATCTTTGTTGTTATTTCCCAAACCAGAACTATATCCTCCCCAGGAAAGCACATTTATTTATGACTATGGCACCAAAGGAGGCCAAATATAGCAAGAGTCATGAAAATAGTTCCTGTCCCTTTTTCCAAACAACCTACTTTCCAAGCTACGCATGGGTTGCCTAGGAAGACTTCTACAATTATAACACATCCAGGACCTGAAACTTGGACCGTAGCAGACAAAAACAGTGACTGAAATGTGCCCAGCATCCAAATAACAAGCACAGAAAACACAGAGGTAGAACATCACACATCCACTTCTTCCATAGATTTTCTCTTTATATTGCATTATATGCCTAAGGTGAAAACTCTGGGGCAGAGTTTTTTGCTGGTCCAGTGTGTCATTGATTTCCTTCGAAAATTTTTAAGAACAACAGAATGTGTCTCTCAATACGTTTTTGAAGTATTTATATCAGCAAGAAAAAAAAAAAAAAGGTAATCTGAGGAAAAAGAAAAACAAGGAAAAACGCTGCGGGAGTCTTTACTGCAAATTTATCATGCCTTCCTGCAGTTAATTTTTATTCCATTTTGCTACATTAATCTTAAAGCAAAAACATGTTCATCCAATTTTTTCCAATCATTTTATTTGACCATTGCTATGGTTGGATTTTAGGAGCAATAGAAGCTCTGGGGAAAAAATTAATTTGACTTTATTTACCAAAACTATCAGAATTTAAATACCCTGGCCCACAAAAAAACTTTCATTAGATAAATGTGATCTTCCCTGAAAGATCTTTATTTACCCATAATGAGATTCTGTCAAAATCAAGCAAATACTGCTCTGTTAAGGTTAAGCAGAGTTATGGTGATTTCTAAACCTTTTGTTAGCCATTACTGTTTGCCAGTATTTATTACCCGCAATATAGCTTACTTGAAAGAGATAAACCATCCATCAATAGGACATGCCCCTTTGGCAGTTGTTTTATCAACTGTTCCAAGCATCATTCTTTTTCATTAACTGTTTCATCAAACATCTGTCCGTCTTTCATCTTCTTCTTACAAAAAAACCTCCACGGCAAAATACCATCGACACATCAACCCTTGCAATGGATGATATTGTGTGAGTTTTTTACGGTTTGCGTTATCCTTTTCAATCTCCCCCACAAAAAGAAGGCAAGCAAAAGGTACTGTGTTTCACTGAACCATATGAAAAAAAGTCCAATATGTATTTTCTGGCACCCAGCCCTTCAACACGTTGGTTTAAAAAAAAAAAAAAAAGTCTTTGTACTATTTACACTTATTTACATATTCTATTAAAATGTTAGAGCCATATAACAAGAGAATACTACTAAAACCATATTCATGTTGCTTTAGAAACTGAGCTTGATTTTTTCTGCTACACTAGTAAGAAGCAATTGACATGCAAACTAACAACTTGGCACCTTGACATTTTAGGCTAATTATGGTGTAAGGCACAACAAAGAGATATTTGAAAAGCTTTTCTTAAAAAAATACAATAAAAAATGTTTTCAGGTAGATCTGGAGGAGGAGAAGTTGTTATAAACTATAAAGGACAGAAACAACCATTAGCATAGAGAGAAGAGATACCGTATATTTCTTCCCAAATAGCATGCATGATCCAACAATTTATTGTTCAAATTCTGATACTATCTTTTCAGTTTGACTGAAGTGACAAATACTGTGCTCTATCTTTGGCATAAAAAAAGAATCACAGACTCTGAACAAATAAATTCAATGAGAGCATGAAGAATACAGATACCTGAACTACAGATAGCTTATGAGAGATTTGATGAAAGAGAGCTAGAGAAATGTAATGTTAGGAAGCTAAAAGAGACAAGAAGAAAAATAAAGTACTTTCTAGACTTCTCAGATAAGTTTGGTATTCAGGGCAATTAAAACTAAATTAAATCTAAACTAGATTAAACTGAAACTCTTCGGAGCTCAATATGTCTTGCAGACTGTTCTCGGTCTCCATCCCTATTTAAAAAAAAAATCAAATCTTCTTTTAATTAAACAATTTGACCTTCATTCTTCTTCGGGAACAACTTTCAGTTTCTAAGGAATAATGAAAAACAAGTGAGTGGAACCAATGCCACTTCATACTCTATGTCTAAGAGACCCCTGGAGCCACAGGCAAGAATGGAATTTAATGGCTGGAAGATGTCAGAATTATATGAGGTGACACAACTACGTATTTTATAAATGAAAAGGTAATAAAAGCATGGTAACAACTCAGCTGGTACCCCACTAC
Source organism: Buteo buteo (assembly GCF_964188355.1). Classification (NCBI taxonomy): domain Eukaryota; kingdom Metazoa; phylum Chordata; class Aves; order Accipitriformes; family Accipitridae; genus Buteo; species Buteo buteo. The sequence goes on along the minus strand of NC_134184.1, from coordinate 5,440,827 downwards.
TTTTTAAATTTTATCGAACTCTACAACCTGTACAAAAATTTTCCATGTTTGTATCAACCACTTTTATTTTGATTTCATGCAGAACAGTTAGGCATTTCCAAGAATGGGACTAAAGGACAGTATTTTGGTTTGCCCACATTAACAAACTCTTACAAGTTTTTCTTTGAGACATGCCTGCTTGGAAGGCCTTGAAATTTGCACTGGGGAATTTTTTTAATGCAATTATGTAACATAAACTGTCTCTGGAAAAAGCCATTTTAACCCAGCACACTCAAAATATTGCCCAACCTTCAAAAAAAGACACAATTCATATGCTCTGAATAGACACTTGTTATGACTTTTTCCAGACAATTTCTCAAAAATGTTGAATAGAGTGAGAATCCCAGAGGCCACTGTTGAGCTGGATTTTTGCTCTGCAAGAGCACATCTGAGCCAGTTTTGCCCAGGTTAACAGCTGGAACCAACCTGTAGCACCTGAAGAGTATAGAGAGACAGGTTCAAATACTCACTCACTGGAAAGCCAGGCCAGAGGGAAGACCATACCTTTATGATGTTCTGTCTTATTCTCATATGATAGGTTTTTTTACTTTTTTTTTTTTTTTTTTTTAATAATAGTCTAGAAAAATATTTAAGTTTACAAAGCTAAGCACTCGGGATTTGGAAAATACTAAACGTTACAGCACAGTTACTTACATATGTGACCTCATATGATCAAGGAAGTTCAAGGGAAATTTTCCAAAAATACAGCCAAAGGATTTTTTTCCTTTAATTTAGCCCATGTGTAAAGATATGTAATACTTCATATAACTCTCAACAGTGTAATTTCTGTTTGTAATACCTATCATGGTAATTGCTGGTTATCTCTTCTAGCTTTTCCTTTAAATGCATCCTCCCAGTCCCCTAATTCTAGGTTAGAGTCTTTCCTGTGATAAGCACATTCAATTTTCATCAAAGGGAATGGAAATGCCATACACACAACTTGTAATCTGCACTTGTGTTTGGTACTTTCCTCTGATCACACGAGGTGATGCTTCCACAGCAATGATCATCTCTCCACTCCAGGAAGCCACGCTTCTCTTCAAGCAACCCAAATCAGTGGTTTTGCCACTCTATCACTTCACCAAATCATACCTAATTTTCTACCTGTCTTGTGTCCATACGTCCTTCCATCTGCTTACCAAGGAGTATGACTAACTGATAGAATTTCAGGTCTTTTTTTTTTTTCCCATGTAGATTATTTAATAGTTTCTTTACAATAAGTCACATTTTCATGGTTTTCTTAATCTCTTATTAACACTGGCCCTTTTAAATCTGCAATTAACATCTTCTCTAATCTGATAATCTAAAAATGTTCTTTCAGAAGTGTGTTGAAACAGGTTAACAGTAGCTGAATTTTTATAAAGGTGTGACAAATGCAATGTATTATATGCAAAAAATTAGCAAGTGATTTATGAGATAAACTATACAATAAATGAAATTTGACATTCAACACATGTTTTGGGCATGTAAATCTTAGTAATCTGGAAACGCACTGTGTTGTAATTATGTGCTCTCAGAATATGCTTCCTTCCAATAGATTTCCCAATTATAAGCCAACTAATATGCCAAACAAATTAATGCTCTGTCTAATGCACAATTGCAAATTTGAGTCCTGCTGAAAGGTCTATTCTTCTATCAATATAGCAAAATGGGTTCAATTTTGACTATTTAGCAATCTCTTTTCTCCCACGCATAGGGAAGCTGGAAGGAGAAATGAAGTTGTGCAAGGGTAAGGCAGAATCACTTCTGGGTGAAGCAGGAACTACAGCTGAATCTTGAATTCTGGCAAGCCGACCCAGACATAGCAGTAGTGCATTTCCACAACGGTTTTCATGATTTTATGTTATTTCTGAATAATACCTGATGAAATGTCAAACCGACAGCAAGGAGGCAGTTAAGCTACTGTCCTGATACAGCAGGCAGCTTTCAACTTTTTCTGTAGGAAAAGCAACATTTTTGGCAGGAGCTCAGCAAGTATTCCACAGTATCTTGCTCATTGCCTCAGAAAGAATATCGCTTTACTTTCATTCTGTGTACTTACAAAATATGCTATACAATAAAAAGGATAGTGAGTAAATGTATGAAAATGGTTGTGAATCTGCCTATTCCCTCGCAGCCTGGCAAGATGCTTTAAGCACAGAGGCTTGCCAAAGAAATAACTATGTAATCACACCTGCCAACATTCACTCCTTCAAAACTACATTCTTTCATACTGAATTCATTTTAAGGTTGTCAAGTTTGGCCCTCTAGGGATAAAGGACACTCACCATGGATATTATGAGACATTGACAAAAATCTCACTACTACTCATTCCCTGGGGACCCTGAATTTGTGATCGAGGAAATGGTGTTTCATCTAATAGCCCACACAATGGCAATGTATTCATTTTTGAGTAATTCTGTTCGTGTTCATGTCTTGCTTTTAAAAGCTCCCTTTCCGTGCCAAGAAAAGCATCATCAATAGACCTGCATCTGAAGCACTAGCAGGTCATTCAAGTATTTTACTGTAATCTACGCTAACGCAGGGAGGGTCAGAAAGTTTCTTTACCCTGCTCAAAGCCTCTGTGACAAGGCTCTGCTCAGACCAGCTTGTCAGATGGATGCTTTTGACAAACTGGCCTAATAAAAGCAACAATAGCACTGAAGCCATCCACATAAATCTTCAATACTAACTGAATTCTATAATACTGAATTCAATTCTAAGAAAGGAATGACCAATTTTGTGTTTGGTTTTTGGTACAAGCTAATCCCCTGTCTCTTTATCTTAGTTTCTTAGAGAGTAGTTACATCTCTCCCTACCACCTCTTGCTGTTATTGACTAAAACTGATTTATATTTTCATACTTTATCCATTTTTTTCAATATGAATGAACCCCATGTTTTTTGCATTCTTCCCAACCTCTGTGTTGTCAATACATCAAATCATGCAGTCCTACAAACATTTGGTTCATAAGTCGCGGAAAGGTGCCTCCTAAATTAACAAAATTGCATGGTCTTGTCTTGAACTCAAAGGCCAAATAACAAATACAAACTACTATTTTTCCAGTGGGATTTGCATGGGCAGCTTAGTGAAGTTTGGCAGGCTGTAGCACTTGGTACTGCTCAGGCAGTTCAGTAAATTATCCTTGTCTTATGATAGAGCAAGCACAGCTTCAGTGTAAAGTTATCTGTAATCCTCACAAAACCCTTGGCTCCGACTTCTTCCACTTTATCGCTCTTCAGTAAAATGACCAGTGGGAAGAGCCCTGTTCAAGTAATCACTTATCTCCATAGGTTATCCCAGCCCAGTACACTTCATTCTCTGCTGTCTGGCGATCACTGGTAAGGTTAGCGTGAACTCTTTTATCAGGTATACCTGGTCTGTCAGAAAATACTCCCAGACATACAGAGAAGTCCCTACGAGTTCTGCTTTCTGGGCAGAGCAAAATTCCCTCAGTCTGATGTCCTCTTAAGGGATATTTGACTTTCAGTGAGTAAATCTGTCGGGGGGAAGTCTGAGATGCCTCTTCCCAGTACTACATAACATTCAAAGCTTCTTCACAGACACAGTACCTTTCCAAATCTGCAGTGTGTAGGCTCTGCCGTACAACCTGCATGTGAAGCTTTCCTGTCTTGTCATTAAGCTCATTAACCATTCCAATGACTTCAGAAAGTTCCTGCCCAATAATTTTGGATCTCATTAGTGGTTGATGGCAGTTCTCCAGACTCCCAGCATGCTCACACCACCCTAGCACTCCTCTCCGCTCCTAGCTAGGCACGGTTGTATCACCTCCATCAAGCCCAGCTGTGCCTTCCCAATACAGAAAAGCAGCAGGAAGCCACAGGTCAGGGCTTCTGGGAGTAGAACTGAAAGAGCAGCATCTCTGTCAGCACCCTTTGTAGTTACAGGCATCCCCCCCACTCTGCTTTGGGCATGGGAACCAACCGCTATGCCCTTCCTGAGCTCCGAGTACAAGAAAGAGGTGAACAAAGGATCTGTGAAAACTGTAGTCCACTACTGATGCTCACCACTGACAGGCTTGTAATTCTTTGCCTTACCCCACCTTTTGACCAGAACAATCCTCAGACGCCGCGTCCTCTTAGCAGATAGCTTGCTCTGCCAAGATAGCTTTGGCCAGCCCCTGCGAGAGCACAGCTTGCCGCTGACATCAACTTGCTCCATTTTGTTGACTTTTGCTGGAAATCTGCCTTCATGCACTTTTTAAACTCTTCTCTGGTCCCTCAGGCTATCATGGCTGCATTTTTGTGATACATAGAGGATATGGAATCCATACGGGCCATCAACAGGCACTTTAAACATATGGTAGATCTCCTCATATGGTAGAGCTGACATCTTAAGGACTCTGGACACAGTTGGTCTGTTACTATGCTTAGTAACTAGGTTTGGATTTATTTTGCTTTATCTTCTTTTCCTTATCTTTCTTTTCTCTACTCTCCCTTCATCTCATTCTTTGCTTCTGAAGGTTGTAACACATACATGTCAAACCCTTCACCTGTAAGTCAGCGTCAGAAAGTATTTTACAAGGGTCTGAGACACCTTTCCTCATTTTGTTTGTTATCCCACATCTCCTATTACTCTGGCAGAAACCTTACAGCATTCCTTGGGTATAATAAAATCATTTCCCAGCTCTCCCTTTATTTATAATCCATTTGTTAGCAGAGTTATGAAGTTTAATAAATACTTCAATAAAGCTTCCGCTTTTCAAAGACTTGAATTTTCCATTTCTCAGTCTGTCTGAGTTTTAAAATGTCAATAAAGTTTCTTTGGATGAACTCTAGTTCAACACACTTCTTGGGTCTAGACTGTTAGAAAAGGTCAAGGTAGTCCTTCTGATTTCTGCTACTTAATGAACACCTTCCTTTATTTCAAAGCATGTGGAACAGTTTTCAGTACTTTGTACTTTTTTTTTTCATTGAGACAGACTGCAGAAGTTGTGTGGTGTCCAGCAACACCAACCTTGCTGCTGACTGCTTTGTGGCTGTACCTGTTTGAGCTCTCCTCAGGTACTTGTTCAAACCATCTTTGGTGCTGATACCTGCTCCTTCAGCATAGTTTCTGGCTGCTTCCCACACTTTGGCTTCAAACTGGTCCCAGGTGAGAACAAGCACCTGCCGTGGCAGACACTCTGATCACATTGCATTAGCGGCATTCTGAATTCCTTTGGACTCCTTCCAATATCTCAACTACTTTTTACCTAAGTGAAGTTTTTAATCTGCTTTCACCAAACTCTGTTAGGATTTGAAGTGGAACAGCATTGATCTGCTGGGCCTACCAGCAGGTCCTTCTCAACCCAGTGCAGATGCTTCCTTCTATGCTTTGAGTACCAGGGCAAAATGTACTCAAATGCATTGCTAGAGCATTAAACCCAAGTTTAATGATCGTTCTACAGGCAGGAACGGAAACACGCTCACAGACATAGAGAGATTCCCTTGCTAGCCTTGCTCTAACAAATTGCATTAGGTTGTTCATGCCTTCCCCTTCCAAGGGAGCTCTAACTGACTGAGTTTAAACACTGGTACTCCAAAGACGATTTGGCAACTGTTTTTTAGGTCTTAGGCAAATTACTGATTTCATTTGCCTAGCTGTTTCTCAAACACAACTAGACAGTTTTTATGTAACAACCCACTCCCTGCATCTACAGATGGAAAACCCAGCATGGGCGAGAAAACAATCTTCCACATCCTGCAGTTTACATTCTCTCCCCAAGCCCTATCAGATACCACATTCTTTAGCTACTACAGATTGATGGTGAAATCACCACTAAGACATTTTAAGGTGAAAGCAAATACATTTATTCATTTACGCATAGAAAGCAGACAGCAATGTTACTAAAGTTCATACAAACCACAGGTGACAGGAAGGCAGGAAAATTGTGCTTATTTCAAGATCACACCCAAAAGGCCCTGCAGAACCTGTAAGAAGCTGTAAACACCTAATCCACATAGTTGGGGTCTGAGGACTTTCACAGAAGAGCACTTCACACAAGAAAGCATGCTCGCTTTCATAATTCGTCTTCACTTTTGGTCCTTCTGAGGGTTCAGTCAGCTTAAAATCATTCTCTAGTTCTACCTGCAACTCTTTCTTAATTCGGTTAAGAAATGGCTGAACCCCAAACATCTCCATCGAGACAGAAAGCCCTCCACCGGTGAGCGGGGCAACGCTCGAAGCCTCTCGCCACGCACGTTACGAACCTGATAGTCCCCGTGAGCGCAGGGAATACGAATTACCTTTTATTCAACCCCATACTTGGGTTTCGCGAAGGTAGCCCACTCTTGACCGTTGTTTGAGAACCGGCGTGGCTTTGACCCCATCACCCGAACGTGAAAATACACGCGGGGGTGCGTGAGGGATGCGGGGCTCGTTTGAAGCAGAACGAGACGAGGACCCACGTCAAGGTACACAAGGCAGGATCCTACGCCTTCAGGCCCTAGACCCCTACCCTTATCGCCCACCTATTCCACCAGCCAGCCGTGTGCTGAAGGGTTTCTCCCTCGCTGTATGAACCCACGACCACCGTTACCCCACACCCCCCCTCAGCAGCCGAGACCCGGCCCAGTCACCGCCCTCGGGGTCTCCACCCGCCCTGTGAGGGGACACAGCGGCTCCCCCCCGCTCCAACCCCCGCCGGTTGGGGCTGACAGACACCTCCGTGTGTCCCCCGCCGCCCTGAGGGGGGAAAGGAAGGGAGGGCGGGGGGCGGGGCGGCCGCACGACGTCACCGAACAGGAGAGGGAGACGCCTTGCAATCTCCCGCGCTTTCCTTCTCCTCCCCCTCCCCCACCGCCCTCCCTCCCTCCCCGCACCGCCCCACCACGCCTCTGACCGATCACCGGCGTGATTGCCACAGCCGCCCGCCAATGAACGTGCCCCCCGGGGCGTCTCCCCGCCTCTGCCTCCCGCCTCCGGCCGGGAGGCCGCACCAATGAGACAAGAGGAGACAAATCCCCAATTCGGGGACGGTTGTTTCAGTCGCCCTCCCCGCCTCGCTCCGAGTCGCCAGAACGTCACAGAGAAAGCAGGCCAATCGAAGGCGAGGTCCCGTCCGCCGCAGCCAATGGGAGCGTTTGAAAGGGCGGCTGGCGCGGCCGGCCCCAGGGGGGAGCCGGGAGCTAGAGCGCGGCGGCGGCTGTGGCTCCGCCCCCTCTCCCTCCGCTGGCGGCGAGGCCGGCTTTCCCCCTCCCCGCCTCCCTGTCCCCGCCCGGCCGGCCTCGCTCTCTTTCCCTTTCGCAGCAATGGCGGCGACGGCGGAGCAGGAGCAGCAGCAGTTCTACCTTCTCCTGGGCAACCTGCTCAGCCCAGACAATGCGGTCCGCAAGCAGGCCGAGGTAACGGGTCCGCCTCGCCCCGGACCTTGGGCGCCAAGCCGGCCTGTCAGACCTCCCGGACCTTGCCGGGGCGGACGGGGGGGGGGGGGGGTGGTGAGGGTGAGGGAGGGCAGGGAGGCGGCGGCGGCGGAGCTCGGCCGAGCCCCACGTGTGAGCAGCGGCACCCAGCTGCTGCCGGGGCGGCCGGGGCCTCCTCCCCCCCATCGCGGCGCCGGCCCTCCGCGGCTGGGCGGTCGGTCGGGACCGTTCTCCCCGGTGAGGCGCGGGGGGTAGCGGGGAGCCGCTCCGGCCGTTGGCCCCTTGCGCCTGAGGGAGCGCGAGGGGTCTCGCGCCCGCCCCGCCCCGGCGGCCCTGCGTGTCCGCCTCGTGTCCGCTCCCCCCCACCCACCCCCCGCCACCACCCGCGCCCGCCGGGGCCGGTGTGGACCCCCCCCCCCACACACGGGGGCTGTTTCTCCCCGTTGCCCACGGCGAGACGGGGCCTGGGTTGGCTCCGCCCGGGCTGGCCGGCGTGACGGAGCGCGGCCCCGGCTCCCGAGGGGAGGGGAGAGGAGGCCAAGGCGGCGGCGGGGCCGGTGCTCGCTGGCTGGGGAACGGGGAGGTGTGTGTGTGTGGGGGGGGGGTGTCTGCCCTCCGTGGGTACGGAGCTCGGAGGGGCGTGATCGTGCGCTTGTATCCTCGTCCCTGCGGTCCCGAAGCGGCGCTGGCAGAGGGGCCGTGCCGCCTGTGCTGGGGCAGGAGCGGGGCCGCAGACACCCGCCCGGCCCGCCGAGGTCCTCTTGTGTTGCCACGCTGTAGTTTGGTTTTTAACTTCGGAACGGGCCGCCTATTCAAGTGGCTCGTCAGCTAAGAAATATTTTCCTAAAAGAAGCATTTTCAATATACTGAGTTTCTCCTCTATCAGCAAAAACTTTTCGGATGTGTTATTTCAGCTAAAATTCTTTGTGATGGCTAAGCCACATTAATTCTTTCTCTCTGTCATGCTTAAGACTCCATTGTCAAGCCTAGTGGGGAATCTCTCCCATTGAATTAAATACTAGCGTCTAGGTTTAGCATGAATTCCCACTGCATGGCTGCATCGGGTCTTTTATCGCTCTCATCACTTCAGCGGTCAGCAGAGTTCAGCGCATTGTTTGGCGAAGAATAAAAAGTATTATTGTTACTGATGCTGCAGTGAAAATTCCCAAAATGTAATTTGGGGATGAGAAGGAGGGGAGGCGTGCATTTTTAGAAAGTTAGCAAAGTTCAGTATTGATTACTGCAGATGCTTTCTAGAGAAGCAGCAAGAATTATTCCCACATTCCTGAACATAGAACTGGAATGGAGGCCATTCCCTCTGAGCTGGATTTTTTTCTCTTCTCAACTGCCTGCATGTAACGCAAGAACATTTCTCATAACTTTTTGAACTTTATTAAAATTGTAACAAAGCAAATTTACGGGACAGCTGTGTCATAATGCCTGTGAAATAAAACATTCTTGGAAAAAAAAGCCTGAAACTTAGATTCTTACAACTGGCATATTCTGTCAGAATCTTGCTTGGAACCGAGTTGCAGGGTTTTTTAATCTTCATAGATACATAGGCACCGTGGTCAATCAGAATAAGAAACCTTAATTGTGCGATAGATTACCAAGCTTTTCGAGTCCATTTGTTTCATATACAAATACAAGCGAGTAGTATAACTTTTACTTCTTTACCTGCACTGAATCTGGCATTGGTTTCTGCATATTTCCAAGCTGTATTGCAAGTATTTTTATGGTTCAGTATTATTCAGAGTGGAAGGGTCCTCAGGAGGTCTGTAGTGCAATCGCCTGCTCAAAGCAGTGTCAGCTGTCAGGTCAGACCAGGTCACTCGGGGCTTTGTCCCGTTGAGTCTTGAAAACTTCCAAGAACGGAGACTGCACAGGCTTTCTGAGCAATGCGCTCCTGCTTGACTGTCCTCATTAGAGCAAAGAGGTCTGAACCTCTGTCCAGTCTGAACCTCCTTTTTTTCAATTTATGCCTGTTGTCTCTCATTCTTCTACCATGCACAGCTGTGAAGAACCCAGCTCAGTCTTCTTCATGGTGGGTTAGTGAACTTGTACCTAGAAACACAAATCTGTCTCTCTACAGAGAGAGCTAGATTGACTTTTTTGTGTGTGTTTGTTTCTTGAAGTAAGATTTCTTCAGATGAAAGTATTGCATAGCCTTTAGAACATCTGCTTACTAAAATCATACAGGACTCATATTTGATCTTAAACATCTGCATAGTCCAATCAGTTTTTTAAAGTGTACATACTGTTCAAAGGCAATATTGAATACTATAGGGATTCACATAACTGAAGGTAAATTGAGTAGCAGGTTTTCATTTGTGTCTAGAGAAAACCAGTGAGAATGAGAAATGGATAGACTGGGAACTGAAGGAGACAGACTTGGGTTATTTCTAATGGGTCTGGCCATTGAAATTAGGATGAGAGATGCTATGTAGAGTCAGTCATACCCTGTTTGGGTGGGGGTGTAGTGAAAGCTGTAAAAAAACAGAAGGCAGGGGGAGGAAAGCCTAGGGGAAGAAAGTCTAATCACCTATTTTATTCAAGTATTTATGTATATGCATCTATGTATGTGCTAGCACGCTCATAACTTATTCTGACCAGTTTGCTGAAACCTGGTTCATTCATTTTATCTCCCATTAAAAATTACTGGAATGTTGTCTGTTGACTATAAAAGCCTGTCTTTCTCTTATTTGTGTGTTTGTATTCTGATAGAGAAACTTTTCTTTACTGTCTTTTGGTGATTTTTATGCTCTTTTTAAAAATATATTTCTCAGGTTTGGAAGAACATAGGAGTACTGAGTGTTGATAATAGATATTTGCTTGCGCGTATTCTGGAAGTTAGTCAAGCTGTGTGAGAAAATTGTACCTCTGGGTAAGGTAGTTGGGGAACTAATCATGAACTAAAGGAATGCTGTGAAGATGTAGCAGGATCCAGGTACATAGTTAGGGTGTAGCCAAGGCTGGTAGTAAGATGGAGGACTACGTTGCTGGTTCCACGTACCAGCACCGGGGGAAGGTTCTGGCTTTGGCCATATGTTCCTTTTGCCTGCCTTGCCCCTGGTGCTTTTTAGCATCCTCTGAATCCAGTTTACTGAAGTGACAAAATTATGTCGGTGGACAACTGGATAGGTTGCTGCCATTTCTAGTGAGTTTAAACAACTCAAAATAGAATTTCATTATTATCAGAATTGGCATGAGGGAAGCCAGCTTTTACAGTGCTTCAGCTGTCCATGAAAGCATAGCTTCAGGTCCATGCTGGGCCTGTGTTTAAGGAACCTTCTTGTTTCTGTATTTGTCTTTATAGTTGTAGATAATAGTGCAATATAAATATATACACTTGTGGAAATGGTTAATCTGAGAAGACTTTCTATTCTGACCCTAAACCTCATTTAATTTTGCAGACTCCATGAAATGATTAGATTAAATGCAGGGATTCATTGGAGATTCAGAGTCTCATTGACTGTGAGCATATATTAGTAACTAGAGAGAATATGAAGTAAGAATTGACTCTGTGAACGAGGCCTACTAGGAGGCAGGTACAGAAAGTGGAGGAAGATGATGTCTAATATTAAATGTGTGATGGGGAAACTACTTTATTGAAAATAGCAGGTATACTGTCAAGGTGTGTAAATTTACTAGAACATTAGAAGGAGCTGCTGCAGTGGTAAGAATGGGAAGTAGGCAGGCAGGGCACTGATTGAAACGAACCTGGGCTTTGTATAGTAGGCTTGTTCCTTGAGTTCAGGATGGCATAGAGAATATTTGGAAAGGGTGGAGTAATTTATCTTCAAGATTGTGTCCATGAAAAATAACTCTTTCGGAGTTAGTAAGCGTAGGAACTATTTCTGAATGTTTTAAGTGGTTGCTCTTCAGCTTGTAATTCCCCTGCCCCTACCTACATAGGTTTGGTATATTAGAAACAAGCATTTATAGTTTTAAAGTGGTCCTGTATACTATGTTCTAGATAGCAAAAGCTATTTTGTTGTGTGCTCGCTCTAGCTTCTACGTAACAATCTAGTTTAAAAAAACATAGTGAATGAACTGCACGCCAGAAGTGTGTAAGACAACGTAACTGAACTTCTCATTAAACTTCCCGTTTTATTAAGAGGGTTTCCCTAAGTGGGAGACTAAATAGTCTCTCTTTTTGAAATTCAGGCAGAAGTTTCAAAATGAAAAGTACTTACTCAAAACATGTAGTTGAGATGTGTGACTGCCACTTGACATTGTAAAGGCTGTAAAAAGGTTCAGAAAAAGAACAGAACAAATTTTTGGACTATACCTTTGTCAGTGGTTATTAACCTGTTGGTCATAGTTCAGTCTCAGGCTTCCAAAGTTCTTAATCCTTTGATGTGATAGAAGCTATGATGGGTTCCCGAGAGGGTACGTGTTCCGTATGTATTGTATTTCCAGGAGGATGTGTTCCGTTTATGTTATTTCTTAACTCGTCTCTTAAGTGGCCAGTAATGCATATGTAGATCATTCCAATAGGGCAGGTCTTATTAGGTAACTAAGACTTCAGCCATGATTTTAAAATAGGTCAGAAATTTTTATTTTGATAGGTTTAGGGGTTTTGCTATGTTATTTTCTATTAATTGGATAATGAAGTTGTTTTAAAAGGAAAGTCAATTCATATTAATGCTTAACACATGCTTTCTAGTAATTGTTTACAATAAGCTGTATCCCTTTTTGTGCAGGAGACATATGAGAATATTCCAGGTCAATCTAAGATCACATTCCTCCTACAAGCAATCAGGAACACCGCTGCTGCTGAGGAGGTACGTCTCAATAATCTTTGAATTCCATGGATTTTCGAGGGAACTTGGAGAAGGGGGGCAAGAAATCAGTGCTGGTCATTTTGGGATAAATGAACAAGTGGGGCATTAACTGAGTCTTAATTTACTGCATGCACATTTGTAGAGGGACCACTCATCTAGTTTGTTGCATGTCAAGTTCGCTAGCTGAGACTTTTTGATGTAGGATATTTAGTTTCAAAAGTAGTCTTTCATAAGTGACTGCTTAGACCTCCATTGTTTTCTGGTTGTGTGTTTTGCTTAATGATGGGGTTCTTTCCTGAAAATGTGTAACTAATATGTACTGTGATGTTCATTCAAGTTACAGCTGAGAAATGCTTTCCATTTTGGAGTCCTGCGCCTAAATGTGTTAAACTTATGTATCATCTGATACTTCTTTTGCTTCTCAAATCAAAATTGGAGGGAGATAATGTAGCAGTTGTTTTGCGTGTTTTATTCAGATGGCTTTTTTATTTTGTCCTGTTTGGGGAGGATATGCTCATTAAGGCATCTAGCAGTGTTATAGAATGGATGGAGGCAGTCTAAGCACTATATAAAGTTATTCTGTGGGCATACAGTAAGAGTGCCTTTTAGTTATTCCTTAGTTTTGTAAAGGCTGGCACACTTCAGGAATCAGGTATAGTACTTGTTGGTAAAACTATTATTCAGTTGGATACGCAGAGTGAAGAACTACTAAGCTTTCAAGATATTACAAACTTAAGTGTCACTTAAAGTAAAAACATTTGACTTTTTTTTTTTTTTTCTTTTTTCCCCCCAAATCTAGAGTTTTACTGAACAACGAAAGGATGTAGCATGTAGAATTTCTGAACACTATTATAAGGAGAGTATAAGTGTGCTGTTTCGGGATAATGATCTCTTCTGGTAGATTGTATTCAATTTAGAGGTAGATGCTATTTGTGCTTTCTAACACTCAGTAAGTATCAGCTTACTAATACTGATGCTTATCTACCTACAAAGCAGTGTTCTTCTGACAAAAACCTTCAATATTACTCTAGCAACTGGTTGTATAAGAGCTGTGTAGTTTTCCCTCCTGCCCCTCTGAGAAGTTTCAAAAGATAGAAAGCTGTAGAGCAGTCTCTCCTGTATTTAAATTGCCATGAAAAATAAGATCTTCAGCTGTGCCTTTTTCATGAGAACATCATATATAATAATCAGAATAATGAGATAATACTGTGCCCTAGAAGTCATAGCAGCATTGCACATGCTTCTGTTTTGAATACATTTGAGAAGTCCGAGTTGACAACTACAAAGTGATGCTTGTGTAAATAAATACTTGTGCCATGTATTTACTGATTCTATTCCCTTTACATTGGCTAAAGAAATAGCCCAGTCTAAAACTGTTCAGAATCTTGCCAAGGACTTGGCTTCCAGCTTACTCAAGTGCAAACAAACTTTTCATCTGCAGAAGTTAGTCTTACCAAAGACATCAGAAGTTAACATTTGTACAATAACTTGTCATTTAACTCCACCAATGGATAAATCAAAGAAAGGTTTAAATGTTAGCTCATAACTTAAGTAGAGATTATGTGCTGGACTGAAAAAAATCCTGATTAATAAAACCTGTGCAGAACCTCTCTTCCCTGTAAAATCCAAATACATAGTAGCCTAATTAGAGCCTAAGCGAAGTCATCCCCATGCTTCATCTAAATGTTGCGTATAAACGCGCAGGGAAGCATTCTGTGCGTGTTCAGTGTGGTGCTGGTATCAACAGCTAGGCATTTTGTGTCTGTGTACGTTTTATGTAGATCCAAATGTTGGGCAGAATAGCATATATGTCACCAGTGGACAGGGCTTTGGGCCTGGTAAGTGTCCTCTGAGTGCACTGAAAGTACTGGCACCACTGAACACAGGCTGCTGGAAGAAGCCTTAGAACTTTAAAGATCCCTTGCCCAGGCTATGGGAAAGCTGGGTTCAGATCCCTCTTCATCCTGAAGCCTCTGTATTGCTTTACCACCTACCAGGAAAACTAGGCTGAAGAAAATACTCCATCCTGTTTGCAGGAGCTGGGCTGCTGTGTTGTAGAGAATACAAGATTCGTAGGACTATTTGGACAGCAGTTGGAGGAATCCTGACTCTGCAACCTAGTAGTTTTGGCATTTAAATGGAGAAACAGGGATTCAGATCCTGCTCCCAGGACCCCTTGCATTTGACATGGAAAAAAAACATTAAGCTAGATCAGAAATAACTCTTTTAAAAACTAACTGTATAGCAGGTTTTCTCCTAACCAAATGCCTAAACTGTGGAAATAATCACCTTTTCCCTCTGTTCTCATTTCGTGCTTTGCTGATAGCAGAGTAACACTTTTCACAGAAGTGGAGGGAAGCATCTGACTTAGCAGTTAGAACACTTCTGTGCCAGATGATACGCAATTTTGTACCCCTCAGGCTGAGGAGGGGCTTGAACCCTGGTCTCCAACTTTCTGAACATTAAGTCTCCCTGTTATGAAGTTAGGACTCTACTTCTTCCTACGCAACTGCATTTTAAAGGGTTGAACAGAAAGGTGGTATATATTCACAGTTTATTTGGTCATTTTATTCTCAGGATGCGTCTCAGGTGTTAAGAGGCTGTTCCTTTGCAGCTTTGATTTACCACCTAAATCTTAGAGAGGAGCAGAAGCTCTGCATTTTCTCCTGCATTTATTTTCTTCCTGGTTAACTCTAGATTGGCATTTTCAATTGTGTCCTAATTTACAGTTGACTAATTTCAAGCCCTGTGAAATACAATAACAAATGCTGTGTAAAACTGTGTTTCTGCTGTACTCGCAGCCCTCTTAGAGGGCTCTGACCTTTCCCTTCCCCCTCTCCATATTGTCACATGAAGGGGTTGCATTTCTTAGCCTGAAAACTACTGCTGTGGGCAGCTTCCTGTTCAGCATTTGGAAATGGAAGGCAGGCAGCCCATGGACTTCTGATACACCACAGTTCTGCCTTGGAGTTGTATGCGGACCTTAGGCACTGAGCGCTTTGAATTCCATGTGGGGCCGGATCCCTGAATGAGGTTGTGCAAGTCCATCTTTGGACTGTGTCCTAAATATTGATTGCTTCCATCCATGCATGTTTTCCTCCTTGAGGACTTAAAAGGAACAGTAAAACAAAAGTAAAAATCACTGTGACTGTGCTACACAAGATGGTCAGTCTTTTTCTTACAAAATGTTTAGGATTACCTGGATACTTTGAATGCCACTGGAGAACCTGGTATCCCAGATTTCTGTTGATAATTCTTCTGCTGCCCTGCTCAGCAAGTTGGTTTTCTTCTTGTGCCTTTGTTCCATCATCTATAAAATCCTAGAACATTTTTAAAACACTGTAAATTCTATTAATAAGTAGTAGTGTTGAAATTTGAGTATTATGAACTACTTTTTATGTTAATACCTTTGACATTCCAATTGTATGTCAGCACCTCAGTAATTTAGACATGCAGAAGAATCCAATGCTAGGAGAGAGTTCTGCTTTTTTATGCCTCATTGGTAGATTGAAGTTCTTTGGGGATATACACTTTATATTGTTCCTGTTCTTGTTAAAAGCTATAGCCGCTAAGTTGCAGGATTTTAAAATGCTTGTTTGGGTACATATCTTGTAACACTTAAATATAAAAGCGCCTTTAGTGTGTGTGAAAAATATGTACTTCCTTAAAGCAGGAGAAACAGCCCCAGAGCTGCCCTTAATCTAGCCATGTTTGTCATAATTAAATTGACAATGGTAATTTTCATATATAGGTGGATATCTGCTGAGGAAAATATGCCATTTATTATTAGAAGTTAATTGCTTCTTTGTCACTCCTTCAAACATTTGAATTTGCTTTAGGGAATTTGGGAATTTTTTTCTAAGCTAGTAACAATAACCAGGAGCTAATTCATGTAGTGCTGATCTTGTGTCTTTCTGTATGCCTTGTTACTTGTGTTTTTAGTTTGCAATCAGTCTGTGTTTGTCATTCTTCTAATATTTTAAAATTAAATTCTTCAGAGGTGGAAATTCTTATCTTTGAGACTACATGCTTTATGAGAACAAGCTCTATTCCCTATCTGGCCACCTATTATTATTACTTCAGGAAAGGAACGCATATAATGTGAGTTCAGTCATTATCAGATGTCAGAGAATATGCAGAGAAACATGATGCCCTGAGTAAGGGAAGACATTGCATCAGAGTCTGTGCCTTGTCTAGTCCCAGCAAACTTGCTCCCCAGTCAAGGCTTCTCCTATGTAAGTTTACCATACTAATGAGGAGAAATTTAATCTTTCACAATATTGGTGCTTCTAAGGGTAGGAGAAGGAAAGATACCATTATATTGTGGTGCCATTGAAGTTTTTGGACACATTGGTAGTGGGATTCCCAGAGGCAGTGGCGAAAGAATCTTTTTCCTTCCTAACTCATGTTCCCCATGTGACGACCTATTGCTAGAGAACCTTGGCTTATGATGGGAGCTACAGTATGGGTGGGCACTGTTACCCGCTTTATTCACCTTCTGTCTTCCTTAGATCTACTAGGGAATATCTACTAATCCTACGTACGTGGTGGCTTTGGTCCACATTGGAGCTGTTGAGGAGGAGGAGAATAAGGAATTATCTAGAGTAAGGTCCAATTCTAGTCCTTTCCTTCTGGTAGTGTGGCAACACTTTGTGTGCACTGCTCCTTAGCTGTATTGAAGAGGGCTGGGTAGACTGGAAAAAGGCACAGTGAGTCTGGAGACTGCAGAACATAACAGTAATAGTATCTTGGGTGATGTTCTAGCAATACCTGATTTTTACAGGGTACCTTAGAAGTTGAGACTTTGCAGTGATTTGTGTTTCTCATCTATAGGTTACGCTGTAGCAATATAGTTGAGAGATCTTTTGGAAATTGGACTTTATTAGTTCTCCTGCTCATGCAACATTTTTGAGTTCCAAAGGCTGTTATAAGTGAAACCGTTTTTCATTCAAGTACACGTTAAATAACAGTATCTTAGGGAAAAAATTGGTTGTATGTTGCATTGGATTGCTTTTTTGTGAGGATTTAACACATGTAAGGTTTTGTTGCACATGTTAAGCTTTAGAAGTTTGGGGGGTGGTTTTTTTAATTACTGTTTGTCCTCCTAGAAACACTGGTTAGTGAACATCCTATTTATTAAGTTATTCAGAGTGCTTCATGTGTCTTCTTGCCTTTACTGCTTGTGTTGCTCTATTCATTTTTAATTACTCAGGCAGGTTTTTTGCTTCTAGTTCTTGGATAATTGTAAATAAATAAAGATATGTAAACCATACTGTTGTAGAGTTGTTGCATGCAAGCAGGAAGCATAGAAGATTGTAATGTGGTATTGCAGTTCTTATGCTCAAATTCAAATTTAAAGAACAACATTTCATCATAGGTCTGCAAAAGGCTGAAAGCTTTGGGTTTGTTTTGGGGTTTTTTTTGTTCAGAGTAGAGTTTTATTTGCCAAAATCTAGCTCTGGGTTCCTGAATCTTTAGAAGTTTTGTTCTTTGAGAAAATGAAGGAGGGTTTACAAGTTAATTGTCTGACAAAGTTGTCCCATTAAGTTACTTGTTAATCAAAAAACACCTATCTGGATTATAATTACCTCAGCGGGCCATTTAAAATAGAAAGAAGACACGGTTTAAACATCTTTCAATAATGCAGCGAAGTCCTTAACTTGCCACAAAATATGTCCAAGGTTCAGCTCTAGAAAAAACCTGAATACCTCAGTGGTTTCATGTTTATTTCTTTGAAGAGCTGTAATTGTCAGAAACATGGTTGTAAGCTGATGTTTCTTTACTATGTTTTTACTTACTATCATAATTGTCATCTGTTGCTTGAGAGGTATTCCATTCACCAGACAAGTCTACACAGTGAAAACATCGTTTGGAAGCATGATGTCAGTCGTCTTTGGTCCTAAGAGCATGATTATCATGTCAAAACACTTTAACATACTTACTTTCTTATTCAATAGGCTAGACAAATGGCAGCTGTCCTTCTACGACGTCTTTTGTCTTCTGCTTTTGAAGAAGTTTATCCAGCTCTTTCACCTGATGATCAGACCTCTATCAAAAGTGGATTGCTGTTGATTATTCAGTTGGAAACGCAGTCCAGTATGAGGAAAAAAATCTGTGACATTGTTGCTGAATTGGCCAGGAACTTAATAGGTACTTTATATAAGCTGATGTTGTGGTAAAATATTTATGTATTGATAGTAGTTGTATTTTTATCTCTTATTCTCTAGTCTGTGCAGATGTTTGCACATGATGTACTGATTTCATGGTTTAAAATAAAACATAATATTTGTTTACATTATCCTTGGTCAGATAAAAATAAGATTCCTTAACTCTGCTTTTTAAATTGCTTTGAGTTCAGGTGAGATTGTATTAAGGTTTAGAAATCCAATTTTGTTTAAATTCTCAAGAATGTTATGCTGAACATCTGCATCAGTTGAGTGCTTTTATACAGCAGTAAATAGAGATCATCTTCTGTTCCTGAATGCCTTTAGATTTAACACTTCAGCCATATTTTACACTGTGACACATCTCCAGATCAGTTTTTTTAAATTAATTTTAGTAATGATGACTGGTTGCCCTGCACAATTGAGATCTAACCACTCTTAAGTTTGCTTAACCTAAAACTTTGTTGCATTTAATCTAGATGAAGATGGCAACAACCAGTGGCCAGAAGTTTTGAAATTCTTGTTTGACTCTGTCAGCTCTCAGAACGTGGGACTGCGTGAGGCTGCTCTACATATTTTCTGGTAAGCTTTCAGAGTTTGCTACATTTTTGCAGGTTAGCCAAATCATGTCTGTAAAAATGTAAGAAAAACTGTCACAACTTAATTAACAAGCAATCATATATATTTCATGTATTCTGTTGTATGGTGGTTTACTTAACTGTTACACGTACAGTTACAATCTGTAGCTTAAACAATGGATATGTTTAAAATAGTAGTTAAGGTTAAGCTGTGTAAAATTTTATTAATATTTTTTCTTTTCTTATCCTTAGGAATTTTCCTGGGATTTTTGGGAATCAGCAGCAACACTATCTGGAGGTCATTAAGAGAATGCTGGTTCAGTGTATGCAAGATCAAGAGCATCCATCAGTAAGACCTTTATGTTCTTGTTTGTTTGTTTGTTTAATATGTCCTGAGCATAGAAACTTTGTGTAGTAGTCTCGAACATAAAGGTTAAACCATAGATTCCAACCAGAGAATTGCATTACCTGAACCTGATGTACATCTGGAGCTTTGACTATGCCTGCTGCAAAACAGAAGGGTCAAACCTTTTCATGGTCCTAAAGCTGACTAGCTGGCTCAAATCTGTACTGCTTAGGACCAGACTCTTCACTAGTAGTTATGCTTGGAGAAACCTAGTTGTAGTGGCCCAGAACGGAGCCAGGGGTTTTGGCCAAGAGCATGAGGGGGCAGAAACTCCTTGTTAAGTTCTCTTTCTGGCCTTTGTGTTTAACAGTATAGATACATAGTATTTGTACACAGTATGTCTCAAAACTCTGAGTATGTGACAGCTCCTTGAACTGTTTGTGCATGCTTTACTGTAAGGGCATGCTTTTCTGGAAGACTTCAGATATATTGATTTGTGCAGAGAATTGTACTTTGAAAATGTTTCTCTTGTGGAAAATGCTGGGCAAGGATAGGAAACCCTGCTGTGGTATATGGGTTCAGTTTGCTGCTTCCCCAATGGATTACTTTTTCTGACCTTTGAAAGTCAACTGAGTAACATTTTCTAAAGTACCACAAGTCATGCCTTTAAAGAACCATGTTTTAAACTCTTAGATCGTGCTTTTTGAAAAATGGGACTTTGACACTTGCATACACATTTGAAATTGGGATGGAAGTTGAAAACAATAGGGTTTTTTTTCTTTTTTCTTTCTTTGAAAAAAACCCCAACCCAAAACACTGAAACAAAAACCAAACAAAAACAAGACTAGGGAATACTTGCCACCTCGTAATATGATAAACTTTTTTTGTGTCATGGAGGGCATAGATGCTGGAGATCTTCATTATTGCTTTACCTTAATTTGAAGTAAGATGTAAAATCCCATGTTAAAAACCAATTGCTGCATCTATTGGGAAATGTAAAAGGGAATTGGTAATATAAAATGTAGTCTCATAATAGGCCTAATGTTAAAAGAAAACAAAGGCATGTTTCATTACCAGTTCTTCATATTTCTTTCTCCAATCTTGCCTGTCTTCTAGATCAAGACTCTGTCTGCTAGAGCTGCAGCTGCATTTGTGCTTGCTAATGAGCACAATCTTCCCCTTCTTAAACATTTTGCAGACTTGCTGCCTGGAATCTTGCAGGTAAGAAACCACACAAGTAACACTTAATGTGCCATTACTGTCTGTAGTGACTGTATCTGAACATAAATTATTGGTCTGCAAATTTGTATAGCATATGAATTTTTGCTGAGATCTGGATTAACTATATCTTAGTTAGCCTGACATCTGTCACCAGCAAGATACAGTGGAAACTGATAAGGAATTTTGTAAACACAAGCTAATTGACAGGGTTTTAAGGAAAATAGTTCAATGCTGATTGATTTATATAGTGTTACCTAGACGAATGAGTTAAAATTCTTTGTATTTAACTGAAAATCATACAGCTTTTTAATTAACCATGCTATTGAAATATACTTCAGATATGGGCTATCCTGAGATTTCAAGTAATCAGTAATTGGGAAATTCATTGACCCATGATATCCTGTATCTCTTCAGTTTAGAGGAGAGTGTAGAATTATTCTGAACAAAGATTGTCAGAGTAAAAACAACAGTCTGGACAAATGATCTTTGTTGTTTGATAAATCAGGAACTTGCAAACAAAATGCCTTTTTAAGATTCGTATAATTTCTGAGGCTAGATTAGATCTCTTTTAGGATGGATAAATTTGAGCAAAAGTTGAAATTCTAATATAAGGTTGTTTACTTCTGGGGGGAAGCCTATTGTAAACAAAACCCAAGATAGAAATGGTTTGAGCTCTGAAGAATGACAGTACAGTTCCCTTTCTATATCAAGAAAAAGTGGAAATAACTAAGTACCTGTGATAAGTGGTAGTGAACTTTTGGTGATTTTAAATTAGGCTAAATTTAGGTTAAAGACTGACTTCTTGCTAGTCAGTATAGCAAGTTCCTGTTGACAGTATAAGCTATAAACCTTGTATGTGTGTACTTTGTGGCAAGCTGAAGAAAAATTGTGCCAAGTTTACTGGCTTCTGCAACTGATGGAATTCCATTTGATCTTAAATGGAAACTGAGAGGAATTTATTAAAATCAATTAAATTTGAAAATGGGCTCTAGTGTGTACAAGATAAGTATTTTGATAATGAGGTCACTATTTGGTGGTTAGTCCCTGTCTGTGACTTCGGCAATAGCAATTGTATTGTTCAAAAATTGTAACTGGCTGAGAGGACTTCGGCTACTGAATACCGTATGAGTGGGAGTGAGGCAGGATTTGAGGTGGGCATGCCATTCGTCTTGATGTTTGGCAATTAAATAGTATTCTGTTTTTAGACTTCAGACTAATAGCCCACTTTGTGTGATATAAGTTTCAATGCTACTATTTCAGGCTGTAAAAACACATGCACTTGGCTTGCATTTTCAAGCTTTATTTTGCAAATATAGAGCACAGAACTATGCTATGAAATCTGTCTTTTTAAAGTACTTATTGCGAGAAGGACTAGATTTTCTGGCTGTGGTAACACAAGATGGATATGAAGATCTGAGTTTATAAATAGGAGATGGGATGTGTTAGAATAGTCGTGAGTGACCTTTGGAGACAGTTGGATGCTTTTTTTGTTGCTGTTGAAGTTCATTTTGTTGAAATATTGGCATGGTATAAAAGCTAAAAATAAAATTCTGACTTAGCAATTCAGTCCTTTTAGTGCAATATCTATAATGGTGATACTGGAAGTTGAACTTTCAGAACTAATAGTCAAAACTTATATCCAAGTGATTTATCTTGCAGTAGAGGTAAAAGCAGCTGGAACTTAACTGACTTCTGTGGTTGTTGGTGTTTGATACTACAGAAAAGTACCTCTGCCTTTTAGGGCTCACTGTGCACTTTGAACTTCTTCAGAAACATAGTCTTGCTTTAAAAAACTGTCAAAGTTGCAATGAGTATAAAATACAGGATCAAAAGTGTTGGATTTCTAGACTCTAAGTATTAAAAAAACCACCTAACTATTCACTTTAAAAAAAGTTTGTACATTAGGAAGACATCAAATACTTCACTAATGAAAATTCCTTTCAAAACCCCAAAAGTATGTTTAAAGACTTTTTTCTTTGGAGGTTTGAGTTTTTGTGTCCTACTTCTAGAAGAGTTTTAACACCATTGAATAACTGTGTGCTCTTTTGGTACTAAAGTATCAACCTGATGAGTTAAAAGTAAGTTTTAAATTACTTTTCAGAACATTGCTATGGGTTAGGAAAGATACTTCCAAAAAGCTTGATTTCTTTTTCTCTTTCCTGTGTCCTGTAACTGAAGGCTGAAAGTTCTGCTTTGATTCAGTGGCTCTCCAGAGTTGTCTGGAAAAAAATACATTATTTAATCTTGAGATTCCTGGTGTTTGTAAGCATAAGCTATTCAAAGCTGTTCTCATGTGACAGGGGGGAAAAAAGGAGTTAGGCTCCTTTTTCTTCTCTTGGGCAGAGTTACTTTGAGGAGTTTTTCTTCATTTAAAATGGATTTTGAAGTTAGTTGTGCTTGTCAAAACATAATGTGTGTTTTTGCATGTTGGCACCTCTGATGTGTGACCTTAATTCTTTCTGAGTGTGTCTGTCTACTGTGTTAGATTTAAACTAATAATGGTCAAAATGGATGGCACATAACATTGTGAACCATAACTTGTAGTTTTGGACCCCGCGTATTATCTCTTTGTAGTTGTTATGGATTTATGCACGCTGGCCACCGTAGCAGGGTCCAACCCTAGGATCCCACTGAAAATGCAAAGTCCCAGTGAAGGCTTCCAGTTAGTCTTTTATTAGTTCTCAGGTTACAGCTTGAGCTGGGTGCCTCCGGAGAGGGACCCCTACCCCAATTGATGCCTCTCAATTATACCCATACCACCCATCACCCAATCCCCAAGTCCTATCGCTTAATTCTGGTCGGTGGTCTCTTGATTTCTTACTGGTTTTCATTGTTGCTGGGCTGGCCTTCTTCTGAAGTAACTTCATTCTCTTGGAATTGCCTCCTTGGTCCTTATCTTCATTCCGCCCGTATCTGCCAGATTCAGCTAACATTAGTTTTATCAAAAAGTTTACTTGGTCAGTTCTTGCAGCCTAAGGCTTCAACTACTTTAGCTACTAATGTGAAGCCGCTCATGCTAAATGAGACTATTCAGAGAAACAAGAATACAGTTAATCAAATTTCTTCTATAACAGTGGTCCCATTCATAGTATTGTTTGTTTTTATTTAATCTTATCTTCATCTTATCTCTTTATAGGCTGTCAATGATTCCTGCTACCAAAACGATGATTCTGTTCTGAAATCCCTTGTAGAAATTGCAGATTCTGTTCCCAAGTATTTACGACCACATTTAGAACCTACCTTGCAACTAAGTCTGAAGGTAAAGCTAGGAATTTTTTTTAAAAATCACTCTTTCCACCTGAAAACTTCTGTTCTAACCATTCTAACCACTCTTCTGGATTGTAGTTGTGTGCAGATGCCAGTCTCAGTAACATGCAGCGTCAGTTGGCGCTTGAAGTAATTGTGACCTTGTCAGAAACTGCTGCTGCTATGCTGAGGAGGCATACAAATATTGTTGCACAAGCCAGTAAGTATTTGACTCATTTTCTTTGTTGAAACAATTTGTCTTCCTTTACAGTGTTAAACTGACTTTGCAGGTGGTCAGTGGCAAAACCATGTCTAACTCAGAATTTCCTGGTGCTGATAACTTCAGGTGACACTGAATTGAATTTTCTTACGGAGAAAACCCCTTCTTATTATGGCTCTTCATAAATTAATCTGTGCTTATGCAGCCACCAGCAATTTGAATAAAAACACAGTAGACTCTTCATTAGGTGTTTCCAAGGAAAATACTACTTTAATGCTTTTCTGCTGGTTTTGGAAATTTGTACTGTAAAAAAAAAAAAAAAAAAGCATTTAGTTCTGAAGTTCTACGTTTGAAGTTTGGTATGTAGGCCAGAAACTCTGTGGTGCTGGCAACTGAAGACTGAAGGAATTCAGCATGCACGTTGAGCTTTGGTATTGAGTTAAAGCCGTGAATTAAAAATCAAATGCTTATATAAATACTTAGAGATAGTCTAATTAGTCTATTTAACATGCAGATTGTTACTTCTTTGGAGACATGCTTTTTCAATCATGCATTATTATTTGAGATACTAAAAATAACTGTCTTCTGGACAGCCCCAGCAGCAATGCTGTACACACTGGTATTTCTCTGCCTTTTAAACCCTTTTTGTGAGTAGATCACGGCACTGACAAAGCAGCGTAGCCTGCTTTTTGGAAGGATTCGTTTCCTTCCCTGTCACACTTGTATTTGTCTAGATTCTTGCTTGTTTTCTGGAACTTGTATAAAGACAATCTGTTAAAAGGCAACTTTTTTTTACGTAGGTGTTTGGGCTGGGGAAATTTGCATATATACACGTCACTAAAATAATCGTGAAATTTCTAGAAAATGTTGTAAACAGGATCTGGTTGGCTTAAGTGTTTAAACTATTGACTAGAGGTTTTGTTTACTGGTAGAATAGTTCTTTAAAGAACAGATTCTTTCAGAATGTATTTTGAAATTTGAAAATGTTTAGAATGCTGTGTTTTCATTCTATCCTGTAGCTTGTTGGGAATATTAACGCTTGACACTTGCTGTCTCCTAAATCATTACAAGCTTCTTATCTGGTCAGGCAGCATAGTGGAGAAGTACCGCATATCTCTTTAGAATGTATTACTTTGGTTTGCTAGTTGCTGTTCAGGAATGAAATATTTGTATTAAGATACTGTATTAAGATAAGGCACCATGTGGGAATGAAATGCCTTTGGTTTGCAACCTATTGTAAAATTGCTCTTAATATTAGTGAGTCAGTAAGGTGAAAGACATTTATTTTGCAGAGCTAGTAAAGCAGTTATGTTCAGAGAATGGTAAAAAGGTAGCCAAAAAGGATTGCTTTTTTCTTGGTTTTTTGCCTTAGTTTAAAAGGCTTTCTGTTTTCATTCAACTAAAAAGTTGCTAGATCACTTGATCCTCACAACTAGAACTGGGCCTTAGGCAAAACTGTCATCTTATGCTGGTTTTACTGAACATGATGCTGATTTAGGAGTAAGTCCTGTGTACCAGTTATCTGTTCAGGAATTCCATTTGGGTTCAGACTTCCCTGCCTGAGCTCAGTATTCAAGATAGCAGAGTGTTTTATTGCTCTTCTAGAAATTAGAGCTTCAGCCTATCTTTGGCTGTAGTTTTGCTCAGTCTCCAGAAAATGGAGAGCCATGGCATGCTCTGACAAAAAGCAGGCTTAGTGGGCACATCCTTAACTTGTTTGTAAACAGTCTATATATTGGCAATAATTAAATTTTGAGGACTTGTTGGGACAATGTTGAAACTTTAATGCACAACTCTACATTTCAAAAAAATTCTTTGTGAAACTGTACTTACTGGCAACTGCATTCATATTAAACTTCCGAAGAAACAACATGTTTACAAGCTCTTGCAGGTTCTAGATATAATGATGGCTAGACAGCTTTGGTTGATAGTTTGTTCTCAGCCTTGCTTGTTAGTAGCAATGAACACTATGGCATCGGTTTTTGGAACCTTCTAGCATTTGTGGCAGATGATGGTTGACTTCCATATTTCAGAGGTGTGACGATACGTCGTTTTCATGTGTGTGCTTATGAGTGTCTGTCTGAAAATCTTCTGGGCTATAATACTTTTTTCTGAGGAAATTCTTTTCAGTGACTATAGAATTCTGACATGGGCGTCATGCTGGAGTCTTCATAGTGTCCATTAAGTTATCTTGATATGTATATAAAAGCTCTCTGAAGGTTTTTGCAGCCATGATATGATCTCTGGCTGAAGATATGTAGCCACATCAAGTAAATCAGTCCATAATTTGATCTTTTCTTGATACTTGCCCCACAATGCTGTCAGTGAGCAATATTTTCTTCTGTCATCAGTTGATGAGAAGTTTCTCATCTGTCCAGATGTATGGTGAGGTGAGTTTGCTTAGGGTTGTGCCTCTAATGTAGATCACAGTAGTGTAAGTATATTCTAAAATTCACCAATTGCAGTATACCTAATCAGTTGCAGTAAATGTCATCAGCAGCATGGGCTACTGTATGCCTACTAGTTTTTGAGGTAGGTTGCTGTAAAGGCCAGTTAACTATGATGCCTGTCTTCAAGTTGTGTAGTAGACTGTCCCCAGAAGATTCTTAAAGCTCAGAGGTTGAGTATTTGAGTGACAACTTTTGTTTCCAGGGCGAAGTGAAGCTTTTTTGCATAAATGGTGTTGAATTCAAACGACCGCTCTGAGTGGTTAGTGTAATACAAAGTAAAGAATACATAAGAGCACCTTGCTTTGCTCTGAAAGTGCAAGGTATACTTTTCACCCCTTGGGCTTCTGAAGTGCACAGGAACAGGCAAGCTTACAACAGACAAACCATTGCACTCCTTCCTCCTGTGAGAACCACTCAGAAGAATAGGTGTTGCTTATTGCATAGTAGTTAAACGTTATGGTAAAGATTGTGTAATAGCCTTTCTAAAGATTTGTACTGAGAAGAGGAGACAATCAATCCACATAGGTAGAAGTAGAAAACTGGTGGTTTATTATGTGCAAGATATTTTCATGATACAAACAAAAAAATTACATTAAGTGGGGAAAAACCTCAAGTTCTAAACCTTATTGTAAAAGTAAAGCTTTACGCTAAGTGACCACTGTACATATAGTTAACAAAATTTATCATGTTAGTAGAACTAAGAGTTGAGTTTTATTGTTCCATAATGAATATAGTCTCTTTCATCAGTAAATGTTCAAAGGATGATGTCAGAGTTTCAGCAAAATGAATGAAATATATCTGAGTTCTTAAAGCATATAATACTATTTTTAACTCTTTCAAGGAACTTAGACTTTATTAAGGAATTTAGTTTTTACAGTCTTCATGATTAAAAAAAATCTTGCATTGCACTATGAGTCTTGGTAAGAAATACACTCAACCTTTTTTTTTGCTTTCTATTTGAATGTTCTGAAAATACTTCTCTAATAATCTATTCTGAATTATTGGCTGGTGCTGTTTGACAGACTTGGCTATCTGCTACTGGAAGAAAAGTAATTTTTCTCCAGTGATTTATTTTTTTTTAAAGGAGAGAACTTAAATTTTATGCTTGTTATTTGAGAATCTATTTTAAGAAAGCAACCTGAGTTTAAAACTTATGTTTTTCAGTTCCTCAAATGTTAGCAATGATGGTTGACTTGGAAGAAGATGAAGATTGGGCAAATGCGGATGAGCTTGAAGATGATGATTTTGACAGGTAATTATGAAACTAGTTGTTTCAATATATTATCGAGACTGTGTGGCTGAAGGCAAATTTTAAGTGCAGGATGCAAATGAATGCAGAGCATTACTTTTTCTTTACCCAAATAATTCTTCTAATTTTGTTCCCTCGGTCATGAGCAATATATATGACTGTTTTCAAACAGTTTATATGTAGGTTATTTAGGTACTGTTCAGCAAGTAAGTAGATTCTTTCAGTATTCATGTATTGCTGTAATTTACTTCTACAAGCTGCATGTCCTCTTGTCTGTTGTTTTGCACTGTTTTAACATTTTAAACTTTGTTTTTTCTGTCATTTATGTTACCTAGTTCAGAAGTCAGTGCTTCCTAACCCTTTAAATTAAGGGCTTATCCTGAAGTTAGCTGGAACCGAAGCTGAAGGATACTGACTTGTTTAATCATCTACAACCAATCTCTTCATATTTTTCTGTATCAATGCCCTTGAAGAGGTGGTGTTAAAGAAAAAAGCTGCCTACCTTTGAAAGTACATCGGAATGCATAGTGGAATTCCTTGCTGGATTTCATCTAGCTCACAAATATTAGGATTTTGCTATTATTTTAAAACCCTTTGTGTGGCTAGCAGAAGCCTGTTTTGTTGTGTCTTAGTCAAGAAGGATCTACTAAAGATGTCCAGTCTTTCTGATTTACTTATTCCTGCGTGCTTTGTAGCTTGCTCCAACTTTTCACTAGAATGACAGTGGTTTGTCCTGTTACATCTGCTCTTGTCCAGATACAGTTAGAAAGCAGTAGAAGAAAGCAGAAATATATGTAGGAGATAGCTGTCTCCGTACTTCTGTAAAGATGTTCCTTTACCAGTCTAGACACTTTTTGCCACATCTGGTGTATCCTTCAAAACTCAGATGTAATTAGTGTTTCAAAGCAATTTGTCACAGAATACTCTGAGATCTTCATAGGAAGATAGGCAATAGAAGAGGTGTTGATTTACCACTGAACTGTATAGCAACTTCTACTAGATATCAGGCACGTAAAGACAGTTGCAAAACCAATGCGTGGGAACTTATGGAAGAACCCGTTCAATCTCTGCTTCACTTGGAATACTTTTTTTTGTTCCCCTTGATTATGGAATTGAAAGTAAGCTGTCCTTTCTTCCCCTTCTTGCATGGTAGGGCAGACCCTTTTAACTTGTTTCATTTCCTCAACTTTGAAATTTTGCCATACAGGTAGAACTGTCAGACGCTACTGCATTCAGGTTTGTTGAGTATTTGAATCTTTTTCATTCAGCTAAATTTCAAGGGGAAATAGAATATTAAAGTTCAAATCCTCATCAAGCCTTTCAGGGTGTGGAAGTTTATTCAGATGGCCTGCTTTAGGCAGCTTAACAAGTACTCTGAATCATCCGCTTGAGGCATGCCAATTTCTCTTTATTGTCAGCAGAGTAACTTTGTTCTTCTAAACACAAGTTAGCTGCCTTTTTTTGTTACAAGTTGCAAGGAGAGTGAGCAAAGATCAGAAAACAAGTTATGCTTGGCAACCTTAGTCTAAAGGAGAAACGTAGCTCCTTTGGCTCTTGAAGTAATAGAGCTTGAGGCTTAGACACAAAATACTGGACATCAGCTAGTCTCTGGTGATTGTGTGTGGGGGGTTAGTTTTTTCTTTTAGCAGGTTCATTCATGTTACTATGTGTTTCCCACCACTGAAGTTCACCTTTGTGAAGAGTTGTTCATTAGCTGATGTGCATGCTAACCTCTTCTGGTGCTTGAGTGTTTGTAGCTTCATAAGAAGACTGGAATTTCTGTGCAGTCCAAGAAACAGGCTAATGATCATCAGGCTGTAGCCTAGTTAGGGTGTGTTCGGATCTGACTAAGGGGGATGTGAGTCAGCCTACACAAAAGCAGCAGGGAATATTTCAGCATTTCCATTTTTTTTGTTGCTCTGACTTCATAGAGCAGTGAAATTCTGAAGGAGGAAAAGGTTAATCCAACTTCCTCTTTTCCTGGCAAAAGCCTTGCAAACATTGCAGGGAGGTGTGTGTTCATTTTTCTCAGACTATCTGTATTTCCTCAAACTGGATGTATGAATTAATGGCGGGAGGAAACAGCTCAAAGCACGTAATTTCAGACAAAAGCTGCCATTAACTTCAGTGAATGTGCTCCAATCTAAACCTGTGTGCCCATGCTCTGTTGTCCTCCTGGTGATGTGTCTGTTTATTTGAACATGACTAATCTGAAGAACAAATACAATATTGTCAATACCTTTGCACAAACACCTTTGTTCATGTGAATTTCTAGACTGTTTATGGTTTGTAATGAGACTTGGGGATTCAAGCATAATAGTTTGAAGATCTCTATTTCTGACCCAGCTGACAGATACTTGAAAGAAGAGGAAGATTCATCCCTTTCTGAACCATTACTCAGCTTTTCCATCAGGATGGGTGTCTAGGATGGACTGTAGTAACCTTGAGTTATTACAGTGCTAGTTATACCCAGACCGTACAGTAGTCATCTGTGTCCTGGAAACTTGCTTGCTTTTCTGTAGGGAATAATTCTATTGGGTGGAACAAGTCACTTTACACATATAATGTTTGGCTATTCTCAGTTCTGGAACTGGCTGCAAGTCACAAATTCCTCACCTGGACTGGATGTTTTCTGCCTGAGTCATTGGCAAGAGAACATGCTACTAAAGTACTGGTACTGTAGCCATGCAAGAAAGGTCTTTTCTGTGCCAAAGCTTGAATTCTGCTGGTTCACCTGATTCATAGCAAGTCTGAACTGGTTTATGTTCTCATGACAAAAAGATGATGGCCAGTATTATTGCTTAATTCATTGCAAACTTAGTTTCAGCTTTCTAGGTACATGTAATTGTTGCAAAGTTCAGTCTATACCTTCAGTGCGAGTAAGACCCAAGTTTCTTTGGTATTAGATTTAATCAGTGGGCTACAAACAATGTTTAGATGAGGGGGTAAATAATTATTTTGTGACTGCTGTATGTGTGCTTTTAGGTTTGGGTACGCTTTATTTACTT
Source organism: Buteo buteo (assembly GCF_964188355.1). Classification (NCBI taxonomy): domain Eukaryota; kingdom Metazoa; phylum Chordata; class Aves; order Accipitriformes; family Accipitridae; genus Buteo; species Buteo buteo. The sequence goes on along the minus strand of NC_134184.1, from coordinate 5,410,177 downwards.
ATGGAGGCTCGTGTGTATTCAGATAGCAAAAGTTTGAAGACTAGAACTGCAGGAAAAGGCACTTCTGTGCCCTGTTGGACTGTTTGTTTTATTGTCAATATCAAACCACTGATATTTCTGTAACTGATATTTAGCAATGCAGTTGCTGGTGAGAGTGCACTGGACAGGATGGCATGTGGCCTTGGAGGAAAACTTGTTTTACCTATGATTAAAGAACACATAATGCAAATGCTCCAGAATCGTAAGTAACTGCATTTTCTTTTTTTTACAATTCTATCCTTTCCAGGAACTTTGATACCTCTTAAATCTTCATGTTTAGCTACTTGATATATTTTTATACACTTCCACTTTTGATTTCAGCAGCAAAAACTGTAAATGCTGTGAACTTGGAAGTTTATACCTCTTCTTAGACTGTGATCTATTAAACTTATATATGGTTACATTACAACATTTTTCTGGAACATGGACAGCTGAACAAAGATGTCAAAAACAAAACAGTACTTTTTTTTAAAACTCACAGTCTTTGAATTAAATATAAATAAGGGAAGACTTCTTTTTTACTTTGGAATATTCTCTCTAAATCCCTATACAGTGCCTCACAGTACCTTAAGTGTGCCTAAACTGCCCCCTGTTATTCTGTAGCTCAATTTTTTTGCTTCCTCAGAAGTGCTGCATTTAAGTGAAATTTTAGTTCCATATATTCTTATCAGTTGCTTTGTATGCTTCTTTTCCTCTGAAAATACCTGTGATGCTTGCTCAGGCATTCATTCAAAAAATATTGTGCATTTGTTGCATATTGTGCTTTCACTTGACCTATGCTTTGAGCCTTTGAAGTAAAAGATAATGCAAAAGTTCTGGATACTTTTCCTGCCTTCATGATTTAAAACTAAGTCCAAAAAAGACTGTTCCCATATTGGATATGGAACATAGGGCTACTCAAGGTACCAGCTGCAGAGTGTGAACACTTAGAAGGTCTGTTTGGAATGAAGTTCTTTTTTGTAAAGAAATTTTTATTAAGGAAATGAATTAACCTGACTCTTTGATTGTTAATAGCTTCAAGGCTAGCAAATGCCTAATTTTGTAGTACCCACAGAAAGGCGTGGAGTCTAATGGCTGTAAGACCTGATTCCTGGAAGGGGAGAGGTCATGCAGTTGATGCCTGATGCTTGCTTTCTGCTAGGTCAGAGCTTTCCATAACCATTAGTACTCTTTGGAAAAGAGAAATGTAATAGATATTGTTTGATTCAGAGGCTCTCACTGGTGGGGATTTGGAAGGAAAGATGAAGACATTTGGATTAAAACATTATCGGTACTCTCAGAAATCAAACTTCCCCTTCTCTTATCTTCACTGCTTTTCTCACAAATGTTTACTGAAATAATAATTTAAAACTTCTGGGTTTGGATTGGTTAGCCAGATGGTCCAAATATGATTGCATTTTATTCTGTAGTATCGTTAACTTCAAGTCTGGAATGCATGCTAATAGTAATACCGTGAGACTAACAAGAGGTGCAGGCTTAACTGGGAATATCCAATGAATTTAAATAGCGTAAAATAAACGGTGTCTTCACTGTACCTTCTTTCAAGATGATATTTCATACTCATCCTGATCAAACAGAAGATTGAGTGTCAGGATTCCAGTGCTCTGAACTGCGGTGGTCTTCATTCCAGGAATTTATTATACATTACTGTCGTGGTTTAACCCCAGCCAGCAACTAAGCACCACGCAGCCGCTCATTCACTCCCCCCCCACCCAGTGGGATGGGGGAGAAAATCGGGAAAAGAAGTAAAACTTGTGGGTTGAGATAAGAACGGTTTAATAGAACAGAAAAGAAGAAACTAATAATAACACTAATAAAATGACAACAATAGTAATGAAAGCATTGGAATGTACAAATGATGCGCAGTGCAATTGCTCACCACCTGCTGATCGACACCCAGTTAGTCCCTGAGCGGCAATTCCCTGCGCCCACTTCCCAGTTCCTATACTGGATGGGACGTCGCATAGTATGGAATACCCTGTTGGCCAGCCTGGGTCAGGTGCCCTGACTGTGTCCTGTGCCAACTTCTTGTGCCCCTCCAGCTTTCTCGCTGACTGGGCATGAGAAGCTGAAAAATCCTTGACTTTAGTCTAAACACTACTGAGCACCAACTGAAAACATCAGTGTTATCAACATTCTTCGCATACTGAACTCAAAACATAGCACCGTACCAGCTACTAGGAAAACAGTTAACTCTAACCCAGCTGAAACCAGGACAATTACCAGCAATAATGAAATCTTGCATCCTTTTGGGAAAGAAGTTCTGTTACATGCCTTTCCCACAGGTTGTTTGATAAACCTCTTTGTTCTTCTGGTTTTCTTTTCTGTAATCCCCGTGGTTTCTAGCACAGAGAGAGATTTTGTAAAAAATAAATAAATAAATAAAATTGGAGTTTTGTATATGTTTCCCATGCCTAAAGAAAAAGGAGAGGGGCATGAAAGATCCATTTCAAGAATACCCACTAGCCTGAGAATAGTCTAATAGGACTTGGAGGTGGGGAAAGCCTTACATCCCTAAATGGAGTGTTACTGTTCTTAAGCAGTCTTGGGGAGACTGCTGAAACGTTTAGTACTGATTATTTATTTGTTTTAAATTTAGATACTGTTTGACTCGCTGGACCTTTTTCCCATCCTGACCTAAAGAAGAAAGTATAGGCTGTTCTGATACCATTTTAAAAAAAAAAAAAAAAAAAAAAAAAAGATGGGGGAGAGGGAAAAAGAAATACTGTCCTGATGTTTCCCTGGTTAGCTTATTTAATTAAAATGCAGTTCCCAGGTGTTAGTACTATGTACATATTTGTGTCAGCAGTTCAGAATTCTTTTTTTTCTAGGTCTGAACTTGGCCTGGATTAGACACTCAAATTTTTGTGCATGTCTGGAATTACGTATGAGGAAAAGTGAAAAGTATTTAACAAATCAAGCAGATGCATCAATTTCCCTTCCTTCTGTTCTTCACTCTTCCTCCTCCCTGCCACCCCCAGAAAGGTGATTTGTCTTTGTGATGCTTTTTAGTTTCCAAAATTAATAACATTTATTTCATTTTTACTTTTCTGTAGCTGACTGGAAATACAGGCATGCTGGCTTGATGGCGCTCTCAGCCATTGGAGAAGGTTGCCACCAACAGATGGAGGGAATTTTAAATGAGATAGTTAATTTCGTTTTGCTATTCCTTCAGGATCCTGTGAGTATAATTCTATTAATTATTTCAAAATGTTTTCATTTGTGCCATCACGACTACTTGTTAACTCTCTGAGGGAAATACTTTTTCAGCATCCAAGAGTAAGATACGCCGCTTGTAATGCTATCGGACAAATGGCAACTGACTTCGCACCTGGTTTTCAAAAGAAATTTCATGAGAAGGCAAGTAGTAGAATAGTACCAAAACAAACAAACAAAAAGTGGTAGAAGATATCCCCTTCAGTAACTTGTTCTTCTGAAAATAAACATATCTTTTTCAGGTGATAGCAGCTCTTCTGCAAACCATGGAGGATCAAGGCAACCAGCGTGTTCAAGCCCATGCAGCTGCAGCACTCATAAACTTCACTGAAGATTGTCCCAAGTCACTGCTTATTCCATATTTGGATAATCTAGTGAAGCATCTTCATTCCACTATGGTGATAAAATTACAAGAGGTATAATATACCGAACAAATTGTTTCATGGAGGGTAACCTTGTCACATGTGCAGAATAAGTATAGCTGAACTAAGACCTCTGAAATAAGCCAGTATACATATCTGCTGATGTTGGTCTAAACTGACAAGAATTAGGATACGTACAAGAGCAGATTTTTACATTTGACATGCTTTTAACTAAGATATGTGCTTTAGAAATGTAACACTTTATTCTTCCTCTTTCCAAGTTGATACAGAAAGGCACTAAGCTAGTTTTGGAGCAAGTTGTGACTTCAATTGCATCAGTTGCAGATACAGCAGAGGAGAAGTTTGTTCCCTACTATGATTTATTTATGCCCTCTTTAAAACACATTGTTGAGAATGCTGTTCAGAAGGAGCTAAGGCTTCTACGAGGAAAGACTATTGAATGCATCAGCCTAATTGGTCTTGCTGTTGGTAAAGAAAAGGTAAGCTTAGATCTTATCTAATGGTCTAAATACTTTAAAATGCCTTTGTGTTTTGCCATGTTAACATTGAATTAATATATTCACACTTGTTAAACATATAGTCATGTTGTTGCTGATTTCTATGCTTGTCTTCCTGTTTTCTGAGGTGACTGTCTTGCTGTTCAGATTCACAAATTCACAATAGAATTTTACAAAAATATTATCACTTAAGTTATTCTTGTCACACTGAACAATGTTGAAGGCAAGCTTTTTTTCTTCGTTTAGTTTTTTTCACCTTAAGAGAAATACTGGAACATCTCATTTAGGCAGTGTCATAATGACAAGTAAAATGTATGTAGTTCAAAGGAAACTTAGAATATTTTTTGTATGTGAATGCCTGAAAAAGTTTAAATGTGCTTGTAATAAAACTTGAAGTTCTTATTTGTCATGAGGCTTGATGTACTTGGCAGGTTGGTGTTTTTTGATAAGTTGGTTAAAACATGTCGCTGTAAAAGTACCAAGAAACAGCTCTGAAGGACTATATAAGAGCCTAAGTGATGTTCTGATAACATGTTCACATTATGGTTTACAGATTTTCATTTTATTGAGTGAAGAAAACAGAAAATTGCATTTCAAAGTAAAATAATGTTATGTACACTGTATGAAAATACTAATAGCCCTCTGCAAAATTACCAGCCCTTTCCTTTGACTTAAAAGGACTGCTAGTAAACTTACATGCAACTAAATATTAAACAGATTTTAAACATAACTGATGTTTAAAAAATTATTCTTGAAGGACTGCTGGAAACATGGGGAGTGAAAAGAGGGTAGGTGTAACATCATTGGGGCATCTGATGTGACCTAAAATGTTATTAGCTCATGAGTAAGTAGCTCATGCTGTCAGCTTTTATCCCAATTCCATAAAGGAGTCAAAATAGTAAGGAGGATATCTGGGAAAGTTAGAATTGTCAGATGTTTTTTGTATTAGTATTTATTTATGTAGTGTTTTATTTAAATAGTTCTCTGCTTTCAAGTATATGAACAGAGGTACAGTGAAGCTTAAGGCAAGAATGATTTGGTGATGCTTCCAGAAAAAGAACTTGTGTTTTCACTTTTATCTGCATTTCAGTCTATTTCTAGCATTAGCTTTAGTCTTGATAGTGTGTTGGACTTAACACCAAACAATTCAAGTGAGCATTTAAATCTCTGAAAAGTACCCTTTAATTTGCCTTTAAAAACATATAGTTTTCCTACATCTAGTTTATGCAGGATGCATCAGATGTAATGCAGCTGTTATTGAAGACACAAACAGACTTCAGTGATCTAGAAGATGATGATCCCCAGGTATGGTAAAATTGTGTCTTTATAGAGCATAGCTTGTTGATTAGTATTAAAAACATTCTTTGTACATGTGACGTTTCTCGCTCCCCCCCCCATGTAATTACACCTGCAGATTAATTGTTCAGCATGTCTTACAAAAATTGAGATTGATTGCCCTAAGATGGCCTTAGAATCTTTCACAGAAGTGTGTTTAGGAAATGAGACTTCCAGGACCTATATTTGCTGAAGAAATTTCAGCGTGTGGGTAATTGTTCTTTGTCTACTGGTACCTACTTTTTTTGGCATTGTATGACCTATTCCCTTGCTGTCACCTTCTTAATAAATGGTTCAACAAGACTTGTTAGACAGCTGTTCTAACGAGTGGAGAGCTGTTTTGACTTGCACATCTGAAAACAAATACCCCTCTGAAAACACAGTACCGCACTCTTTTTTTTTTTTTTTTTTTTGTCTGTTTGCTATTTTCAGGAATATGGCTCAGTAGTATCATTTAAATTCAGAAAGTTATTCACTTCAGAAAAAAATTTACTTTTCAAGACAGTAGTGATTGCATTACAAGTACATCTTATACTGTCACGTTTTTATATGTATAGCAACTTTGATCAGAGGTACTGTCAATGCGTTGTTAAAAATAAAGACTTGGGACAGGTCTTTTGAAGGTTCATTTTTATATGGATTGCATATTGGATGAGTTGTTCTCTTTGAAGTAAGTTTTATGCACTGCTGACAAATTCTTTAAAAAAAGTCCTATTGTATAATGTTCTTCCTCTATGTTTTCCTTTTAAGTACGCATTAAAATAAAATGTGAGACATGAAAATTCTGACTCTCTTCTCTTTTATAGATTTCTTACATGATCTCAGCATGGGCCAGAATGTGTAAAATTCTTGGAAAGGAATTTCAGCAGTACCTTCCTGTTGTCATGGGACCTTTAATGAAGACTGCATCCATTAAACCTGAAGTAGCTCTTTTAGACAGTAGGTTTAAGATAAAGTTTTGCTTGAAAAAATACTGAAATAAATTATTTTGTAGCACTTTTAGATTTTTTTTTTTTTTTCCTCCCTCCTCTGTATAACAGCACAAGATATGGAGAATATGAGTGATGATGATGGTTGGGAGTTTGTAAACCTAGGAGATCAGCAAAGTTTTGGAATTAAAACTGCAGGCCTTGAAGAAAAAGCAACTGCATGCCAGATGCTGGTGAGTAACAGGACAGTTTTGGTGATCTATGTATTGCTGGACAACCGAGTCTGAAGCCAAAATCTGTAATGACAATATTCTTCATAGTGTCAAATGAACTAGTTGTGTTTTTCTTCGCGTGGTAGTGTTAAGTTTGGATTTCAGACACTTCATTGCACGTGACTTATTTGATTTAAAATAGTTTCTTTAGTTTGGAACTTCAATTTTTAAGATGAACAGGTAGTTTTCCTTTGTTAGCAAAACTTCTGAGGAATTGGAGATGTTAAAGAGTAGTTCCGTTTTGCAGATATTGATGTTTCTGAACTTGGTTTGAAAAATACATGCATATACTAAGAGTGAGAACTCATGCTGCTATCAGGGTTTCTTAAAATGCCACAGTGGAGGGGGTAGGTAAATCAATTATTGCATGTTTTTTAAAATAAATTAAAAAAAAAAAAAAAAGTAACAATCTTTCTCACCATTACATGGTTGAAAAATATTAGTATTTTCCCTTAAAGGTGGCATTTCCATGCTTTGTGTTTCAGGTTTGCTATGCAAAAGAGCTAAAAGAAGGATTCGTAGAGTACACAGAGCAAGTTGTAAAGCTGATGGTTCCCTTGTTGAAGTTCTATTTCCATGATGATATCCTATTAATGAATTCTACTGTGAAAATGGAAACTTAGTTTGGAAGCGTCAAAGTCATGCTTACTATTTTCCTAAATGAATTGAAAGTGTTAGTGTTAAAATATTCTGTTGCTTTGTAACAGAATTTTTTTCTGAGAATGTTGTTTTACACACTGTTTTAGGCAGTGTATCCTGTTTTTTCCCCTAGTTTCTTTTTAAATAAGCATGTCTATAATGTTAAAAGCAAACAGTAGAGAAAGTGACGTTTGTGCCAACAAAGAAGAACTTGAATAACTTTTCTGTCATGGCCTGAAACAGGCTTGAATCAACTTTGAAATAGCAAACAGTTTAATTTTTCTATGATCTTAATCTGTCTCTAGTTAAGAAATCAAATGCACTGGACTGTAATAAAAAAGATCAATTTCAGGTAGAAAACTAATAACTTCATTATGGTGGTAGGTTTCTGTTGGCCTTGATAGTTTTATTTCCTTAATAATGAAACGTGTCCGAGTGGCAGCAGCAGAGTCGATGCCCCTCCTTCTTGAATGTGCTAGAGTTCGTGGGCCAGAGTACCTCACGCAGATGTGGCACTTCATGTGTGATGCACTCATCAAAGCCATTGGGACAGAACCAGATTCAGATGTTCTCTCAGAAATAATGCATTCTTTTGCAAAGGTAACTTTATTCCTCACTAATCTTGTGGTGTTACTGTTTGTAGCTTTTTACGGTAGGAAAGGACATGTGTCTGATGTTCATTTAAACTGCTGGAAGAAATGCAAGGCTTCCGCTACATGAATTTTCGTTTGACTGTAAATGTTATAGCTGATTGAAAAACTTAGTTGTACTTTTTTTGCAAGAACCAAAATACCAAAGTATTAACTTAAAATAATTACCAGATTTGTTCATTTTAACCACAAACCACTGAAGCTATGTGCATGAAATGTACAGTGGTACTATGCCTTACTTGTATAATTTGAGCATTGATTACCATGTGAATGTTCTATTAGTATTATTTCTGCTAGTGATCACTTAATGCAGAGCATGTATTAATATTCTCTGTGTGCTTAGATTTCATTGAGACTGCTCATGTAAATTGGAAGCTGAAAAACTGATCATTTTATTTCACTAGTGCATTGAGGTAATGGGAGATGGATGCCTTAACAATGAACACTTTGAAGAACTTGGAGGAATATTGAAAGGAAAACTAGAAGAGCACTTTAAAAATCAAGAATTAAGACAGGGTAAGTTAACACAAATTCCTGTTAACATGTGATAATGGCTGTTCTTGAAAGCAGAATTCCTAATAATTTCTGAACACACACAAAAAAAGCTTAGTTCAGTTTTCTTCAATTTGCATATTTATGTAAGGTAATTGGGCTTTTAAACAACAGGATCCATGAGTTATAATTGTAAGCTCTGGGAAGATGAAGATGGCATCATTTGCAGAAATACTGTAGTTTAATCAAAAGTTGATGGACAGATTTACTTGAAGACAGTGCACGTCTATGGTGTTGTAATTTCTGTGGGCTTTTTCATCAGAAGTCTTTGCAGTTTTCTTAAAGCAATGGTAGTTTCTTATTTCTATGCACTTTTCTTGTCCTTGTGGACAAGCTGGTGTGTTTATTTCTATTTCATGTGCTTCTTTACACATTCTTAAACTGAGCTGTCTCATTACACTTCTTGGTTTTCTGTCAAAGCTCTTTGAGGCTTCTTAAAGACAGAAAATTCCTGTTGCATCTTCAGCTACTGTTTCCTATTTTCTAATTTTGTTTCTTCATCATTTTTTTCCTTTCACAGGCTTCTTAAGCACTTGTAGAAATGTAATGGTTTAATACTTTTTTTTTTTAATTTAGTGAAAAGACAAGATGAAGACTATGATGAACAAGTTGAAGAGTCGTTACAAGATGAAGTAAGTTGGTTTGGGGAGCTTTTCCACTCATAAAGCACCAGGTTGGAAATACATTACACGGATATGCTATGCTACTCAGTTAAAGCGTAGTGCATCCTCAGAATTATTTCTTCCTGGAATAATGTTCTGTTACCATATTCCTTCAAAACTTCTGGTAAGAAATGGGTCACACTACGTGTATGAATTAGCAAATATGAAAGGTTTTGTTGTCCAGTATACTGAAGGAAGAAGTTCAGGATAAAGCTCTTCATTTTCTCCATCCTCTCAAACAGTTCTTGGATGACTTTAAATAGTGTGCTGTCAAATGCTGTATCAGTGATAATCTATGGCCTAGACCTGCTGACTTGCTTTTTCTTTGTGCCTTATGACCTAGGTAGCACTTAACCTTGAGCCTACCTCTGACACTATTTTAGGTCTATTCTTTTTGAGACAGACTCCTGACCTGACGCGCCAGAGGTCTGGGTATCAAAGGAAGACAGCAGGATGAATAGCTGGCATAATGTGCTTGCTTATGAGAGAATACCAAAGTGACTACTTACCTGCTAAGATACCGAAGTGACTTTTTAGTTTGAAGTGGAGGTGACTGTGGAAGAGATACGGTAGTCCTATTAAATCATTATTGGTATGTAGAGAGTAATAAAGAAGAAGTAGTCACTGCTGCTTATTATATGAGACATGAAGGATACTCAGTGAATTTAAGAACTAAGAAATTTTTTTTGCCACACAGTGAAGGTATGAAGCTTGTGAAGTTGAATTGTGAAGCTTGTTTATACAAGTTTAACCTGTATGCAGACTCCAGAATGTATCTTAACAGATCACGCACCCATATTTAAATACTTTCTTAAATAACAATGCAGTTCTTGAGCCCTTTTCCTTTGGCAACATTAGGCCAGCATTCAAAAAGATAGATTTCTGATACCTACATGCGGCTTGGGATCGAAAAATAGCAAACCTCAAGTTCTGAGCCAAGAGCCTGTCCTGATTTTTTTCTCCCTTTCTCATTTGCAATGTTTACTGTTAGTTCTTGTAGACAGTGAGTTAGGTGGTTTGTTATCTTTTTTCTTATGTGTCACTCTCTACTGATAATGAGAGAAAATGCTAGCAAGCAGCAGTTTCAGAAAAGCTGAATCCATACTCTGCAATGGAGTTGCAAGGCATCTTTAAAAATGCTTTACTTTATATTTGACCTTGCTGATTTTTTTTAAAGACTGCAAGGAAGGCTTGTCTGCATTACCCTATGAAAGCAGGAGTGGGACTAGAATGTCACTTGCCATATGGACAGAATTAATATATGGTAATGAGTAAAATTTGGATATACACCTTTCGTCCCAGAATGTGTTTATGTAGCCCTTATCTCAAGGCGGCAGAAATATAAGGGAGTACAGAAGTTGTGAAAGATATTCAAACAGTAGCTTCAGTAAGATATCCAGATACAGCCCTAGCTTAGGCAATAACTAAACTGCTGATTTGATAGAGCGTGGGAGAAGGCATACCCTAAGCAAGTGTTATGCTTTCCCCTGACCATCTCTTATCAGCTATTAGTAAACAGGCAATACCAGGCTAGGTGGACGTCGTGGTGTGCTGCAGCAGTTCTCTACCTGTGTTTTCATTTGCATGTATGTTCCAGAGTTGTTAAGCCTTGACAGTGCAGAAGTTGTCTAACTGGGGATGGTTTAAATATCCAGTTGCGGGAAGCTGCATGTTGCATGAGGAATACTTATTAGTTTCTCACTCGGGACCAGAAACTAGCTGTATTCTGTTTTCCCTGCCTGTTAAAGTATGAACGGATTAAATGAACCATACTGAGTACAACAGAACTTGCTTTAAAACAAAGTTAAATGGTTTTCTCAACACAAATGTGTCCAGGCAACAATTCTTGCTTGCAGATATAACACGAATTCATAGCTGAATCTAAGCAAAGGATCTTTACTTCATCAGAGCAGCTGATGTCATCTATCTTGACTTCTGTAAGGCCTTTGACATGGTCCCACACAACTTCTTTGTCTCTCAGTTGGAGAGATGTGGATTGGATGGATGGACTATTGGGTGGATAAGGAGCTGGCTGGATGGCCATGTCCAAAGCATTGCATTCAGTGGCTTAATGTCCAAATGGAGATCAGTAACAAGGGGTGTCCCTGGGGGGTCTGTACTGGGACCAGTACTGTTCAATATCTTTATTACGAACATAGGTAGTGGGATTGAGTGCACCCTCAGCAAGTTCGCAGGTGACACCAATCTGAGCGGTGCGGTTGGTGTGGTTGAGGGAAGGGATGTCATCCAGAGGGACCTGGACAGGCTTGAGAGGTGGGCCTGTGCGAACCTCAGGAAGTTCAACAAGGTCAAGTGCAAGGTCCTGCACGTGGGTTGTGGCAACCCCTGGTATCAATACAGACTGGGTGATGAATGGATTGAGAGCAGCCCTGTGGAGAAGGACTTGGGGATACTGGTGGATGGAAAAATTGCAGCTAAGCCAGCAATGTGCACTTGCAGCCCAGAAAGTTGGTTGTAACCTGGGCTGCATCAAAAGAAGTGTGGCCAGCAGGTTGAGAGAGGTGATTCTCCCTCTCTACTCTGCTCTGGTGAGACCCCACCTGAGCATCCAGCCCTGGGGTCCCCAGTACAAGCAAGACATGGACCTGTTGGAGCGGGTCCAGAGGAGGGCCACAAAAATGGTCACAGGGCTGGAACACCTCTCCTATGAAGACAGGCTGAGAGAGTTGGGATTGTTCAGCCTGGAGAAGAGAAGGCTCCGGGGAGACCTTATAGCAGCCTTTCAATATATGAAGAGCTTACATGAAATAGACATTTTACCAGGGCCTGTAGTGACAGGACAAGGGGCAACAGTTTTAAACTAAAAATGGGTAGGTTTAGATTGAACATAAGGAAGAATTTTTTTACGATGAGGGGGGTGAGGCACTGGAACAGGTTGCCCAGAGAGGCTGTGGCTGCCCCATCCCTGGCAGTGTTCAAGGCCAGGTTGGATGGGGCTTTGGGCAACCTGGTCTAGTGGAAGGTGTCCCTGCCCATGGCAGCGGGGTTGGAACTAGATGATCTTTAAGTTTCCTTCCAACCCAAACCATTCTATCATTCTATTATCAGACCAAGAGTTGAAAAATAGTGGACTTAAAAAGATTGGGTTTACAAAACCAAATCATTAAACAACTTTATTCCATTAGTTTAGAGACCTTAGCATTTCATGTGACTTCCACTATTTTGAAGATTGTTAGTCTTAATGTGAGTTGTATCTTTTTCCTATCAGGATGACAGCGATGTTTATATTTTGACTAAAGTATCAGACATTTTGCACTCAATATTCAGCAGTTATAAGGAGAAGGTACTGCCGTGGTTTGAAAGGCTACTTCCTCTAATTGTCAACCTAATTGTAAGTACCTTGCTTTCTTTTAATTTGACGCTGATTATTTTTTTCTGATGTGTTAACAGGCCTTCCATGCTGGAATCTTAGAGAACTTGGTAGATAGAATGTAGCAATTACTGTTTTGCAAAATAGAGGCAGTTGAAGGTTTATTCTGGATCAAGTATGAAGTTATTACCCTATGCTTTGTGAACAGCTGCACTGCTGTGACACTTCTGATTTCTGTGTTGCAAGACCCAGGATCATTGACACACAAATATTTTGAGTAATTGAATTTGCCTGGCAGTGTCCGATACTCTCTAAAATGGATTTCAAGAAGAGGGCCAAAAAAAGAGTTGTAGACTAGTGGGGAAAATTGAGACTGAAATAGGTAACAGAGTGTGAAATAGAGGTAAAGGATTTAGCCGAAAATCATTCTTTTAATTAGCTCACATATTCACCTGGATATTGTTTTGTTCGTGGTGTTGCTGAAGTATCGCTACAGAAAATTATGCATTTGTAACATTAAATTTAATCCAGGAAGATTTTAACAAAAATACTAGACCACTGTTACTATGATTGTTCTGTTGATATAATCATTGACTGTACAAAAATTACTAGTTTTAAGGTGGCTTAAATGTTACCTGTTTTTGATGCAGTGTCCACACAGGCCATGGCCAGACAGGCAGTGGGGGCTATGCATTTTTGACGATATTGTAGAGCACTGCAGCCCCTCCTCGTTCAAGTACGCGGAATACTTCCTGAGGCCAATGCTACAGTCAATATGTGACAATAGCCCAGAGGTTAGGCAAGCAGCTGCCTATGGTGTTGGAGTTATGGCACAATTTGGTGGGGACAGCTATCGTCCTTTTTGCACAGGTATGTACATGCATCTGATTAAAAGGATCTGAATGTCTGATTTGGGGCGGGGGGGGATTAAAAATTGCTCACATTTTGGTTAGTGAGGTCTCTTCCCTTTGGCAGTGAAGTAGATTGCCGGTATAACCTGTGTGGCAGACTGGTGATGATTAGTAAAGTACCTGAATTCCTTGGGCCTCTAATGATGTTCTGCTGAGTAGCATTTCTGTTGCAGAACTTACTGCTTAGCAAACTTGATCTACTTTCTTTTTTTTTTAAATATGGTCTGAGATGCACATGTTCATTTCATAAAAAATAGCTTTCTGCACACACCTGTCTCAGTTGCTTTTTATTAATACTGATGTGGTTACATATTAATGCAAAACCCTTAGGATGTCTGGAAAAATTATGTAAGTGACCTGTATTAAGGAGTAGCCTAGAATACAACTAATGTGGCTCTCTGCTTTCCCGTTACATAAAAAGCAGGAACCTGATTTCTGTGCCTGCTTTCTTTCTGAATGTCTCAAGCTTCTCTAAAACTTCATCTTGAATTTAAAGAAGTAATTGTCTGCTGGCACTCTTCTTGCCAGTCAACAAAGTTAATTTTGCACACTAAATAGCATCCCTTATCAGAGGTGGGGTTTTTTTTCCTTTTTTAAGAAAATATTTAGTCAGCTGTTTCAAATAGGTATTTCATGTGACTCTTGAAACGAAATTCAAAATTATGTAAGAAAATAAGAACCCTGTTATAGGGATAAATTAGGGCTTTAACACAAGGAGGTTAGAGGTTGTAATTTTCACTGTTAGTGTAAATGTAACACATGGTGATAATCAAGATGAGGTGTCATTAAAAGGAATAAAAAGCAGGATGGGAAACCTTGCAGTGAAACATTAGGAGCATTAAAATTTAATACTTCCCAAAGGGGGTTTTTTGTGAACTTTTCCATAACGTTTTTCTGTCTTGCCTCAAGGCTGGAGGAGTAGAGACTGAAGTCAAGACAGTTCTGATATTGGAGTTTTGGGGGTCTTTAGCATCTATTGAAGTCTCATCTTTTCATTAGTTAGACTTTACATTGGCCCACTTAAACTTTGTAACAACTTTGATCCTTTTCTTTGTATTTGGACAAATAATCCTTGATTAAACCCAGACACTTGGCTTCTCCTTTGGTTGGATGTTTAGATAAAATGACCTTTCTACTTTACAGCATACAGCTTACTAGCAGGCTCCTCAAAAGTATTTTAAATTCTTCTATAAGTACAGGAAAGAAATTTGTGATTTATTTTAATAGAGGAAGATATGCTGTGATTAGAAACAAAATAAATCCGTGGCATGAGAAGCCTTCTGCCACGTAGGGTTTACTGTCTTCTCTGAAAACATCATGTTTGTGAGCTTTTATTTATAATTTAATTTCTTTACTGATTAATGTATAGCACTGGCATATTGTTCTACTGCAAGTTTGTAGCAGTATGTAAAGACTCGAGACTATTCAGAAAAAGCACATGTATTAACATGAGCGTCTTTGGCAGTCAATTGAAAAAGTACAGGAATATAGGGAGAACTTGTAAATCACACAAGAGCTACATTATGATGAAACAAAAAGAATCAAAAATAGAATTAGTAAAGAGCAAAGAAATAAAATTGAAGGAAAAACTATAACAGATCAAGTAACTTTCTAAATGGGGTTACAAGGTTACAATTTACATGACTGTCAACGTTGCTTCCATTTCTTATGTTGGTGGAAGAAAATCATCAGCTATTTTCTGTGAATACTGTATTAATCAACTGCATGTGTTTCTTCCTAAATCTTAGCAGTGGCCTCAACTTGTGGTGGTGCAAGATGTCAAAGCAGTCAGTCCTTGGAAAAAAAAAAATTATTATTAATAGAAGATGGTCTTTTATAGTCAAAAGGGGTTTTTAGGGATTATCTACCACCACATGTATGTGAGAGTAGATCTGTTTTCTAGACAAGAAGAAAACTTGTCTGCCAAACTGTAGGGAGGAGGCTATGCTGATTCATTTTGATGCCCTCCTAATCTTACGGCTCCAAGGACACACATACCTACAGAGTCATCCATCAATATTAAGCACTATGAGAAAACACAGATGAGATTTAGCTTCAGCAGTCATCAAAACCTGAGGTTTACAGTGCAGACTCAGTTTCCCTGGACATTGTAGGCTTCTATGAAACAAATTCTGCTTTTCAGAAAAGTCCAGCATTGTTATGCTGCATTCAATACACAAGCTAGTGGGTCTGATGACCAATATTTCTGCAGTTCTGTAATGTTTATCAACTCCATAAAAGTATCCTTGTTTAGCTTAGGGTTAATCATGTTTTTCCATAGCTGCTAAATTCTTCAAAAATCCAATTCAGTGAAGTTAATATAGCAGGTGTCATTGTGTAATCCTTAACTGCAAAGCTGCTACTTATTCATCAAAATGAAGTAGTGTGAGATCTCGCTCTTCCTCAGAAATTGGAGTTATTTTGAAGTGTGCTTTTTCTGCACAATTCCACAACCTGTTTTCTGTGCTGATAGAGAATTTCACAGATTTAGCATTACATTTTTAGCAGAACAACACAAGGGCAATTGTTCCTGCATGCATGTAGAGTGCTGTGAAGTCTGCAGGGACACTAGTAACTAAAAACATGACATTAATGTTTGTTTAGAAGTGTGCATGTGGTTACCTGCATGACTATGAAAAAAAAAATATATATAATTGCTATTAACCTAGTAAGAAAATAGGCATTTTTCCTTGATGTTTGATTTTTACAACTTAAATCATGCCAGGTAGATTCACCAGATGAGATTACTCCAATGAGCTTTTCCTAGTGCACCTTTTAGTGGTGGGAGGTGTGTATATGTATGTACAAATATATATATAAAAATGTGTGTGCACACAAGCAATAGACATACAGCAGGCACACACTGTAGACATGCCCTACAGTCCAAATTAATGTGAATGTTACGGTATCAGTGCTTTTCATCATCGTGTGTTTATAGAACCTGTTAGATTTAAAAGATAATGCTTGTTATCTATGTTTTTACTATAAATTACAATGTCTTGTATATTGTAGATTGCATAACTCCAATTGAGAGAGACGAGAAGATTTTTATTTTTCTTTCTTCTGAGCATATAAAGCAAATTCAGACTTTTGCAGTAGCTGTTTTCTTTTGTTTCCTTGCATAGCTTTGTCTGTCTGTTTGTTTTTCATATGATGATTATTGAACAGGGAAGCACCTAGAAGTAGCGGGACATTGGGATGTCTAGATTTTGGTGTTTGGGCCACAAAAAAAGATCCCATTTTTAATACGTGCAGTAGTCTCACGTAGAATTTGTGATGTTAACAAAATGTAACTTGATTGTGCATTTAACTTTATTCTTGTGTTGTTTAACAATTAGAGGCGCTTCCATTGCTGGTGAGAGTCATTCAGTCACCAGATGCCAAAACCAAAGAGAATGTCAATGCAACAGAGAACTGCATTTCAGCTGTAGGAAAGATAATGAAGTTCAAGCCTGACTGTGTAAGTGTTGAAGAAGTCCTGCCACACTGGTTATCGTGGCTTCCGCTTCATGAAGATAAAGAAGAAGCTGTTCATACTTTCAATTATCTGTGTGACTTAATTGAGAGGTAAGGCAAAGTCTTGACATTAATGCAGAAAGTAAGCCTGTTTGCAGGTTCTTTCCTTGCATTCATTTCCCCAGACTGAGAAACTGCCAGGTTAATCTGCATATGCTTTAGAGGAGATAATTTGGAAGGTGAGAACTAAGCCTTCCGCGATGTTACTGCTGTTTTTTTAAACAGTCAGTGTTCTCATCCTAACTAATGTCTGTATGGCTTTAAAAAATTCCTGGCTGTTTTATATGTACATGATGGGGAAGGGATCAGCTGGGAACTTCCACAGAAGATTTCAGGAAAATTTTTGATACTCTGCTTACATACCAGCATTAATAACTGATCAGGTCTTTTTACTTAAGAGCAGCACACAAGCCCTTGCAGCCTTCTTTTCATAACCTTTTAAAGTAGCTTTGCACCTTTTTGCTTTCCAAAAGCTTGAATATCAACAAAGTGAAGTATGAAATAGAGAAATGATACAGACAGATTCATGGTACAGTGCTATCTCCTTTAATGAGTTTGTAATAATAATTTCATTGATTATTGAAAGCATCTTGTCCCGCAGCTTGTTCTTCAGATTTGTGCTCTCTTCCATAGGTCAATGGAGGAAACAAAGATAATTCTTCTAGTGTTGGTGCAAGTTGCACTTCATAATTGAGTGGAAGAATGTCAGCTTCTGAAATGTTATGTAGTAGCCATGTTCTGGCTGACACTGTATTATATCTTAGTAGAAAAACAGAAAGGAAATAACTTAGATTTCCTACAGTCTTTTCTACTATGCGAATACCTTCTATCTATTGGTGTTTTATTACGGCAAGATCTCAAAATGGGTGGTGGCAACTGAGTGCCTAGACTAATAATAGTATAGTTGTGTAGAGACACCATAATAATACTGATATGTATGCATATACACACACATATATAGAAATTGGGAATTACAGTAGTAGCACACTTTTGTACCCAGCTCTGTGCAGGTGGCTCAGCCTTGCTACGTACTTCTCTGGAGCTCTCAGTGCTGCGTTCCAGCAGTGGTAGGTGGCAGAGCTGGAAGTAGATCATGTTTTCCACCCAGATCCCTGGTTGCCAGTACTCCTCTACTCCCAACACTTGGCTGGGAAGGAGCGAGCAGAACGGCTTACTTGCTGTGTCAGTGAGAGTGCTGGTGGTGAAGTCACTGGTGCTCCTGACACCAGTAACGCAACCTCTTCCCCATTGCCGCACTGAGAGAGAGAGGAATAAGCCCTTTTAGGCAGGGTATTTCTGTCATGCTATTTTACAGTTCCATCTGCATGGAACTCAACTGTTCTGTAAAGTTCAGAACTTCTTCCTGATAAAGTGTAGGCTGATTAAAGGATTGGCTGGTTAAATATTAACAGGAGAGGGAACATTCTGTCAGCAGGCATCAAAGCTATGCATACTTATTCAGCTGAGTGAAACTTAGATGTAAATAAGCAGCTTTAGAATAAGATATTTCAAAATCACTCAACTTAATGTAAAATGCTTACATTATTTTTTTTAGTTAAAGATTAATTTATTTGTAATGTATATCTTCATTGTAACAGCAACAACCCAGTTGTCCTCGGTCCAAACAACTCTAACCTTCCCAGAATATTTGGTATAATTGCGGATGGTGAAATTCATGAAGCTATTAAACATGAAGATCCGTGTACCAAGCGGTTGGCTAATGTTGTTCGCCAAGTGCAGGTAAATAAATGCTTGCTTAGGTATAAAGGCAACATTTAGAATTTACTTTCAGAAGTAATCGAACTGTTAAACCAATTTTGACAGCCTTGTCACCTTAGAGAATAATGCTTCAACCAGTGATCTTGGAGATCCTTGGACACTCCTTGAACCATTAATGATAAAACTTGGTGACATTTGCACTTCAGTAAAGTCTGACTCTTTTGATAAACTTCAGAAGCTTATTAATTTAAAAAAAAAAAAAAAAGCTTTAAGATACATGCAGCTAGATAGTTAATGTACTAGCCAGTATTAGTTGTTTGGGGGGGGGGGGGGTTCTGAGCCAGAAATTAAAATCCGGAGAGAAATCTGCCTATCTCTGTATCAGTGAACTGTTCTGTAGGATTTGATCCAACATGTGGTTCCTGTAAAGGGTCCCCAGCACCCTGTGGTAACTTAATAATATAGCAGAGCCTTGGGATCTTTGCTAGAGAATGAGTGCAAACCACAAGTAGTTTTACTACTGCCCTCTTTAATCCAGTGCAAATACAGGCAGCTGTTCAGTGTTTTCCCTACCTTTGGGGAACTGCCTCAAGGTTTGCTTCCTTTAAGCCATAATGAGTATTTACGGTGCTGGGTGATGGGCATGTCCAAGTATTTAAGCTGCAGCTCTCTGCGGTGTTGTAAGTGGTAGTGCTCATAGGGCAGATCTGATCCGGGGCCAGATGTTATCAGGTGGACGTACTTGACAGTTGCAGCACCTGATGATAGAAAGTGTTGTGCCTGGCAAGCATATGGTGTATAAAAATGTGTAGAGGATTTGGAGCAGCAGCTGTTCAATTATTGTCCATTCTACCTGGCATGCTTTGGCAAAATTCAGGCTCAAGAATTTCAGGAATACTTGATTTTGGAAAGTATTCACTTGGATGAGTGTATCAGCCTGTGAGATCCATTATGTCTGGTAGAAAATGACTTGTTAAAACTCTGAAGGCATAAAAAGAGTGAAATCAAGCAAAGTTTCAAAGTGAAAGTGGAATAAGTGCCTGCTCTAGATTCTGGCTGTCAGATATGAATCCTTCTGTTAGTACTTAAAGTCTGGGTGTGGAATTTTATATTAGGGTATGCTAATGCATTTGTTCACTTTACCTTAAGTGCTTAAGGTTAGTTGATTTTTTTTTAATTTATTTTATTAACAATGCAGTGGCATATACACGTAAAGATTAGTTGTGTATAGCAAAGTCTTGTTTTGGCCAGGAACAATAGGAACGTTAACATGGAAACAAGACTTCTGCATTGGTTAAATGATTTACCTTCAGACTGTGGGGGAAAAATCGTAAAGGTGATGTTTTTTCAAAAATATGGTTTTAGCATACTGTTACCAATTGTGTGTCTCTTCACACATAGTACTTTGACTTTAGTAAAGCACTGTAAATTTTTTATACTATGGTAGGAACTTTAAAGGCTGTGTAGTTGCTAACAGTCTGCCTGCTGCTGGTGCTGCTGCTTCCCAGATTCCAGAAAAAATTCTTTTTTTTTTTTTAATGATCTCAGTAAGCTGTTTCTCTGCTAGCATCTGACATGAGCAATGTTATGGTCATAGTTGGAATTAAACAAACTTTTTTTCCTCATGCTTAGGTATTCTTAGGCCAGAAATATTTCAGTGTAGAGTATGAATTTAAATGGGTGTCAGAAATGCTGGAAGAGTGAGCACATTTAATTCTGCAGTATTCCATTATACATTGAGAGTCTAAAATGCCTAATATTATTTAAAACTAAAAACACAAACACAAATTCAACTTGAGGACTCTGTTTTCAAATTCTTTCAAATTCTGTGAATCCATTTTTATTTGATTTTTTTTAAAGTGTGCGAGGAAAGGGCATTATAATAGAGCTGAAAATAAAATACACCAAATACAAATTAAAACAATTTTTTTAACAAGTATACTGCTGTCGCAAAAGGCAATCTAAAGACCTACAGCCAGTCATCTACAATTTTTTCTTTCCCTATCATTGTCCTTCTAAAGAAAGCAGGGTGCCAATTGCTTCCAGCTTCTTTTGATAAGTGAATAAATACTTCTTCCCCACCTTCTTTAATTTTCAGCATTTTCTGGTACCGTTAGAACCGGTCCCTGCTGATGGTGACTTTAAAAGCTAATGTCTCAGCCGAAGGCTGTGGTAAAACAGATGAGGTATATTGAGGGGCAGGAAAGCCTGCTATGTATGTTCTCTCTGGGAAGTAATTTACTATTCCTTTCACTAAAGAGCAATGCTGTGTTTTGGCAGCAGAATTTTGCACATACACACACAGTGTGTGTAGCACGTCATGCTGTAATCACAGTGCGCCCATCCTCTGAATGTGTTATTGGTGCGCTGGTGCCCAAAAGATGCTCTCGTGTTTAGACATGGTTCAGTTTTGCCCAAACGTTGATCTTCTAACTTCAGTGCAAAACGGAGCAAACGTTTTAGGCTATGGTTAACTTAAGGGTGTCAATTGTCATTTGACCCACTTAGTTACAGGGAGTTCCCAGGAGTTTTGATTCAATTACTCTGCTACTATTTAACCAGTAAATAGTTAGCACTGCCTCTCTTTAGCATTTTAGAGCATCTCTAGTTGAACCTGTGTAGGACTGTGTGTAACTGAAGATTTCAGTCTGCTCTCTTTGGCATATATATTACAGGAATAAGCCCAGTGAACATTGAGCTTTGTAAACATACGAAAGTTTAGCATGTGCCTTGGAAGCTTGTCAGCCTGCATAAAGCCAACTTCTCATTTGTTTTCTAGACATCTGGAGGACTGTGGACAGAATGCATATCACAGCTCAATGCAGATCAACAGGCAGCCATACAGGAGCTCCTGAACTCTGCTTGAAGGGCCTTAATTATCATCTGCAAGAAAACTAACTCCAAATAAACGTTTACCCTATTGTTTAGGTTTCTTTTGTTTCTTTTTTGAGTAAAACCAGAACTGTAGTGCGTGTAGGCCATTCTTCTGCAACCTACAGACAGTGGCAGCAGGAAGAAGCATTCTTTCAGAAGGGTGTTAAAATCGGTTTCTCTCCCACAACACAGAAGAAGTTTCCTGTAAACCCTACAATAGCACTGAAGAGTATTTTTCTAACGGTATAAGCCATCCATACGATGGTGAAAGGGAAACAAGTTGAATTTTCTCATTAGACATAATGAATTAAGAAACAGCTTTAAGACCTTCAGCGGTAGATGTACGTTATAACAGATAAACGTTTCTCTACATCTAGTGTTAATTGTATTAATTGGAGTGTGAGTCTTTGTAGGGTAGAAAGTGTCCTTCTGCCCAACAAGTTAGTAGATCAAAAGATGAAAAACTGAAGACAAACATCGAGCATGAAGACCTCATTGATCGCACTTTCAGATTCCCAAAAACAACTTGTACAGTGACTCAATGAGGAAAGCTGTTCAGCTTCCAGCCCTTGAATGTGAAGTCTCTTTGGCATGTCTGACAGTATCTCATTCACTCCTCAATAAATGACATTGAAACACAAGAAGCTTGTCTAGAAGTTCAGTGATGTGTGGTTCTTTTAATTTCCTCTTGTGAAAAGGTGCAAGTAACAAACTATACAAGTCATGATTTTATATTGGAAACTTTGTATATTGTTACCTATTACAGATTTTATGCATTTTTGTTTCTTGACTTTTTAACAAATTTTTCACCTGAGTGTGTAGAATGGAAACTTAATGGCATTCCTTTTATGACAGTAAATTTACATATCACAACTTAAAAATGTTTTTCATGTTCAGATGCAATTGCATTTCATAACTTATAAAATGTAGTCTTTTTTCCAGCTGCGGAAGTGCAACATGACCTAGCAGCCAGCAATACGGTTACGGTAGTCTGTGTCTTGTTTAAAACAATCGTATACTTGATAGCCTAACCTGAACGAATCAAAAACCTTTTCAGGTCTTTTTAGTACTGCAAGAGCAATACGTCATTTACCAGCTAATATAGCAGCAAACATAAGCATAGAGTATCTGATTTCTGACAACGGTGAGTGAACTTTTTGCACTCTATTACTTTGAAGATGTTAGTGTATGCATTGATCTTTTAAAAACTTCAGTTGTTTACGGGAAGTGTTCTTCAAGTCAATCTCAACAGTCTCTTAAAACATAAAAATCTTTTCAAAGAGGGTGTAAGTTTTCTTCCTTTATGACAAGAAAGGGTAGAACTTTACATGTAATAAATTCCTCTCTTACTAAAGAATAAACTTAGTTTTGCCTTTGAAAATGTGTTTTAAAAAGCCAGTACAGAATGAAGTGTACCAAAACCAGCCCAGGACCATTCTATCCAAACATTTGTGACAGAAATTGCCTTAACCATAGGGGTTGTTGACCCTGTAGGTTGTTTAGAGGCAGCTGAAACAGTGTAATGAAGTATCTGCTTGGTCCAGTTTCCACTTTGTGAAATACTGTTGATCTTCTATGAATGCTTGAATTTCGGTAAATAGATCTGGAAAATGAACTGTTAAGGATTAGATACCAGTACTGTGAGATAACTAGTAGGTCGGGTCAGTTATCTCAAGCACAGGTCCTGACTACAAAATTTGGGCCAGATCATATCCATCGTCTTTCTTGTTGTGGGTTTTGGGTTTAAGTATTTTTTATTTTAATTTCTCCTCACATTTAAGTTTTTCCTGCACCTTGCTTTCTGTACTTTTTCTCAGAGCTTCAGGCTTAGAATTTTTTTCTTTTCCTTTCTTTGGACTACCACTATGTGGAGGAAATTGTAGGACATTTGGTATTTCCCTGAAACAGCATCAACTTTGGCTGTCTGTAATGTAAGAGAGCAGCATTCAAATTGCTCTCCTAATGGTCCAGCTTTTATCGTCCTTCCTTCCTTTCAGTCCGAGTAAATGAGAACAAATAGAACCAGGAGATGGGGTTGCTCCATGTGCCAGAGCCAGCATAGAACAATTTCGTGCTGTTGCTTCTACCTTTGTTAACGATCATTTTATCAAAGAAAAGGGTACCGAGTGAGTCGGTGTGCCAGCCTGACAGGTAGGTCCGTTCCAGAGAGTACCTGGAGGTCTCCTCTTGCCTGTTCCCACTGAACTTGTCAGGGTTAATCCAAAAGCTTCTGTAGCATTTTCTCAACTCACGCTTACGCTCCCTTTCCACCTCTTTAAAAGCTGTCTGAATCACTGATCTTAGCTTTTCAGGTTCCCTAACTGATGCTTGCAGGACAGGTTTTTTTAAGCAGTCAACCATTCTTGATCTTTCACAGCACTTAAGTACCGTTGCCCAAACAAAATATAGTAGAACAGCAGCTTTACCTGCAGCTATCAGAAAGTCACCTTTAGGAAGGAGTTGTAGGAATCTTAACTGTGGTACTGATATGGGAAGGGTCATAGTTTTATTTCAACCATTTTTCCTGAGTGTAACTCCAGTCATGCTTTATCAAAATGCTCAGCCATTGCGTTTGGTAAGAGGTGTACCTAATGTAGCGTAAAGAGCACCGCAAACAATAGCAGTGCTCTGCTTTGGCAGAACAAAGAGGTACCGAATCCACCCTAGGCATCCAGGCAAAAGCGTTCAAAGTTGCACTCGGTAACAACAAAAAACAACTAGAAAACTCCCCACGCTTTGGACACAGTATTCCAGTATTGTAGTTTCATGAGCTTATTTAAGCATAATAGTAACTAGCATTTGTGAGCATTGCTAGCTCATCTCCCGAAGCTTCGGCGAGTTCCCATCTAAACTCTCATCTGTTCTTATTGTTCTGAAGGTGAAACTACCTGCTTTTTGTTTGCAGCTCTAGGTTGTTCCTGAAAGATATTAATGCAGATAAATGTCTAGGCTCCTTCGCCTGGCTTTGTCTACAAGATCTCCCTGGGAATCCTGTGCAAAAGCTGTGTAAGAAAGTGACTTGTAGACTTTGTGTTTTCAACACGGGGTTTGTGTACTGCTGTGGCATTCTGTCGCTGCTTTTTCTCTGCAGACACCTCGAAGTAATGCTGAGTGCATGGGCTGGTATTCCCCGGCATAGAGCAGTTGTTAATATGCCAAATGTTATCTGTTGTTCTCTACACATCTAGATCTTTCAGTCTCATGTACGGAGTACATGCGTGAGAGTAAGACGTGTTGCACAGTTGGAATTTTTGATGAAATAAAGAATTAAGGAAGGTGAATTTCCTAATGACTCTGTGTATGCATGTATGTACTGAGTATGCAGCTGCCTCGGGCTCTTGAACTGGAGCTTTATTTTTGGTTTAGTGGTATCCGTAGGGGTGCGCACATACACTGAGTCTTCCAAACACGATGAGGGTGGTATTAAAAATAATACAAAAGTCAAGTATTTGCCACTCCATGTTTTTCTCAACTTTGAAGTATTCTGCTGTGCATGTCTGGGGAGCAGCCTTAGTCTTTGCTATTTAATCATTCAGTCCACTCTTATTTTGCTAATTTAGCCAGTTGTACTTACTTGTACGGGGCTTGATGGTCTTTTACATTCGAAGAAATACATTTGTTGTTTTCTGAGAAACAGTAGACGGGATCTAAGCTTCTGTCTAGTAGAGGTCCTTTCCCTTTTTTGATTATCATGAAGATGTTCGTATTGCTTCAAGAAAGAACATCTCTCAGGACAGCTTAACATCTGTTGAGACTTCAGAGGTATGGGCTCAATATTGGATAAAAGTCACAGGGTTCATCTCACCCGATACTGGATATCTGTAGCAAAATTTGTACGTAAATAATTGTCTGCAGCCTTATTGAGTGAAGGAAAACAGGTGTGTCTAGGTGATGATATATTTTGTCATAAGGAAGTGTTTGAGACCAAAGGAGACTACTGTATGATTCGGTGCAGATAGATGAGAAATTGTTGGTATCTCAGGTGGCTCTTGGGATGGTGTTTATTATTGGCAGTTCAATGGCTCACTGGATAGCCTTAGTAGTTCTATAATGCAACTACCTGGAACCACTTTGATTTCCTAGAATCTATTCTTTTCCTACTCCTAAAATGAAACAGTAAGAAAAAACCAGTCCTTTCTGTAAAAGTCAGCCAACCCCCCTGCTGCCTCTTCATGTCAGCTCTCAAAGAGATTTCACTAACTCCTGAGGTGTTTCACATTGACGGGTAAATTACCCGCTATTTAATCACCGGTCAAAGGTGTGATTTAGAAAACTGCTTCTGTTTCTGAAGGGTGTAAACTACCTCCATTGATATCTCCTTTTGTCATCAAGTTAGATTTAGCCTCAGACTAACATACTATTAACAGGTACAATAACAAATTTGTGCCTCTTTGCCACTGCGGAATTAATTTTCCTCTTTGTTGGGGAGCCTCATTCAGGAAACATTACCCACTGCTGTAGCCCTGAAGCCATAAATTTGGTTTGCTCTTAGTTGAGGGAAAGGTTTCTACAGCATCTTTTCTGATGCTGAAGAGATGTGAGGAATGGAGACCCATTCAGGACATGAAAGCTGTGTGTTTCCTATCTTTGACTACAAAACGATAAGCTCAGTAACAGTATGGTTATTCCAGTAGAAATCTGGGTTTTCCTCTTGAGTTTTAGAA
Organism: Buteo buteo; assembly: GCF_964188355.1. NCBI lineage: Eukaryota > Metazoa > Chordata > Aves > Accipitriformes > Accipitridae > Buteo > Buteo buteo. The sequence continues at coordinate 5,383,988 of NC_134184.1, read as the reverse complement.
CACTTTTCTGTATTGGAGCATTTGCTTTTCTAAGGCGATGTCTTGTTCGTTCACAGCCTGTGAGGCCCAAATGTTTGGTCTCTACATTTGTTAGGAGTTCACGGATGTTGCTTGCAGAATTGACTCTGATCTTTCTAATTACCTGCTAGAGAAGAAAGCAGGTAGCCTCTCAGCCATTCCGAGCCTATTTAGAAAATCAGCCTGGGATGATATTCTCTGAGTGCTCTGGCAAGGCTGGAGTTAGTGTGAAATTCACCTCCTTGGTTTGGAGACAATTTCTGCTCTGGGAAAACTGTTTCTGTAATCTCTGTGAGATCTTTTCCTATCATTCTGGTTCAGACCAGTGATATAATTTTCTCTCTTATCTTTTCAAGAAGGTAAGGTAGAACCTAGTATGCTCAAGTCAGTTTTGATTTTTATGATTTTGCTTTCTCGCTCCAGAGGCTGCCCCTGACCTCGCTTCAGGTGCAGGGAATTTTTGCAGCTGCTAAACCGTGAAATCAAAATGTCTTTTGAGTTCAGTATTGGTATCACTCTTGGTTTAAGAATAACTTAAGCCAATATAGCACTAGGTACACACAAGTATTTGTACTGGAGTTTCACTTACTTAGCAATAAATACTGAAAATTTAACAGTAAGCAGTGAATGCCTTAAGGTTGGTTGGGTTTTTTTGGAGGATGCGGTGTTGTGTGTCGCTGCTAGCAGAGGAGGTTCAAAGCTCTCCTGAGGCGCCAGATGAGCAATACTGGTTGCTGGAATGGAATTTTGGAGTTTTCTTCCAGAAAAGTGGGAAGGATGTGTGTTGGCAGATGCTCCCTAGGGGACCATTACCCAGGGGGAAATAGTGCAGTATTCCCCAGTTAGTGGTGGCTGACGGCGATTACAAATTTTACTTTAGTCAGCTTTGCTCAGAAGGTTGCTACTTGTCTCTCATTTTGCCAACCCCATTACCACCGCTTGTTGCCGTTTGCAGATGGCCAGTGTCTTTTGAGGGTGGGGAAGGAGGGAAAAAACAAAACGGATATTTCTTTAACTTACTATTTCTGCATTAAATGTGTGACTGCTTTTTTCCTAAGTAGCAACAAAAAGTTATATTTTAAATATATCTGAAGTACGGTTTTTCATGTAATATGTGCTGTTTAACAAAACGTTGTTCCTTAATAACCGCACGGTCCTATCGTGCGGTGATAGGATTTGATGTAAATGAATTAAAAGGTTTACTATTCAGTTCATATACTATCTGAAAAACTAATGCTAATCTTCCAACCAAAAAAGCTTGAAATAAAATTCATGTTTTGGATTCAGACCAGTGAAAAATATGATCATAACACAGGATCTTGATTCGGGGAAGCTAACCTTGCCTGAATTACTTGAAGTAAAATTGTGCAACATCACCATTTTAAAATATCTGAGAATAAAATGCCAAGAGACATTTTTACTGCAGAGTTTTGTCCATTTAGGAGTTTGTATCCCTGGGAAAAAAAACAAACCAACCCCAAAACCACCACACACACACACACACACACACCCCAAACTGCTAATTTTTGTCAATAGCATGAAGAAGCGTGTGGCTGTAGTGGTTATATTTCACCAGTTCTGTGCTCCAGCTGAAGTTTTTTCTGGCCAGTAGATGGAGACGATACAATTGAGTATTAGAAGGCCATACGCTCGGACTGGGGAAGTTTGCTACTTCATGGTCTCTATTTTTTGGGGAGGGTGTTTCTTAATAGGACCATCTTATAGGCAGAGTGTTAAACCGTAACTTCTGTTTACTGGAAACCTGTGCACAGAGCAGGTAGTTTGTTTTGAGAAAAAAAGGATATGAAATCTGAGAAGATGGAGTCTTCATTTGCCCTCATTGCTATTAAAATCTTGTCACGTAATATTTATTACCCTTGGGGGAAACAAACAAACAATGCAAATAAACTACATATAAAATGACCTAGCCCGAACCTCCGAGTTGCTGGAATTTGACTCCTCTCATCACTCTTATGCCTGAGCATAAAACAGAACTCTCAGTAGTTGCCCACTCTAACATCTATTTTCTAAATAAACACTGAATAATGTTTTACAGGTCTTAACATAACCGCAGTAGATAATTTTTATCCTGTCTCTTTTTTCAGCCACCTTGTCTGTAGCATTTGGTTTGCTGGAACCCAAGTCCCTAGAAGCCAGAGAAAAGAAGGTCTGGTTTCAGTTGGTACATTTTGTAGGTCTGTATTTATTCGTTGACACAGCTGCCAATGTTTTTCTTTATGAAAAGGACAATGAAAATTCAAACAACTCTAAAAAAATGAACTTCTTGACAACAGATCACCTGGACTTTGTGTCTAAACCGTGAGACTTGGACACCTAAATATTTTCTCTTGTCCTTATGCTGAAATACCATCCCTAACTTAAAAACACAAGCAAGCTTCCATCAGATTATCTAAAAAAGAATCGTAATTCATTTTCCCCAAAATCCTAAACTTCTCTGGTACTGCTGTAATTATGGTGGAAGAGAGTGATGGCTTTGGGTGCAAAAAGGGCAACGCTGAATGACCTTAGGCCGGTTTTCCTTCTAAGAATTCCTCTTCCTCCCCTAAGGAGGGAGTTGAGCAGCAGGTGCTGCAGTTGCCACTGCCAGGGCTGGTCTGTGTTAACATCTGTGCACCTCTGCCTTGACTTTGCATGTGGTCCTGATGCCAGTGCCAGAAAAGGGATATAGCAGAACTGGAAAGGTTGAGGAAGAGGTGAGAAGTTTACGTATGCAGTGCAGCCATCTGAGGTGAAACTGAAGAGGTTAGGGTTCTTCAGATTGGAAAAAGGTGACAACTCCAAGAGAAGCAGGACATATCTACACAGTTGTGAATGTAGGGGAGTAGGTGAATAGGGAACAATTCACTGTTTCTCAGAACACAGGGCCAAATGCCATCATATAAAGTATTAGACAGGATGTTTTAAATTGCCAAGAAATATTTTTTCATACACTGCAATTAAAGCACTAAACTAATTTCTGATGGATGTGCCTGGAAGTCAAAAAAAGAATTGGACCAATTATTTACGGGTAGGTGTGTGAATGGTTAATATGCAAGGTGCTCCTGAGGAAACTACTTGCTCAAGAAGTCCATAAATCGCCGGCTGTCAGAAGTGGGAGGGTAGGCTAGGGAAAGGATCACTCTACATTTGTTCCATTTCTTGTGTTCTTTCCCTCAGGCTCCCTTACTGTATCTCCTGTTAGACACCCAGTTCTCTGATCAGGCTTCACGTGGCCATTTGTACACATCCTTCAATACAGCACTCCTCGCTTTTTCCCTCCCTGGTTTTGTTTATACAGATCAGAATCTCTTCACTATGTTTGCATGGGGCTTTGTGAGATACAAATAATTCTTCACCCAGGTCATACAGGATCAACTAGAACAGGAATCACTTCGTATAAAACATATCTCAGTGCTAATATTCATGTAGACACTTGCTCTGGGGCCTGAGAAGGAAAAAACGTTTTCTGATCTTGACGCTGTTGAGCGTTACGTGGATTCTAAATAAAAGATAAAGGAGCAATATAGAGTCAGATAAAACCATAATAAAAGGTTCTATCCTTTTTTCTCTGCACCATTTTGAAGGAGCTAATGGATTTTTCATGTATTCAAATGTGCCAAATCTGAAATGCTGCGTGTTAGTAACTTGGGATCAAAGTGCAGTAGAAAGTAAGGCACGCGGTGAGATTCTCTGGCTTCCCCTAGTAGAAGATTAAACCATTTTAATATTCAGGCAGTTTTATGAGAACTGCAGCTCCTTTGTTACTGATCTGCCTCTTTAGGAGGAGAGATTACAGCAGGAAATAGGGATTAAGGTTTCCTCCCCAGTGCCAGAGGGAGATATGGCACAGTACAGATGTGCAATACCCGCTGTTGTCAACAACTCCGGAGAGGCTGTGGAGGGAATAAACTAAACAGGCGGTGGCGAAGCAATTGGAAATAGCAAAGAAAAGAATGCATTTTTGAATTTAAAAGCATGAAAGGATAGGCTGTTTTATTATAAAGAACTGGTTAAATTTAGTCCAGACTGTTATTAAAACTCCTGGTGCTTTAAAACGTTTCCTGGGAACTATTCTGGTTAAGCCTGTCCTATTTCAGCAGAGTGAATTCAATCCAGTTATATATTAAGCTCATGTTCATTTTGAAAGCTAATATTTAAAAAATAAGATTATTTTTCTTTTTTTTTTTTATTTTTGGTTCTATTACAAATAGCAAATGATCACTATAGAAAATTAAGATATTTTTAAAGGATAAATGTATCCTAAAGATCATTGATAAACCCGAAACGATTGCTTCCTGTATTTCATTGCCAGAGCAAACAGTGAATCTCACATTTAAAATATTTATAAAGTGGAAAACTACAATAAACTGAAAGACTATGGAACACCATAATGCTGAAGGAAACGCAGACTTACATGACATGCAGACTGCTAACTAAGGAAACAGGAAAAAAATACAAGTAACAACAGGCATAAGGGAATTTTTTTTCTCTTAAGTAGAGAGGGAAAATTATCTAATTGGAAGCATTGGTAATGAATTTTGAATGATTATATTAGGTGGAAAAAAAGTAGGCATGGGAAAAACTCCTACCACTTTCGCCTGTACCCTGCATCTCAGAAAAGTAAGAGAGTGTAAACAAAAGCTGTTCCCTGTCCATCTTTCAGCATCAGAACCTAGGAAACAGGACAGCATTCATCACTCACACTTAAAACTCCCAGGCAGAGCCCAAGTTTCTACGGACATAGAACAAGTTAAATAGGATCTTTGACAGTGATAGACCAGCTAGCACATTTGCATGGGGAAGAACATGACCAACAGTTCTGCGTATCATGGTCAGCAAGTTGATGGGAGCTGATGGGAGAAAAAGCATACACTTCTACCTGACCTTTAAGGAAAATTTTCCTTCCTGATTTGAAAGTAGACAACAGCAGAAGGTAGACAACAGCAGAAAGTAGACTATGTCATCGTAGATGATTTTTCTCATCAGTAAAATGGAAACTATGCTTCATATTTTTTCAGTCTAAATTCTACTTCTTAGAGCAGTTATTTTGTTTTCATTCATTGGAATTCTATTTCTGAGAAAAATAACTGCAGTGGATAAAAGATAATGAGCAGGAAAATAAATGCTTTTCAAGTCTCTAATCATTTGATTATTTGATTTTATTAAGCATAAATTATGCAGATCTTGCTAAGCTTTCTATAGTGAAATATTATTTCTGTAAATTATTTAACACCTTTCACTTTCTGAACAGAAAGTTTCATGGATCCCTTTTGAAGAAGGAATTTCATTAATGATATTAAACCTGGATAGAAAATAGATATTCTTGTTTCTCTTCACTCTGCTATGTTTCTCATATGGGAAGCAAATAAATTACCACCCTTAGAAGACCTGGCTTCTGGTCTGACATTTAGGGATGAGCTAATTTCAGAGGCAAATAGCAAAATCATATGCTGAATTGATGTTTGCTTTGACAGGTTTTACAGTTGCTCCCTCCAGCCAGATTTAAATGTTCTAAAAAGTAAAACACAAGAATATGACAATGGAGAAGACAGTAATTACGCCACCTGTTTTAACTAGCCGTTGTAAAATAAAATGTCTACCATCCAGCATGAAGTTAGAAAGGACCCATGGGAGATCCTGAATGCGACAGAGCAGTAGATAAGGTTTCCCCCCGCCACCGCCTTAAAGTGGAGATTATCCCAGAAGGATTTATTCAGACACGCTGATGTGTTCTAGATGTATCCCCTTGCAGGAGGTCACAGCAAAAATATTGGGGGGCGGGGGGAGAGGAGATCAAGAAGGTTATTATTTTCATGGGAATCTTTAAGTCTGATAATGCTAAAAGCCGTGTTTCGTGTTCCATATTCTTCTCATTTTCATATTTGCAAGGGGACCCTTTTCAGCTGTGTTTGCTCACAGTGTAAGTTCTGAGGGGCTGCAGAAACAGCATTTTTTCTGTTTTAGAACCATATTTGCTTATATCAGTCCAGGTACTTAAATGGTTCTTCTGCATCATAGTGTTAAATGGTCTCAAAATCATTTAATGAATTTAGTTGCACTGTTCTCCTGGAAACTATTGCCTTTTTTCTTTTTTTAACAGATAAACATTTTCCTCTGTCCAAAATGACAAATGCACTGGAAGAGAATGAGCTATGGTACTGGGAGTTCTACCCTAAACTCTGTATTCTAAGGGCACATTTCTACTTCAAACAACATATTTGGTTTTCTTCTCAAAAGTAGTAATGAAAGATTAACGTGGTTGGTTGGTTGTTTTCTAAAAGCTGCATTCAGATGATGAGCTTTCATTCCTGCCCAACACACTGCATCTTGCACGGCAGGCTCAATGGCACTTGATGAAGGCAGCAGCTCTTTTTTGGTATTATTTTTATTTGTTATTCAACATATCAAATCTTTTCATATCTGCAAATATTTTCTCTTTCCATTATCACTTCTCTCTCCTCACCATGACGGAAGAGGTACATTGTTTCTGGTGGAAATACTGGCATAGAATACATATGGTATTCAGTGTTCTTTTTCCCTTCTTTTGGGAGAAAAGGTGAAAATGGATTGTAGGAGCGGAAAACTGACTATGAATAGCAGAAGGATGTTTGATTTATTTTTTTCTTACAAACTTCTGTATTTTTCCCTGTCTTCTATTTTCTTGAAGGTTCTGATATCTGTAATTTGATAAGTGCTGATTTTATAGATAATTATAATAAATTATTATTAATGTTTTCATTTACATTGCAGTAGTTGACAATTTTGTCCATTAATGAATACTTTGGAATCCTCAGTGTTATTTAAAAAAAATGAGCCTTTTTTTTTTTCTCCTTGGATTTGCAGAAGGGAAAAAGCAAGCATGAAGCAAGTATAAGCCGATGCAATCTATGTAGTTTTGAGGAGTATAAATTGTTCATGAATTTCACAGGAACTTTTTAGCTCTGAAGCTTCGGGGATGATTCATCTCTTAACTATTGCACTGGTGATCATCTTAGCACAGATATGCAGCTAATGTAACAAATCCATTAATCCCAAAACAAGCAAATACGCTGGGCAATACAAGGCAAATATGATGACGTGTAACAGGAGCAATGTTGCATGGCATTAGTACTGAGGTTGGGGACAGGGTCTTGTTCTAACAGCTTGATACTCAAAAGCTCTCTTTATATGAATTCTTAAGGACTTGGGAAACTTTTGCATATACCATTAAAAGGCTCTCTTTTAATTCATTATATTATACAGTTTGAGCAGGCAGTAAACAAAATCTGTTAATTAGCTGGGTCTAAGCACTTAAATGGCTTCTTTTCAATGGTTGAGTATTTCTTTCACATGGAAATCCTGAGGTTTGAGAATGGAAATGGACTCCTTTGCAGGCTGGCTAAATATTTATTTGTTTTTTTTTCTTTGTTTTTCCCCTCAAAAGTTAAGACATGGTCTACTGCTAGTATTATACGCTACTATGAAAATTGTTAATTACCGTACCACAGCTTCTAGCTGTAGTTTGACATTGCATTCTGATGTCGAAGCAAGAAAGACTTATTAGCTCAACATTAGTAACCTTACCAGAAGAGCTAGTGGTATGATAATCTTAACAACTGATGACTGCAATAATATTTTGAGAAGACATGGATAAAAATGTATTGCAAACAAAAGCCACTGAAATGGTGGGAAGCATGTATGCTATGAAATGTGTAATAAAAATAATGGTGAAATGATCCTGAAAGAACTGGATGGATAATTCTGTCATGCTTTTGCACCGAAATTAGCAAAAACCAGATGAGTTAACACAACTTAACATAAAGACATATCAGAGAGAGCCTAAAACTGACTAGTCAAATGCCGTAGGTTTGCAAGATTGAGCCCTGAACCACATTTATACAAGAACACACTGATAAATCTAGCACGAAAGTATTTGCTGAAAGAGTCTTTGAAACAAAATTTCAGGCTCCAGGGAAAACATCTGTGGAATGTTTTATGAAAAAGAATTACTAGACAAAAGACATAGCTGAAATACACAGATTTCGATTAGGGCAGCATCTTAGCTTCTCGCCTTAATAAAACACAGAAAAACATTTGAACTCAACACATATTTTAAAGTAGTTTACAAAAGAGGCATGGATTTTCACACCAGAAGGACCACCGAAGAATCTAGTCTGATCTTAGTGTAAACCAAAGAACTTAGTCCACCTTCTTGTGTTTTGAGTCCAGTAATTTAGTTTGACGAAGCACACAGATAGGCAAATGAGTTACCACGTGGCAAGTGAAAATGTGAATTTGCAGGTACTCTGCCATTAACTGCCTGCATGCATGCATACCTTCTAAAAACTCACAACAAATATGAGACAATGACAATGAAAAAATAACTGTGAATCATCCCAGTGTACAAGAGTTGTAAAAAGTGAAGGCTTTCCACAGATCGTATTTGCATTCCATCATAGCTGTTGCTATTTCTTTCCTAACAAGGAAAAAGACAGAAGGTACGGAGAGGCAGTCTCCCAAGATGGCAGAACCCTTTTAACATTTTTCTCTCCTTCCCTTCCTTTCCCTTGGGTTCTCTATTACCAGGTAAGGCAGAAATGAATGATCATGCCAGCTCAGTCTTGCTTAATCTGAAATTCAGTTCCAGCTCTTCTCTTCTTTGTCAGTGGATGCAGACAAAGCTTACCTGTTTTCTTTCAGAAACATGAACTAACTAGAACCATTTTTCTCATTTCAGCGACTTTTCAAAAACAAATGTTGTTTCTCTCAAATTCTCCTGTTTATTTGATGTCCCAACAAATTCCACATCTCATTCAACAGGGAAGAAATGTTACCCTATGTAATACAGGAAACTAAAAGCAGCGATGAACGCTTTTCTTGCAATCACATCAGAAGAGTGCAAGTTGCTGCCACGTGTAATTTACAAGAGAGAAATCCATTTTAGAGAAAAAATTGCTGCTTAACAATTGTAGAGAGCATCAACACGGACGGGTGAAAGATGACTTTATGACCGACTAGATAAACATCAAGAGACAGTAAAGAAGTCTTTTTAGATGTCAGTCCCTAGTTGTCCTTCATACCTCCAGAAGATTCAAGAATCAAAGTGTTAACTAAATAAGCACATTCAGGCTTGTCCGTGGCTCCTGGAGAAACGACCAACATATACCGCCTTTGATGCTTCAGTAAGTATACCATTCAAGACAGTACTCCACTGTTGCTTTTTGGAGCTCAGTAATAAATGATCAGTAGATGCAGGGCAACCTGTTACGTCTGTTCAGTACTGAAAAATGTTTCAAGGTCACTCAAACTTGGAAGGCATTGAAGATGACCTCACTCCTTTGATGTGGATTACAACAACTCTTTTGTTAGGTGTGAATGAGGCATTAGTGATCTGGAAGTGTACATAAAAAGCACCAGGAAATTCTAAATGCTAGGATTGACCCTTGCAGTGCTGCTCTCACCCTAACTGCACCTTAAGTAAGAGTTAAAGCTGTTGACAAAATAAGTATTTGGAAAAAGGCAATCTTTATTATGTCAATGTTTTTAACCACAGTTCATATGGTCAGGCAGTTGGACTAGATGGTCGTTGCAAGTCCCTTTCAACCGAAATACTCTATTCTAATTCTATATTGTCAGAATGAGAACGTAATCTTTCTTCTTGATCTTCTACGGACAGACCACGTATTTTGTGTGGAAAAAGTCTGGGGGAAAATAACAATAATTACTATCTTATCAAGCATTGACAGCTAAAGGCAGTTTCCAGCCTTTCAGTCAGTAACATATGTACTTCGGTTAAGGTTTCAGGGCTGACCAAAGCAATGAAGTTCTCTTGATCTCACAAGGTTGGTTGGCATGTGCATTGAGGTATTTGTAGTGAGGTGTTTGTGCATAGAGGCATCGCTGTTGACAGCAGAGGAATTTGTCTTTTGGGGATCACGCAAGGCTAAGGCTTAGATGAAAAATATATTTATAGCATTCACATATCATTTCTCTTTCCTCCAGTGACTACAAACTAGGGATAGTAGTTGGGCTCCTCAAATGGTCTTTCAATGCTAGGTACTAAGAAGGGTTACTCTATAAATACACATCTCCTTACTCCTGGGTGACCTCCTGCGTCACTGAGAGAACTTCAAAGATGTGAAATGTCTCCCCTGCATCACTCATTTGTGTGCGCCACCCAGTCTCCTTCCTGAAAAAACATTGGGTAAAAGGCTGGAAAAGGCTTAAAGAGATGCACACCCTAACACTTAAGTTATGCAAATTGGATAGTGGTGTTTCAAGAGCTGCTGTGTGCAGACAACTATGCTGGTCCTAGGCGTGATGGCCTTTTTGCTATAGCTCCGAATCTTCTCCGAGGGAATGAATGTACAGGGTCTCTGGGAAAGGCATGCCCCCAGCCCCAGCCCTTGCCTGGTGGTCTGTTTTCTAGCCACATACCAGAGCGGAGATTGTTTTGAGAGACAGCCCTTGAAGCCCAGATTGCCACTACTTATTAAATTTTACAGTGCTGTGATCTGTGGTTGTCCAAGTAGGAACCATAAACGTGAACAGACCGCCCATACACCTAGCCCTTTGGTTTCTCTGGCACCTCAGGCAAGCCCTTGGGAGCGTCGAGGGATACCTCTTGGTAAATCAAGCGTTGATCCGCTCCCCGTTGATTCCCGAGGCCTCCTCCTAAAGCAGAAAAGCTGGGTTATTATGGGTTTGCACAGACCTCCTGAAGCCACGTCCTGGTTCCTCCTCAGCGAGCCACCTTGTTTAACAGCCCCTCAGCCCTCGGGGCGCCGAACCAACTCCCTCTCCAAGGGACACCCCGTTCCCCCCCTCAGGGCACCTACATCGGACGGTCCCCAAAATCCACAGAAAGGGGACAACGATCGCCCAGGGCCTCTGCTTTCCCCCCCCCCCTCCTTGCCCCGGGGCAGCAGCTGAAGGCGGGAAAGCCAGGCCCCGCCATCCTCTGCCCCCTCAGCTGCGGGGCTGCAGCTGCTTTAACCCTTCCCTCACGCCGCCGGCCACCTGGGCGGGCGCTGCTGGCCCCTTCTGCTGCCCGGGAGGAGGAGGAGGAGGAGGAGGAGGAGGAGGAGGGTATCGGGAAGCCCCCCCCAGCGCCGCAGGCCAGCGGTCGGTGCTTCTTCTCCCCCGACGGGCTGCCGGCGTACCTGCAGCCGGGCGGTACCGCCGAGGCGGGGAAGCCCCGCTCCCTTCGCCGGCGAAGCAGCGCTGAGCCGAGCGGCCATGGCGAACCGCCGCCTGTGAACGCTGGAGGGGGCTCTCGGCCGCCTCCTCCCGCCGGCGGCTCCCCCTCCGGGAGGGGGCAGGGTTAGGGGAGGTGCAGCCGCGGCAGCGCGGCGTCCAGTTCCCGCTCCCCCGGTCTGCAGGCGGCAGCAGGACCACCACCCCCCCCTTCGCTCTTCCCCTCCCCGTCCCCCCCCTCCTCCGTCGCCGCCTGCCCCCTTTCTCCTCAGCGCCCAGCCCGGTGGGTTCCCCCCGCTGCAAAGCCGGACATGGCGACCCTGCTCCTGCGAGCCCCCCGCTGTCCTCCTCCTCCTCCTCCTCCTCCTCCTCCTCCCGCCGCCACCACCACCACTCCTGCCGCCGCCTTCTCCTTCTCCCCGCGGAGCTTTTAATGGCTCGGACCTCCGGCGGCCAAGCGCGACTGTCCCTGCAACCAGCCGCAACGAGGAGAGCCCGCGGGAGCCCCCCCGCAGCCCCAGCCCCGCTGAACGGTAAGGGCGGCACGCCGAACAATGGGGCCGGGCGGGAGCGGCTCGGGCGACCGCCCCGGCCGGGCATCCGCGGCGAGGGCTGCGGGGCAGGCGGCGGGACCCGCCCGCGGGGCGGCGAGGGGCGTGAGGGAAGCCGGCGGCCGGGACCGACGCCCGCGTCGCTTTCCCCCCCCACCACCCACCCACCCTCCTCCCCGGGCGGTGACAGCCGCGGGGCCGCTTAATCCCGTTACCGCGGGTAATCCGCGGGGGAGGCACCGCGCTCCAGCGGCGCCCAGGCCGCCTTCCCTCCCCCACTTCCCTCAGGCCACCGCGGCCGGGCGCAGTCCGGGCGGCCGCTCCACTTGGTGCCTTTTGTTTCACCCCCTCCCCGGGCTGGGACTCGGACCCGGACCCGAAGGCGGGGTGTTCTCCCCGGCGGGACTCCCCGGGCGTCCCTGCGGCGGGGCGGGAGCCCTGAGGGGGACGCTGGGCGACGGGTGGAGTTGGAGGGACGGACGTCCCCGGTGGAAAGGTTTAGCCCGGGGAGGTGCCGCTCCGGGGCGGGTGGTGAAGGGGGGGGGGAAGGACATGGACGTGCGAGGGCAGCGCTTCTCCTTCCCCGCCTCGGCCCCGGGGAGGCTCGGGGAGGACGGGACGGCCCAGCCCGGCAGGCGGTGGGCTCGGGCTCCCCGCTCGCCCCCCGGCCCAGCGCCGGCTTCCCTGAGGGGCTGTGAGGGCGGCAGCCCGGTGGTCCCTCCGCCTTCACAGCCCCAGGGGTGCGCCGAGGTGGCTCCGGCCTGGTTTTCCCTCGACGCCTCCGCCATCGCCTCGCCCGAGCTGGAAAGTTCGCCGCTTTCAAAACCGAGTGTTTCCCGCTCTTCGGTATGGCCGGCTTCGAGCGGGCGTGAAACGCTGGGGAAAGTTTTGAGCAAACGGAAGTTTATTTTCAGAGTGGGAGCTCATGTGTAGTAGGCCTTATCTTTTGTGATTCGGCTGCTTTTTTTTTCTTTAAAGCAGACGCAAACTCTGTGGAGCTTTTTTTAAAGTTGCCAGTTTTGCTTGACTGCTGGCAAGAAATAAATGAAACGCGTAGCGTATCTTTTTCGGTCACAGCCTTCTTACCGGGGTTTCCTTCAAAGAGATTTGTCCCTGGAGGGTGGAAAGATGATTGCTCTAAAGGAACAGTATCGCTCAGCTGTTTTATTATTTGTATCTCTCAGATACTTTGACTCTTGCTCCTTGTATTGCTTCCAATATGTGTTTACAGCAAGCAGCTGATGTTGGAATCAAGCCAACAAAAGCAAAATTCTGAAGGAGTCCAGTTAAGAAAAGCCCCAAACTTTCCCTTGAACTAAGATATCCCCTTCCCCTACTTACGGATGTTTACGTGAGAACTGCGCTATCTAGCTAATTAGTGGGTCTGAGCCTTTTTAGAAATGGTCCCGCGTACCAAGAAAGTAGAAAATCCTCTTAGCTATGCCTCACATGTCCGACCTGACGGGGTCTTGAAACTCTGCGCTGGGAGCTGTGAGTGCTGTGCCCGCCGTGTTGCATCCTGGGGCTTGTAGTTACCTCGACATGCACCTCGCTGGTAAGCTCGGTGTGTGTCAGGACCTGGCTGCTACCGAGGCCGGGTGAGAGTTTGCCTTCCCTCTTTGCCCTGGCTTTCCCTGGTGTCAGAAGTGTCCAGTCCAGTGCTGAGCAAAGTGTCGCAACTCTGTGTCTTGGGGATCCCCCTTAATGTTTTTGCTTTCTAATCCAGAGCTTCGTTCTCTTAGGTATGGTTTTGTTCTAGGATTGGGTAGAGTCTCTTTTCTTTCCTTTGCAGACAGCAAAGATGAGGGGTTATATGTAATACACTGAATTACGATGGCTGTTTTTGAAAGCTCAGGCATGCTATATCAGCCCAAACACACTGTAAATTCTTTTATCCCCACAGACCTTAAGTTCAAGTGTACCTGTGGAAGGGAACATTGGTAGTAGGGCCAACTGTTGTCATCAGGGGAAGGGGCTAGAAAGCTGTATTTCTCTGCTCGTTTTTTGCAGTATCTTGTGTATAGCCAATTAAATTGTGGGCTTTTTTCTTCTGCAGTCTGTTTTCTTGAACAAACCGAATAAACTAGGAAAGTGGGCAGAATGTTTAACAGACAGTAACATGGCACTTCAAAATGTCAAAAGTTGGTGAGAGATTGAATGTGTAATACCAAAGCCTGATGTTTATTTAATGGCTGGACTTCAAATTGGAAATTCCCCCCCCCCCCCCCCCCCAGGTTGACACAGTTCATTAGTCATTTTGTAATCAATATCTTAAAGCGTGCTACTTGTAACCAAACTTTTTGAAAGAAAATTGTGGATGATAAATGACCAAAGGGGAAACATCACTCAAATGTGGTGGTTTGAAAAAGAAAAGAGAAAGACTTGCTTTAGGAGATGTATTTCAGCATTAAAATTCAGATGGAGAATTCTGAATTTATAGAGCTATTCAGTAAATTTTCCCTGCTGATTTTAGATTAATTTGACATAGGGAAAAAATCCAAACTTCCACTTAAGAAATTCATATATGATGAAAATTAGCAGCTCTTTTTAAAAAAATATAAAAAATTCTTGACACTGATGAATATGAGGCTGCCAGTGCTGGCAGCTTTTTGGATTATGTATGCTTCGTGATGGAGCTATGCAAAAGAAATGCTTCTCTGGTTTGAAATATCTTTGCATTAAGTCTTTGGCTTGCTCTTGGGCACGGATTTCTGAAAGGGACTGACTGGTGCAGTGACTCCCAAACTGAGATCTGTGAGGGCATGAAGCTGGGGAAGATAGTCCATGGGACCATATTGTTTTCACAGTGTTGGCAGTGACAAGTTGGCTGGTGGGCAGAGAAATTTCAGGGCTGCCAGTGGTCTAAAGAATCACGTGCACGTCACCGGCTGAGTGTGTCCCCGCAAGTTTTGCAGGGTAGAAAACTGTGCAGAGAATGATGTTATGTCTTCTCCGGCTGTTAATGGTTGTCCGTCCCTCTTTCCCGAGACTGGAATTTGAAGTGCAGGTCAGTGCTCTGACCTCATCCTCCCCTCTGCTTCGCTTGGGGGAATGCAGATCTGCGTCTTGCTGACTGCAGTGGAGATCTGGATCCAGAACTTTGGTGGAGTTGACTCATCTTCTCAAACTTACATTTGTAATTAAGAAGTATTTTTTGCAGCTGTAGGATTGGGTTGCAAAACCTGATTATATACATAAATGAAGTTCTAGTGGATGTTTTCTGCAGTTAAACCACTGCATTATTAATCTTGGTTACATTCTAGTGCAGAATCAATGTATTTGCATTATAGTTTTCCTACTGTGCTTTGATGTTAGTGATAGGGACTAAACCTACTGGTTTTGGTTTCTGGTTTGTTTTTTCATGGTGCTTGTCTATGCCAGTGTCCTTATTTTATATTGTCTTTTTTTAGAAGAGCATGATAAATATGCTGTTTATTGAATTTGGGTCCACCAACTTGTCCTGCTTTTTCAGTTTCTTCTTTTAGAAATTGGCATATTTATCTTAAAAGGGCCTTTCCAGACTTAATTTCATGACTTTGAAAGGTTGCAGTTTGTGTATTTTCTCTTTCTTTTTTTTTTTTTTTTCTTGTATACTGTTCTGACTGGTAGGTGCTGAGTAGATGGTGAAGTTTATAGTTTACAGATGGACTGCTGAATTAGGGAGAGTAAAGGGGCAACTTGCTTTTCTGGTTGCAAAGGCAGAGAAGACTAATTAGAGGGGTATAAAAGGTCATCTTGCTCAGTCAGCTTTGAGTTTGTGCAAAATGTCAGTAAATTTGGCCTGCAGAAATGTAGACGAATCAGACAATTAGGTCAGTCTTTATCAGATGTGGGCACTATCTTGTTTGTAATCAATTGCATCATGATGAGCTTTTTAGCCTTCTCTATAATGAAGTAGACTTGATTAAATATTATGAGAAATGAAAATATGATAGCCTTTTGGGGGATTTGAGAAATGGGGTATGCAACTGCTTTTTTTTTGTCTGGAAATATAAGTGGGGAAATTATTTTTAATGTTTTGTTGTCAAAAAAGACTTCAAGAAAAAAAGAATGGTGGCTCTGTTAGTTGGTACTCAAATAAAATGAAGCTTTGTTGGTGAAGTTCATGGAGGTGCTACAGTTCTGTTTTCTGTTGATCTCGGAGGGAGCTGTGATTTTTGTAATGTGCTCTTGAATGTTACACAGTAAAGTCTGTACAGTAAAATTGGTTTTTGTGTCACTGTATAAAGTGGAGGAAAGAACTTTCTCAAGCCATGAAATCTGGATACTGAGGTTTGCAGTAGAAGATTTCTGTATAATACGTGTTTGTTACTAGGCTTGAGGAATAGTTGGCAGGGTTGGGTGGTATTTTAGTATAAGGCAGGGATGGTGTTTCCAGACTGTGTTTTCTTTCCCAGCTTATAAATTGGGTGTAGTGGTAAAGCCCACTGAAAGGTGGGAGATGGTGTCTCTGAGATAGTGTTGCTGATTCCCTTACTGGTGATGCCTTGCATATGCAGCACTCTGCTGCTTGCCGTTAAAATCAGTTTTTTTGCTACCTTGACATCAGTGCTGCATGTCCCAGGGTACAAGATTTCTCAAATGAGTAGTAATGTTAACGATGATTTCCATCCCAGTTTCCTTCCAAATATGCTGACTCGGGGCGGGGAGGGGGGGCGGCAAGTAGTGGTTTGGACCTTGCAGGGTGACTGAATTTGCCATAATGAAAGCACATCAAGGGACTATTACACACCAATTTGATGCGTGGTTCTACAGTCTTGTAAGGCTCTTTAAATTGCCGTTTCAAGCTCTCTCCCTCATTGGTTATGTTAACACAGAAGTGAAGAGGGTAAGTCTTGTAACCAAAGGGGACCTTCCCCTCGTCCCCCAAGGTTTAGGTCTCCCCAAAGCATCTATTTCTATAATACACAAGGTATTTAGGTGTGTAATACACGAAGTATTGTAGAAATTCTGCAGCTGGAGACGTGTCACATGGACAGCTCTGATTTTCTGAACAGAGAGATTAGTAGCAAGCCACCCCTGCTTGAAACAACTGCATTTGAGTGCAGGCACTATGCTCTGTACGCCTAGAAAAAATGGGATCGCTGCCTGTGGGGCAAACTGCTCGAGTACCTGGATTGTCTTGTACAAAACACTGCTAGGGAAGAGCACACATTTTTAGAGGTCAAAAGATGACTTAGTGGTAAACTGGAAAACCTAGCAGTAATAGGAGAAAGTTGGTGGTGTTGGGTTCTTCCTTCTCCAGTCTGGGGCTGCTGCTTCTTGCTGGCCACTGTCAGCCTTTCTGTGTCTTTCACTCCTGATTACTGCAGGACCAGTTGTTTGATCGCTGGTCACTAATAATACTGACGACTGTGTTTCCTTAATCAAAGACTCTTACCTGCGCCACAGGCACAGGTCAAGAAGACATTTGTCAATTTATTCAAATAGCAGATGTGGCACAAAGGGTCTAGCTGCTCAGTAACCTGTGTGTGTTTATTTGGCTCTTTCCGCTCTGCATCGTGCATTTTTCTGTTGGTTATGTTCTTTCAAATAAATTTTTTTCTGTGCCTGGATTAAGCACTTGAGCTGCCGACATTGTGTGTTCATTTCTTCCATCTGAGTGTTGTTTTTGGACATGTCCCAGCTTTCCGTCTCCCCACTGAACAATACCAAAGGTGTTCCATGGGGACCTTTGCTAGCCCAGCAATGGAGCACTGGCAGGCTGCTCATTAGTCTTTTATGTCTCTCCTTATCAGTTTTACTGTGGAACTCCCTATCGCTTCGGTTGCATATGTTACAATAATTAGGCTTCCTGTTCGACAGGTTTGTATGGCATTGATTTTGGCCTGAAAGTTCAGGGGAGGGGAAGGTTGCTATTAAATTATATGAAATGGCAAGTATGTCTTTTCCATTACGAGGTGGGTTTAAAACATAGGCTTGCACAAAGAGAGGCAGGAATGCCAAGCAAACTTTCATGTTATTTACATAGGAGGTGTTTTCCCTTGCATTAGTAAATAAGTGAAAATAAATCTTGAAAATAAACCTCTTTTAAGAGGAAAAGAGGATGTGGTGATATCGCTATTCAGTTGGAACGGGGCTTCCCATCATTCAGAGGCTCTGGGAACACAGCAGGTATCAGACAGACTTGGAGCATTTCCCTGGCCACCCTGGTCTTCCTACAATTATGGGAAGGGAGGATGGGGTGTCTTTTGGGGGTTGAGGATTTTTTTCTGTTCATCTTTCTCATTTCTTGAATTATCCTGGAGTTTGCTGCTGCTTACGGCTTACCATCAAAGTGAAGTGAATTTGATTTGGTTTTGTTTTGTTAATTCTCTGCAGTCTTATCATTGCAATAACAGTGATTACAACTGAGAAGTCTCTGGCTGGCTCTTGCTGTGGTGTATAATACTAGTGTCTTTTTCAGATTAAGGAAAAGTATGATTTGTTTAGTTTGTCCTGCCTGAAGTTATTTTCTCAAACATCAAGGCTGAGAAGAAAGGTAAAGCTCTTGTAAAAGTAAGAATCTGCAGAAGTTGTGTTTTCTCTCAGGAGTTTCCTATTTTCCAGGGAGCAGTTATTATTCAGGCTCTTTATGATATGAAAAATATAAAGGGAGAATGGGGAGGGGGGAATTCAGTTGCTGTACATTTTAGAGAATTAAGAGTGTATATAACTTTACGTAGCAAATAGTCCCAATGCATTATGGTAGTTAAACCTATTTTGTGCAAATCTGTAAGATTAGCCTCTTTGGAGGTAATTTGCAGTCTTTTTATTTGAAGACCTCTGCTCCTATCCTATCTTTGTGGAAATTCCTCTTGAAAATCTGTGTTTTGCATTGTGTTTGTAAGTCCTGAAACCATTAATGTTTACCTTAAAATAATAAACATTCAATAGTTTTGTTGCTTTTTAAACAGAGGCATCAGTATGTGCATGTAGGAAGATCAACTGTATGGTTGTGCTGTTGTAACCCGTGTTGTTCATTAGCCATTTTTTACAACTTAGCTGAATTAAATAGTGTAATGTGGAAAGTAAAATTGTTTAGTGTTTTGGTGCAGAGCGCCATTTTTTTTCTCCTTGCGTCCTTTGAAATGTTGAGCATAATTTTCAGTACTACGAAAAATAAAATACTAGAAACCATGAAAAGAAATATAAAACAAGCAAAAAGGAAAAGATACGTAGAATGTACAGTCAATAAATATTAAACCTGAAGCTAGCAGAAGATATCCTCAAAGTGCCTCAATAGTAAATAAATAAATAAGACAAAGACAAAGCAGATGGTGTGATAGTATTGCAGTGGAAAGAAGGGCAAGTGACTCTGCCATTTGAATATAAAAAAGGTTTTAAAAGGCATTCTAATTAAGTGCTGCTCACAGATCTGCATTTACTAATAATATTTGAATTTTGAGATAAGCCACAAGTGACAAAATTCCAAGGATATAGGATCTGTTTGCCTAAAACATGAGAGTTGGAAGTGAACCTCTGAGAGAAGATTTTCTAAACAGACCTGTAGGTGAGAAGTTGCTGATGGTAACTTTATGGGGCAGGTATTTCCACCTCTTTTTTTTTTTTTTTCATATTATCTACAATTAAGACTTGAATGGTAATGCTGCCTCTCTGTTTCTGACTATTGTCTGTCTAGACTTCTGTAAACTGTTAGGCAACTTCAACCATGTTAGACAAACAATGAAGCTTAATTAAAAAATAAGTGCTAGATAGAGGAGACTCAAATCACTGCAGCTGTTGCTGGAGGTCATCTGCGTTGCCTGTCAGCTGCCCGATCAGCACATGTGTTGGCTGGGCAGTCACATAGGTACTGCTCAAAGCAAATGCAGCCTCATGCTATCTCATTAGCAGTGAGTAAATGGGATAGTGTTGGGAAGGCTGGCAGGACAGGAGGTGTGTGGTGGAGTGAGCCGTGCAGCAGCTGGCTTTTTGTCATGTGGGGGCTGAGGGAAGAGTATTAGTTGGGTGGAAACCAATTTTTATTAGCTCTGTTGGTCACCAGGCGTGAGCACATTGACATAGTGGCTCATAGTGGGGAGGAAACAAACCTAGTCCTAATGAAGCCTGTCCAGAAAGTGAAATCTGTATCAAAAACCTTGGCCGCATTGACACCAAGTGCAGTTTCCCACAGTTATCTGGAAATGCTTCCCGTAGCCATGAAGCAGTGTGCCTTTATCCAGTGAAGTACCAAAGCGATGGTGCAAGAGCAGGATATCTGTGTGAAGTTTACCTCCAGTTGCCCAGCTTTTAAAGTGCAAATCAAGGACTAGTTCAGATTCTGAACCACGAAATTTTCAGTCAGGCAATACCTTGAATATGAGCATTTCTTCCTTAATTTTGTGTACAGTGACTGCACTCTAAGGCACCAGAGAAATCATTGGAGCAGTTTCTTGTTGTAATAACGCTTCAAGGATCACTTGAAGCAATGGATGAGCAAATGACGCTTGATGGTAGCTCTCTGCTTGAGAAAACCCAACACAGGGAAGCCATTCCTGTCCTCCTGAATGAAGAGATAGTGCATGATGCAGGAGAGCTAGGGACTAATTGTGGCATGCTACCAGTGCATGACTGAAAAATTGAATCACCGTTGTGGTGGAGTAGCGTGTGTGTATGTGTTTGTACATACCATGAGAAGATGGAGTTCAGAAACATTTTATTTTTCTGGAACCAAGTTGTCGACTTTTCATTTTCCTCTGATTTAGAAAAACAAAGAAAGCCAACAGTCTATATATTCAAGAAAATTCAGACATGTATGTGAAAGCCTTAAAACAACGCAGTATTGTTCTTAATCAAGTATTTGCTAGGGTTGCTTTGGCACCTTTAGATCTGTTGGTAAAATTTCTTTGTGTGGTAGATAAAACTACCAAATTTTCCTTCAAAGTTGCTTACCTTAAAAGTGAGAGTAATGTTTGAAAATACATATTTTATGTTGTTGTTTGAAATATTTAAAGCAGAAAATAGGTGATGTGATGAGAACAGCTAATACACAGACAAGGAATACCCTAGTTGAAGCTGAAGTAGTTAGCTATAGAAATGGTGAGCTGTTTGAGCGTGTACCACAATAAATGAATGTAAGTAACAGAACTACAGTGTCATGTAAAGAAAATAACAGGGAGAGCTAGGTATGCCCCTTCATCTTTGGATTCGGATTCTCTGCAAAATCGGTGTGATATGAGGATATTTATAGCTGCAAGATTAGATTATGTCTGTCCTTCAGGAAAGCTCAAAGAATTTTCATTTTAGTGTAAACATAATTCAATAGAAAAAATCCTGAAAAAGAGTCTATATTCTACTTTTCTGCCTGCTTTTGTCAAAACAAAAATGCCCCCTCCAACCTGAACAAAGTTCTTTCCGCTTAAAAGCACCCAAAGGTTGGAACTGAAGCCTGGATGTGTGCTGTGAGGGGAAAATGGTAGCTCTACATCTAAAAAATGTCTACAGAAAAATGTAAAATGCTACTAGAAGTTTTAAAGCCTCCTATCTGTGGCAGTTCTGGGCGAACCTCAGAGCAGAATGAATTTCAGAGAATGGTCATCTGAAAACAGTCCCAGCTTGGCAAGGATAATGTGATTGGGAGACATGGAAGAGAAAATTAATCAGAATAATAGGTCTGGCCCTTGCAAGCAGATTGAGCCTAATGAAATTAATATCTGAAAATTAATTATAAAATCAACCTGATAATATATAACAGGACCTAAGAGGATGTTTTAAAATCTGCAAGTATCTCCAGGATTTTTCTGCAGAAGAGTTCCCAGGAGTGGAAGAAGAATATCTGCTTTTGTTTTCCCACAGAATATTTGAGTTGCAGTAAGCAACCTTGCTTCACTCGTGTGCATATGTTTCCTGTTGCAATCAAGTGACAGTTTGGCTTAACTTGGAAAAGGCTGAAATGCCTGAGAGCTGGATTGTACAGTATCATCTGGGTGAAAGTTTCCTAAAGTCTTTTGGCAGTGTCTGACTTTTGTGAAACAAAATATGCTGCAGGAATTTATAATTTGTATGTGTGTATATTAACCAATGAGTGAATTTATTCTAAGCATTAACTTGCTTATTTATGGCAATTCCTAGAATAGCCTATTTTTTTCATTAGACTTCCAGGCTAAATTTAATTGGAATTTCGTCAGGAGGACAAACTAGTCTGGTTACTTTTGAATGTGCTTAAGGAAGGTTTCGTAACTCCTTCGTTGGTATTCCTCCAGTAAGGCCTGATCTTTTTTTATCTACGAAGTTTAAAGCTTGAGGGGACAATAAAGACCCAAATCAATTGGAAGTAATTGCAACTAGATCATCAGCGTAGTTTTGTTTAATTTACAGTGTTTATTTAGTGCTCTCCTGTTGAGGAAGTTTAATCAAATTCCTCGTGCTGTGGGGGACTGCAGGGAAGAATAGCAATGATCCGGGTGCTTGTTTTGAGGACTCTACCTTATATATATATATCTGTAGTTCTGTGTTTGGGAAAGAAAGATTTTTAATACCGGGTGCGGTGGTTGGAGTGGTTTCTCTGTAACTGGGCATGAGGACACAGGGGCTCCCTCTTGGCTGGGTGCTTTCAGCGAGGCCAGGCTTGTCCCCCATGGATGCTCTGAAAGCATTGAGAGAGGAGCTCTGCTTTTAAATTTAAGTCACACAGCAGCGTAGGTGAAATGAGTCCTTTGAATGTTAATACAGTGAATACAATTGTATTAATACCATCTCCCTGCTATTTTGGAATAGACAGAATAGCCTTTAGAAGCTCTTCGTTCACTGCTTGTTGTTCGTATTTCTTGTTTAAGTGTGCTGTGTTGGTGGAGCCTGATGCAATATTACACGGTGCAGAGCTAGAATCCTTAACCCCAAAGTTTGAGAGCCTGTGCTCTATGGGACAGCTTCAGGCTGTTTTCTTCAGGGAATAAGATTTGATGGGAACAGTTGAAAAGCAAAAGTCTTGACCTTTGAATGCATGGAACGTTGTGGGGAATTATCCTTACCCAATATGCAGTTAGCTCATGTTAGAGGAAAGAACAGTAACCCATTTCTTTGTGCCTGTTTCTTTTGTCTACCCTTTATGTCCCCTTTATTTCCCCTCCTTGAAATTCCCATATGCATATACTCTCTGTTTTAACAGTATGTATGTTTTTTTTTCTGATTCACTAATAAGGCTGAATTTCTTTCAGGGTGAAAGAAAAACATGATGTAAATCAAGGTTCTGTGATTCTATTTCTGCACATCATGTGTGCTGTTGTTGGCAGTCTTGGGAAGAACCATTCCTCTTGTCTTAGTTTTAACGTCAGTTTGTGCGAAAAAATAAACCCAACAATACTGTTGCCATTGCAAGGCTGAGATTAGGAAAATGTATTTAATCACTAGAAATTAATGAATACATGGCTTTTCTTCTTGAAATAAAGGGCGAAGAGTCTGCAATCTGAATTATTCCTTTAATGAAGGTGGGATGTTACTGACGCTACTTTTATCAGGTTTTCAGGTACTAAGAATTATTTGATGTTCTCCAAACCTGGCTACATTGATTATTTGTACAATATTTACTTGTTTTTCATTCTTGAATTTTATGCATGTTTTTATTTCCCAGCCCCTTTTTTAAATGCAGTTACTATCTGTGACAGCATTCTATAGTATTTGTCCATAATATTTGTATTTATCTCTTCCATTGATAAGCTAAATGTGAGGGAAGGACACACTGTTTATATTTTGTAAAGTTTCAGTAAGCTTATAGCCAAAACTGTTGCTGGTATAGAGTCCCAGAACTCTTCAGCTGTTCATTTACAGCTTCAACAAAAGTGTAAGTATGTAAGATTTGAGTAATACTCTTTTTCCATTAGTCCTACAGTTTTCTTAACAGTAAGGAAGGAATGCAAATCTTTGGAGACTCATCTGGGGTTTTGATGGCCCAATAAAACTAAAATTTTTTTGGCAGGAAGCCTTTAAATGCTGCAACAGATCTTGCATATGATTGGTATGATTTAGAAAGACTACAAATGGCAAACCCGGTATTGGACAGTTATACTGATGGATTTGTTAGAGGCTTTTTTCCCTTCTCCCCTGTAGCAGAGTACAGTCAGCTGAAGATTTGCTTTGTGATCATCACAAGATTCAAATTTAAAATGGTTTTTAAATTTTGTGCTTTGTCATGTAAGTTCTACATACACATTGTTGTGTACCATATGATTAAGAAAAACTTAAAGAAACATGCAGTGATTGTGAGACAATTATCAACTACTAAGAGAATCTGAGTATTAATGTCCCCGTTTTCTTTCTTTCTTTATTTTATTCAGTCATTTTTCCACTAAGAGAAATCCATCTAATTTTTTTCTTTTTTCATGGATTTACAAATCAGTATCTTTTTCCGTCACTTAACAGATCAGGCACTTTGAACAGTAAACACGATGTATCTTCTACTCTGTAATGGATAGGACCTTATATTCTTCTCAATGGTAATCACCCTTGATATTACCTGCTTCAATTTTTGTTCAGTGATTTGTAAGATGAGGTTCCTGTTGTTTCCATTGCCTGCAGAGCTGTGTTTTCAGTGACTGACTGAAGGACAAGTTTTAGGTAACTACAGGCTTGAGGCAGTGTTTGTAGGAATCTTGTCAATGGTCCTAAATTGTCTTTTCTGTATCCATAATCTGACTGAAAGGTGCTCACTGTAAGGACTGATTTCTTTTTTTTTTGTTCAGGCTTCTTTCAGATGTCTTAAATACCACTGCTTCCATTAAAAGAAAAAAAACCCAACAACAACAAAAATCTACTCCATGGTTTACAATCTTACTGTTGGGGATTTTTTCTGCTGGTAAACTGGTCTGTGTAAAACTGCTCTAATTCTTCCTAAATCTTTAAACTTCCCACTCAACTTGCAGACCACATCCCTTACATGCTCCTACGCTTTATTATCCTGCAGATGGTTTGTTCCCTTGCTGCTCTGCTGTGGCAGTCGTCTTGGTTCCCTGGGAAGCTTTTGTTCTGCTCTGGGTTGTCCGGTTCTAGTACAGAGAGTTACCTGCGGCACAGAGCCCTTCAGGAGGACTCACTGTGCTGGGGTTTGTCTTCATGGCAGTTGGCTTTCCAGAAAGATGATGTGCAACCTAGTTACTGGACCAGGAGAGATCTGTCAGTCTCTCTGCTTCTGAATTTTAATAATTCTTCTCTAACTGCTATCTTCCATGTTATATAAAATATTCTATACATTTGTTTTCTTGAAATGTAATTATTCATTATTTTTATGCTGAGCTAAAGCAGTTTGTGATTAATAACCTCAAGGTTCCTTTTTGTTACCATATACTTAGTCATTTTATCTGTGTTAGTAAGGCATGATGACCTATTTTGGTTAGTATGTCTGTTTTTTGAGCTGAAGGATGATAGCAGACGTGTTTGTTGGAATGTCTTGGGTATGCTAGAGACAAAAAAGGGGAGTAAAATACAAAAAAAGTTAGTGGAGCGGGGATTCTGTTCCATAAGATGTTAGAAGCATGTTAGACTATGAAAGCGGTAAAGAATCAATCTTGTTTTTAAAAACTGTCTTTAATAAGGAGTTCATTTATATACTTCTGATCATTCTAAGACCCTTCAAGCAAGCCTGACTTCG
This sequence comes from Buteo buteo, assembly GCF_964188355.1. NCBI lineage: Eukaryota > Metazoa > Chordata > Aves > Accipitriformes > Accipitridae > Buteo > Buteo buteo. The sequence continues at coordinate 5,358,680 of NC_134184.1, read as the reverse complement.
GTACAGTAGTTCAGTAAGGTGCTGCTATGCCCTATATCTATTAACAGAGGTTCTCTGCTGCCTGGCTGTATGTATTCCTTACTAAGACAGCCACTAATTTTTTTTTTTTTTATTAGATGAATGCAACTTCGAAGGCTCCTCACTGAATGAGTCCATTAAGAGAGCTGCCTAAAGGATATCTTATTTTTGCAGAACATGCAAAAAGCCAGAGTCACTTTGCAAGCTGAGGGCTGTGGTAACATACTATTTATTTCCCTTAAAGCAATATTGCATTTGGCTGTTCTGCTGGTTCTTCATGCTTAGAATTTACTAATCGAGGGGAAAAGACTTTAAAAGGACTGAATAATCATACCCATACTTTTTTTTTTGTTACATTGTCTTGCATTTAAAAAAACCAAACAAACCAAACCATTTTTTTTCCCTTAACTTAACAAGGTCTAACAACCTCATAGGTAGTTGTTGTTTATCCATTTCCCTATCTTAAGCACTTCAGACAGGTGAGAACCGAGCCATAAGCCTCCCAAATTGTACACATAGTTAGTATTCTCTAACTGACTAACTAGTCCTAGTAGTTGCTAGACTCATGCTTTGTTGCAAGAAGGGTGAAAACTTCAGGTTCATGACTGTGTGTCTACTTTGTTTAGTAACAGCCTCCATGGTTTTTCTAGCAGCCTTATTTAAACTTGACTTGGTGAACAAAGAAGTTTAATTCACTTAGAGGCTGAACTTTCTGCGGCAACGATACAGGCAAAACTATGTAGGCTTGGTAAATGGGGATGAAACCCAGGAACCACCAGAGCAAACTGAGGAGGTAGTGAGAATGGTGAAACAGCAGGATTTGGCCTTGAACACAGCTGATAACTGAAGGGTAGGAACAGTTTATCTTCCGACCATGAGATGCTCCTGCTGACCTTGCTGCGTTGCACAGGCTGAGAATAGTGTGGTTTTCCCAAGCATGTCAGAGGGTATCTGGGGAAATCTCACTGGGAGAAGGGGAGAATTAGGGCTTGCTAGACACCAGCATATAGTGTTGCATGTAGCCTTTTTCTTCACTTTCTTATTTTTTTGCCCTGTAGTCCCTTGCTGCAAAGATTAAGTGTGTTGGTAGCTTTTTGGTATTGTGATATAGTTACTAAGCAAAATTAGTTCTATTTCTGTAGTCTCTAACAGCCAGTAGAGCTTATCAAAATTATTGCAGGGCTGGAAAATAGACTGGTTTGTACTTAGAGTTTATTTTAACATAGTTAGGACTTCGGGTCCTTTCTGGTGTGAACCTTTTATTCTATGTATGAGTTGCTTGTGTGCAACTGGGCCACTTGCATACCTTCCAGGGGTTGCTCATACGTCCCCTGAAATGTTACCCTAGCTGGTCCATTAAAACTTGCTGTTGGTGCCACAGTTGTTACCTCCTTTTCGGTTATCATTCTATAAGTACTTGAAAAATTGACCTAAGTTGCCCCTGTACAACCTTCTCTTGATTTCTGCAGAAACATCACTTTTTTCAGGCAGAAATGTTCCAGGTGGCGTTCCTTGGAGGGGCAGGATTGAGGAAGAGCTTCCATGACTCTCATTAAGTAAATGGGCTCTCTTCCCACATGTGCTCCTTCTGTGCTTGATTCCTGGATAATCATCTCGCTGAGAGCATCCCTTTCTGCACAGTGAGCCAGAAAGGTTGGTGTTCTTTAGCTGCGTGCAACTTGAAATTCAGCCTCTACTGGTAGGAGAAGAGAAATTGAGCCATATTTTCACCTCTGTAACCTTATAGAACAACCAGATGTAGAAACATGGAAACCGTTAAGATTGCTTTTCAAAGTAGGGGGGGAAACATCCTTCTTTCTGAAGCATTCCAGTGTTCTTACAGCCTATTTTTGCCTAGATGGGTTGGGAATCTCCTGTAACGCTAAACGTTCATTTATGGTCTTATTCTGTGGCCTGGTTGAGGCGGAGGGCTGGTTTTATGGCTGCCGCACGCCGTTTCTCTGCGTGCACTTCCTTAGAGCCCCGTGAAAGTCTGCGGGCTCTGCTAGGGCAACCTGGAGGCTGCCGGGCAGCAGCACGAGTTCGGAGAGAACCGAAACGAGGAGCTGTGAAAGCACTGAGAAACTGGCAAAGAAAATTTTGAACTTCTTGGATGTGTATTCTTTAAATAGTAATGAGAGGTCAGATCCTGAATGCTGGCAGCAGACTGCTAGTATTTCACTAGGATTTTGAGTAAAATTGTTTCAGTGTGGAAGAAACAACTTGGAAACATTAATTTAAAATCTGTAATGTGAGATGGCAGCAATGTTTAATACAGACCTTGGGCAGTAGCAAAGCTGTGGATGATAAGCAGGTTGACACCAGGATGCATAAAAAATAATGTAAACGTCTTCTTTTTTAAAAAACTTTCTGTTCGGAATAAAACTGGCAAATTAAATTTGAATCTTTTGGTAAGGCCTTACCTGTACCTGCTGGTTTCACTTAAATAAAACACTTGGTAGCAGTGACTTCTCAAATTAAGTAGGTTAAACAATGTGCCTTTTGTATTGTCATTTATTGTATACAGTCATTTAAAATCTATAAGGCAACTGAAGGGGAGCTACCCTTTAAATTTTTTACATCTCTACTTTAGTGTCTTTACACCGGATAAAGTTCTGCTTTTTACATTTTTCCAAGTGTAAGTACTTTTCATTTTTTGAGAAGCAGAAAAGCTTTTGCGTTATGTATTTGCTTTCAATTTAGCTGCCAGATGCAGAGAGAATATTATCTTTTTGAATAAACTCAGGACTGAGAACTCATCTGGGAGCTCAGAAAGTAGGAAATCTTTTTCTTCTTCCTTTGTCCCTTTTAATCTATGAACAAAATAATCAGATGGGAGAAAATTAGGATTATGTGCATTAAAGCTTGAAGCACACAAAGAACTCTAGGTATCTAACTGAAGACGTCATGCAAATTAGGTTTCTTACTGCCTTAGTGTTTTTTAGATACCTAATAGAATTTCTTGATATTTCAGTAAATTTGACTATTAGTGAATTGAAAAATTAATTATGGTCACCAAATCTTAATCTCTCCATTGTATAATAAGTCATTCTGTTTTAAATAGCAGTCTTGTTTGTGGTAAAGGTTTTTTGTTTGTTGGTTTTTTTGGTTTTTTTCATTGGCTGATGCATTTTTAGGATGACTTTTAAGACATCTTGGCGGTTTAAGTTTAGTTCCTTCCAAATGCAGTGTATCGAAAGCCACAGTAAAATTGGCGTCTTGGTATAAAGAAACAAATCCACTGCTAATTTCTTAAGACAGGAGGTGTAAAAGCAATAAATGTAAACAAGACTATATAACACTTAGAAAAGTGTGTAAATATTGTGTAACCTGCTTGTTATGGAAAAAGAGGTACCAAAGTAAATGTAAAGACTATATTTAACTGCAAATGAATCTTTGAGATGTATCAACTGATAGAAATGAACTTCTAGAGGAAAATGACAAAAGCAATTTTAATGTAAGGTTTTGTCCTTACTAATGTGTTTAATTTCCAATAATGACTTAAGCCATCTGTTTTATTCTTCTTCCATTTGGACCATAACATTAATCTAAAAAGACTTCAAAAATAGTCTTACGCTGGTGGTTTTTTTTACTTCACCAAGTTTCATGTACTAGTAGAGCATGTATTAAGCCATGGAGGCGAGTCAAAAGGAACACTGCCAAGGTGCAGGCTACAATATAACCATATCTTCTTTAAATGATGGATACATGCACAAAAGATTGGTTTTGGTGGGTTTTTTGGGGGGTTGTTTTGTTTGGTTTGGTTTTTTGGTTGGTTGTTTGGGTTTCCTGAATAGTTACTCTTTGCTGCAGAAAAATAACTTGTTCTTTCCAAGCAAGGCTTGTGATGCTACTGCTGCTAGTCCTAGTTCAGGAAGCTCTTATGAGATGTGTGAGCCTCAGATATACTTTCAATGTGCTTGTCTCTGTTTAAGAGATTTTCACCTCATTTTCCGCTGCAGACTACTTTGTGCATGGCTAGTTGTGTATTCAGTTGAGATTTGTCCCCTACACATATGAACTTGAATTTCCTGCCATTTCACATGTTGGGGGGAGAATGAAATAACCTACAAGTAGATCCTCCCAAGCACAATTCCTGGAAACTGTATGCTGTTGTGGGCATGTTTATTTTCTACTTGTCTCCTTGCTGTGATAACCTCAGCTTTTTGAGGAAGGGAGCAGACAGTTTATTTAAAAACCTGTTACAGCAAAATGTCATTTACATAAGCAACAGTAGATGCCTTCATGCTTCTGAACTCTGTTTTCCTTTGCAGAGACTAGGAAGACTTTTTCTGTGAGTCTGATCAAAGGATGCCTGGAGTCTAGAGCTACATTACCCTGTAATGTTAGAGAGACTTCTTCAGCAAGGCAAGACCGAAAACTCAAACCATCTCATATATGCTTAAAGAAGTTGAAAGGGGCTATACTTGAACTCTCCTTTTCAGAATGATCAGGAGCTCAGTCCAGTGTTCAGGCTCCATTTTTGTTTGTAGTCCAAGGCTGTTTTGCCTTCAGGTCTTAGTGAAGTTGGAGGATAAGGAAGCGTTCTTGGTGATGGGATGGGGCTTTGCAGTGTTCTTTCATGCCCTTCTTCTCCTCACTTCACCCAGCTGCTTCCCTTGTGGTTACATCCAAGCCTTAACTTTACATTATTGAGACTTTTTTAGTTTTTGCTTGGATGCTACCTGGATACTACTTGATATCTGAAATTGGCTGCTTTGCAAATACATGCCTGCTATCCTCTTTTAACAATATGAAAATTTAAGCGCTTCCTCTTTCTGCAGCTGGGTCTAGAAGGGATAGTCATACTGGTGGCGTTGGTTCCCAGAATATTCGTCTTTGATTTGTGGGTAGTCACAGAACCTCCCAAAGACTACTGGAATGACAATAGCTTTCCGTTTGGGTTAAATGAGGGAGCAGTTAAATACCCTTTTGTTTAGGTGAGACAATAGTCTTGGAAAGATTTTTTTCTTAACAGTGGTCTTGTGAGACTGAACACAGAGGCTTGTGCTGAGCAGTTAGAGCACTGCTGCTGTTCGACTTCATTGTCTGACTCCTGGACGGATTCCTGAACAACACAAAGAAGCATATTAAAAATCATGTCTTTTAATGACAATGAATGTTGTATTACTATCACCAGAAGGTTTTAGCAAATTTCCCTGGAAAGTGTTCTTTGCTACAGCAGTTTGGCTTGCAAATTGAACCTGAACATAGGAAATGCTGGGTGATTGCAGAGACACCTTGTAGATAAGCTGTCTGAAGCATATAGCAGTTTAGAGGAGCAAAGTCTAGAGGCTGTATGTGGAAACAAATGGAGGCAGGGGGTGCAGTACACCCAAAATATCCCTGCCAGGCAGTGGTACATCAGAAACATGATGTCAGGAATATGTCTGATATTGGGCAAAGCGTGAACTATTATGGCAAAGTTTTCTGCTGGTGAGGAGGTCTTGCAGAAAGCTGTGAAGCTTTGTGTGGCATTGTTTCCATTCCTTCATAGGGTTTGTTTGAAAAATACCAGGATCATAAGCTGCTGAAATTGGAAACATGAAAGGAATTTCAGGGGCTGAAAAAAACCGTGATGGACAAATATATCTTAACATTAACTTCAAAGGATCTGTAATACAGAGGAAGTTGTTAAAGCTGATTTCTGACTATGTTTAGTACAAAAGGGGAAGAGTTAGTGCTGAAAGTGTAAGAGCATGGAACAAGGTAATACTGACCTCTGGCCTGAGAGGGAAAAACTGGCCACTTCCTTTTGTAAGATAGTTTTCAAATATCTTCTATTAGGACTAAATAGTTGACCATACTCACGAGGTCTGGTTTTCCTGAATCTGTTACACTTGCCATAAAAGTGCCCGGTGGTGGATCCCGTATCTGAATCGGCATGATTCTGGGTGTTCATAGGAAAGTACAGGTCAGGACTTCTAATGGCCAATCTCTGTCCAGTTGGACTGGTTGGCTAAAAGTGGCCCCAGAATAATAAATTACCTCCTATTAAATGATCTGTAGTCGTATATTCTGATCTGTATCTAGCACTGGTAAGTTACAGAGTAGTACCAGTGAAACATTCATGGAGACATGCCTTGTTTTGTCTATTTGAAAACAGAGCAATGGTGCTTTTATTTAAGAGACACTCTCAGAATTAGTGGGAGCTCAGAGGCATGCAAAGAGAAATGAGGTGCCAAGAACTAGACTAGAGCTGTAGTCCAAATGATTCTATGGTTTGGCAGAAGTTGCAGATAAGGCAGAGTGTTGTGGGAACAGAGCATTATCAGAAGAGGTAGGGTAGCAGTTATGTGATGTTTGTTGATGCTCTGGATGGAGTTGCACTTCGGTGAGGTAAGTGGTGCTGTTTTGAAATCACAGTGGAGAAGTAGGGGTGAGTCACTGAAACAGTCATCTTTAGTGCCTGTATTGAAATTTGTGGGATAATCACTGAGCTGAGACAAGTAAGCCCAAGAACATGATAAAATAAGTACTAACAGACTTGCTGCCATCTGACAAGTGGTGCTCATATCTCAAGGAAAATTTGACCTCTTCACACAACAACATAAGACATGTCAGTGACTGAGCTTTGTTGTTTAACAAGCTGCCTCAGCTGTATTTCACATCATGCTAAGAGTTAGTGTTATCTTCGGCCCAGGAAGGAAAATGTGGGCAACTGTTCCATTGCAAGTCTATCATAGGAGCCAGTAGGAACCAACTGTGGTTTTATGTGGAGGTTTGTGTTGTCAGCGCTGTACAGCTGAGAGCCTGGACAGTGGATGAAGGTGATCTCCAGCCTCTGTGGCTTTGAGTGATTTGTGCAGAACAGGAAAGCCACCACCCACTGTAGAAGTTTTGGGGCAGCTGAATTGGCAGCTGAGCCTAATACAGTGTTAGAACAGATTGGTTTATTGTTTGGGTTTGAGTTTTTTGGGGGGAAACTGTGTGTGCCTGCATGTAGAACATAATAGAAAAGTGTAAGAAGTGGTGTGTGGAAGCAGAGAGAGTGCATGAGGCAAGAGAGATGTTGTTGAGCAGGCTGCTATCTGGAAAGAGATCTCGAGTTCAGCTCTATCAGTTTCTCCCAAGAGATGTAGCATACCTAAGCTTTAAATATTTTCTAGGTTCTTGAGCTAAAAATGGATGATACTGAGAAATGCAAATTCAATTCTCATTGGAAGCTCACTTAGTATTTCTGAAATTGAACCAAAGTTTATATACTTTCTTTAAGGCACTTTAGGCATGTTTTTAACAACAGGTGAGAAATCGAACAGGTTAGCTGCTAGGCACAAAATATAATTGTATTTATAACATGGTGGTAAGGCTTTGCAAGTGGGCATATATCTCACCTTATGAGTGGCTGCATAAATCAGTTAGGCCCTCATAAATCTCATCAAGAGGCCATTTTCCTGACATCTCCCAGTTTTGTAGTTTGCCTGCCATTTTAGGAGGGTCTTGGGAGGAGAGCTGCGTGGCTGGCGGGGGACATAAAGGCTGAACAAGCTTTAATGCTGTCTCTAGTGCCTTCCCTTGTCAGTCAGCTTCTGAATCCCTGCAGAAGTAGAATGGCCTCTTTCTTCTTCCTCCTTGATCTTCCTCATCCCCTTCTGCTACTGCCTTTCAGAAACTCTGCAACTTCTCAAATGACTTTCAAATTTACTTGCACAGCACCATAATTGAGCTCAACCAGCTAAAGTCGGGGACAGGAGCTTTTCTTGTATAACTCAGCTCTAATGATGTTTTTAGTACCAGGTCACAAAACAGAAGCAGGTAAATCCGATTGTTTAATGTAGGCAAAATGACAGATTAGCCATACCTAACCCAGTCTAGAAACATGTAGTACAGCTGTGTTCATATAACAGGAACATGTTTTATCAAGTGCAGCTCTCCAATAGGAAGCAAATCTTTGTCTCTCTTGTGGCTTCAGCGAGTGCTGCTTACGGATGTTCCCTCAGAGCCTGGGGGCAAACCTCAAGAAGAGCATGGAAGAGGTAATGCTTTAGGAGATGGACATCAAAAGATGGGGCTTCCCAGCACTGCACATCTTGCTGAAGATTCCTGGGCCTGTAACACGGGATTTAGCCCCAGTATTTTCAGCCAGAGATCTGGTTTAGCCAGCATTCTACCTCTAATAATGGCCAGTAGTAATGCTTAGAGGGAAAAAGTTTCAGTAAAGACTGATTCCTCCCAGCTTTTGGCAGGCTGCAGTTCAAGGACTTTGAGCAAGAAAGTCATGTCTGCACCTTTGTTTAATAGTCCTTGACAGACTTTGTTTTATGAATACATCTAATCACGAGTTAATCTGTTTTAAATTTTTGCCTTCACAACATCCTGTGACAACAGGTTCTGCAATTAATTGGAGTATGGAAAAAATACCTCCTTTTCCTCTTGTTTTTAAACAAGCTGCCTGATAAACTTCATTTTATACAGCCTAATTCATTTATTCAGAGACATGGCTTCCTATTTGCTTTCTCTAAAATACCGTTCATGGTTTTATGTCTGTCATCTTATCCATCTCCCCTTCTAATCTAAAAGTACTTCTTTGTTTAGTTCTCCTTAGGTTAAAGCTGCTCTAGACCTCCCATCATTACCACCCTTCTTTGAACCTTTTCTTGTTCTGCTGTATGCTTCTCTGAAAATTGCTCAGAGTGGCAGCCCTAGGCTGCACCAAGGCTTTTCAGTGGTACAGTGGTGTTCTCTGTTGCATTGGGTGTCCCTGACCTGCTCAGTCCTGATGTTCCATTTGCTCTCCTGACCGACACTGAGCTTTGGTGTCTCTGTTTCCTCACTTTAATTAAACTGCCATGGCTCCAGGGTTTCTGTTCACTATATTGGCTATTACTTTGTGTTGTGTGTGTATAAAAACCTGCCAAATCTATTTGCAGCTCTTCACAGTTAGTTCTCCTGATTCTGTAATCACCAACAAACTTTATAGTCTTCCTGCTTGCTCAATTTTCCACATAAATAATGAATGTATTGAGTAGCACAAATGCAGAACCAGAGCTGTTGTAAAACCTGCCTATTTATTCCTATGCTGTTTCTTCTTATCTAACTAGTTATTAATTCACAGAAGGACCTTCCATCTTATCCCATGACAGTTCAATTTCTTTAAAAGCCTGTGGTGAGAGACATTGTCAAAGGTTTGTTAGAGATCTAGGCACACTATATCTATCATACATACCACACTTATCCATATATGTCATAGGAAGTTTGTTGTAAAAGAAGCCGTGTCATGATGGCACTCCTATATCATGTTTATTTGCATGCCTCCTAATCTGTTCTTACAATTTCTGTCAATTTTCTCAGTGCAGAGGTGAGCCTGTAGCTGCCAGCCTGTAATTCCCTGGAGCCCTTTTATTGAAATTGGCAGCACATCCTCAGCTTTTCATATCTCATTTGTTAAGTTTGTCTTAGAAGGAAGCTAGGCAGCATGGTTAATAGTTCTGTGGTTGTATGTTGGAGTGCCTTTAAAATTCCTGGGTGAGTAGCATCTAATTCTGGTAGCCTGCTGTTTGTCCTAAAGTCTGATCTAATGATGCTGTGGTTTTGACAGTCTTCTTGCACCTGTACTGTCTTCTTGTTCCCGTACACACCTTGCATTCTCCTGAATTTCAGGAGAGTGGTGGCCGATTTGTCTCCATTATTCCTTGGCCCTGCTGAGTAGGCAGGCAGACCTTCCTACTCCCATGTTGCTGCCTCGAGTGCTTCCTACATGTGAAACAGGAGCTGGAAAGGAGGAGGCTGTTGGAAGGCAGCAGTATGCATCCATGGGGGAGCACCTCATTCTGCCTCAGTCCTAGTTTCTGTTGGCTTAAGCAGGTCCAGAAGCCATGGCAATGCTTTTTTTTATATATATATTTAGAGAGGCTTTTATTGGATAAATTATTTTATTTGCATGGAAGGTGTAGTTGAATGTAATTGTTTCCAGTCCTTGTCACTTGGAACAAATCTCAATTTCAATTAAACCAAACTTATACAATGAGGTTTTTCAATTTTTTGCATAGATAATGGATTTATTTAGTATATTAAGGTATAAGGTATACTGTTCTATTTCAGATTATATTCATAGCAAGATTTTAATGCAACTCTTCAAATGTGTAAGACATTCATAGAATTTAGAATCGGAATGAAGGGGAAGATGTTTATTGTTCAGAAGAGTTAATGTGCATTTTGATTTTGAAGCAGTTCAAAATTCAGTGTTTCATATTCATTCCTGCCACTGATCTTCAATATTTGTAACAAAGATCCTTAATTGTGTGCGAGCTCTATTTTTGATGTGGGTCAGACTTATGCTCCCATGTCTCTAACGGCTTTCTGGCTGTTTTTCTTGTTTTTACTCCCTGGAAGGAAAGACGTAATTCCTTGTTCTAGTCTCAGAATACCTGAGGTGAGACAGCAGTGCTGTTTTCTTCCTCTCTTACCTGCTTCGTTTTCCCCTTTCTTCTGTCCTTACGTATGTAGATATTTTTTAATTCAGCTTCAGTTTGTGTGTGTGTGTCCCACAGTTTTCCTTAATAGCTTTTTGCTCTGACTGTGCAGGATCTTGGCTTGTGTGTGTGAGGTTTGTGCAACCATTTTTATCTAGTTTCTGCCTTTTTCAATGGCTTCTGAATCGACTTCCCTCCCTTGAATCAATTGAGGTAATGTGGTGTGGTGTTGCTTAGCAATGCCGGGAAGCTGATACTGCCTGGGTGATGTGTGCACTGTAACCGTGCTGAGCAAAAAAGAGACTACCTGTCCTCTGTGGTCCATGCAGAGAAGAAATCTTGCATTTTCTAATGTTTTCAGCATTCTTGCCTTTACATGCGTGTTTGTTTTTTTTTCCTTTCATGTTGCTGAGTAACAGTTGTATAGACTTACAGATGTTCCTCCCCCCTTCTTCCTGATACACGCAAGTGTAAAAAACTTCATAGCATGTAGAATCAAAATATAATTGGGATGTCGATCTTTAAAGAGCTGGGTATCTAATTAACTGTCTTGAGATAGGTATGTTTTCAGTCTTCCTCCCCCACATACCAAGCAAAGCTGTCGTGAAGGCAGAGCTGAGCTTTGTAGGATGTTTCAGTCCTCCAAAGCAGCATAGACTGGCAGCCAATCTAGTGCGCTTGGCAGAGGATTAAAAACCAGGATGAATTTGATACTTCCAACCATGTAAGAATATAGAACGAGTTATTTCAGCAGCAGATGCAAAGGTGTTAATGGAAGTTATTAGCTCTGAAATATTTCTTTTAAATTATTGATGCTTACATTGAAATCTCTAAATTTTCAGCTGTGGATAGATTTTAGTCTCATTTAAATGGTAAGAGAACTAAAGTGTTTTTTTATCCACTTTCTTGTTTTGTTGTTCTTGTCCAAAGCCAAGGGACTATACATAAAAAAAAAAAAATCTGCTTGTTTCCTTCTCTCTCTTACCTTCTTCTTAATAAGAAGCACTAGAAAAATTACATATAGGCGAATCAAATATCTTTGAGCCACAGTTTTACCAGGTGGTTGCTCTCATTCTTTGCACAATATAGAATAGCGTGGGATAACCCCATGTTTAAGTCATAGGGCAGGATAAACATGAAGGTGGTATTTTCCCCTTTTAAACCAATCAGAATACGAACCCAGGTTTTTACTTAGAATCCTGGGGGGACATTGAGAGGGTGTTCCCCATCAGCCCAAGAGTTGTGGACCCTGACAACTTTTCTTTCTTTGATGGCAATTATACTGAGTGTAGCTGTATAGCGGGTATAAAAACTGGATCGGAGGTTTACTTTTTTGTTCGTTTCATGCAATAATGTTTGTGCTTCAGCAAGCGCAAGCCCCCCATTGTTTTTCAGAAACTCTCCCTCGGTGCAGGAAGGCTTGCAGACTCCTTGCAAACTTTGTGTACAGCTAGCCAAAGCAATTTGGGTAAGCGACCGCAGCCTTCAGGTACCTGCTACCTGCTGTCTCAGCGCTGCCAGGTCACCTGTACCTTCAAGCCTGGACCCCAGCGCTGGACCGTCTTAGAGAGCAAACTGGCAAACAGCTCTGCCGACGGGGTGGAGGAAAGGTAGCGATGAGGTGGGGGCATGGCCCTCTGCAGCCGGTTTGTGGGGGCCCAGCCTGAAGAACGAATCTGGGCACTGGGGGTGCAACCGGTGATGTCAAAATGCGCCCAGGAGCAGACGGTGGTGGTGGTGGAGAGGTGCGGTGTGGAAGCTTCATCCCACTTCAGTGCTGTTTATTAGGGCTGTAAAGGATTTCTTACTAGGTATGAGACTGTTGAGTGGTTGGCCTCTCTGATCAGCTACTCCTGCCTCTCTTAACCAGCAGTTTTCATAACTGACAGATGCATTTCCAGTAGCCTGCTAGTTGATTAATTTCTGGTTTAGACCATTTAATCCGTAGTACGGACTCATTTATCCTTGTCTATAAGGAAACAAAACATTGAGCTGGTGAGGGGATTTATAGCAGGTTCATTGCCATGGTTTCAGACAGCCGTATGTAGCCTAAAAATAGATACAGGAAAGAATATTCTCTTCCCTTCTCTCCCTCCCCCAGCTCTCTAACTAATTGGAATGTCCTTTTTTGTTTGTAAATTTTTGTTGTGATGCATTTACTGACTGACAGGTCAAGCAAATCTGTTTGATGTTTTGTTTGAAAGAGGAAAGTTCATCTTAGTATCCAATACATTGAGGAGTGACTTTTCTGGTTGTGTGCCAAGGCTATTACCTCCTGCTCCTGTCTCTTACGCTTGAGTAGTGCTGCTCTGGTAGACTGTAGCTTATTACAAACCAGTACAGCAGTCCAAGCTGTGTAAGGGACCATCCTGGGGATACCTTTGGAAATTATAACCTTGACGTTGCCTTGCTCTCAGCAGGGGAAATGTACAGAGTACACGGCGATGTGCCTTTAGCAGCCTGCGCTGCTGCCTGAACAGGCTTCTGTTCCAGACTCAGGCTGGCTGCTTTACTCCATGTCCTGCAACGCCACAACTAGGATATTGCAAACAGGCTAAGGATCACGGTTGTAACTAGCAAGGCAAGTTTTAAACTACTGCTTTGTGTGCAGCAGTGCCTGGGCTGCAGCAGCAAGGAGCTAGTGAAGGCAAACTGGGTGACCGCTGCTTTCCCTTCTTGGTATCCTCACTGAGACAGCATGACAGCTGCACCGTTTTGGCTGGCTTGCTTAAAGGGGCAAGCTTGGCTTGGGCATGGCTTCACTACCTCCTGATAGCAGTGTCGTTTGTCTGTGTATGTCAGAAAAATGGAGGTGGAACGCCGCTTGGCAGTCAACATGGTCTCTTCTGATGTGTACCGCCTAAACTATGTTTAGCTTTGGGTTGGGTAGTTGAATTTCCCTCCCCCTCACCTTCTACAGAGGTGTTGACTGTTTCTGTTAGCAGGAGTCCCGGATGCTTTTGGATATCTCTCCCCAGACAGGAAGGGCATGGATTGGAATCACACCGATGCCTTGGATTTCCTGCATTGCTTCCTGTTGAATTGTTGGGCCAAAAGCTAAGAGGGGAGGTAGTGTGTTACAGGGCCTGCGTTCACTGTGCAACTCCTGAGGCTTGCAGCGTGCCTGTTTGTGTTGGAAAGCAAGTAAATAGCCCTGCAGCAGACGTATCAACTCATACCTTTTAGTGACAGGTTTTGGAGCAAAGGGAAAGCGTTCCGGATTGAATTGCAAAGGAGTGAAAATCCTGTGTGGTCTCTTAGCAGACTGTATGGCAAACAAGGTGTTGGTTCTGCCAATGCATTTTTCATGACCAAAGCTTTGACTGCCCAAGAGAAGCTGTGGTAAGTTTATTGATTTGTGTGTGTTGCTACCGGTACCGGGCCTTTTTTTTTTTTCTTCCTGCTGCTGCTTCTGTGGTCAGGGTGCCCTAACCTTCCTATGTGGGGACTAAATGGAGAAGGGCTGATGTGAAGACAGGGTGCAAATATGTTAGTGAATGGCTGCAGCGTATTGCTATTTCCTTCACTTTTTGCTTTATTTACTGGTTGTAAATACTTTCAAATTTTCCCATGTTTCTGAACTATTCAGAGTTATGACTTCTTTTTCCATATACCATATTGGACAAAATTTGTATGTTTAGGAAGAAGGTGGTACAGGATGGGTAGGACAACTTAAGGGAGGACTGCTATTCAGAAGAGACTAAACCTTATCCAGGAGTGTGTGTGTATGTAGGGGTAGAAGGGCCAGATACAGCCTGGCAGTTGAATTTTTGATGTTTTGCTATGAAGTCTTTTCTATTGCTTGCGTGCTGCATTGCATTTGGTAGCTGCAACATGTGTCTACGCTTTCCTGCTCCCCTGTGTGATAGTCTGTAGTATTTATGTGCCTGGCTTTGGCAGCTGGAGAGCAGGAGAAAAGCAGCCCTGAAGTGCAGATGAGGGAAATGTGCCTTCTCAGCCTTCCACAGAGGCAGGGACCTGCCTTGGCCTGTTCATCACCGGTATAGGGCAGAGTATTTGGGGCAGGGGCATGGGCAGGTCAGGATGGCTGTTTTTTGTTGTTCTGAAGAACCGCTCTGTTCCTTAAAGAACAGAGGTGAGTTTGCTGTACTTTTGAAGGATGCACGCTGGAATTTCCACAAAATAAAGGGCTTCCTGGCTATAAGGGGCGGCAATGCAGTGTTTTCATATTTAGTGATTTTTTTTTAATTTCCCGGTCCAAACTGAAGCTGAAGGAGTTCCTAGAGGCCCCCAGGGATGAGAGGATGACTACCATGTGTTTGGTCATGTGTTCCCTGGGGAGAAGTGCAGACTGCTGTATGCAGGCCAGCCCAGATTGCACAGCCAGGCACTGTTAGTGACCCTATGAAAATATAATCCTGTCTGATGCTAGAGGGGAAAAATTTCTATACCTGGCAGATATTTACATATTCTTTAAGTGGACCTTCCTTCTGCTGTAATGACTTAAACCCCTGGAAATATTCTATGCATGAATTTACATAAAATAAATCAACCTGCATAATATTACATCAATGCACAGTAGCTGATCATCTCTTTCCCCTCCCATCTATCCAATACTTGCGTTTCAAACACTGTCATTTTACATCCATTTTTGTTCCCTCCAATCCTTCCAGCCACCTCTTTGCTCCACTGAAATACGCCCAGAGCTTTGCATGAGTGCTCGCCTCCTCCGTCGGAAGATGCAGAGACTGGTGTGTGTGTGTGTGTGTGTGTGTGTGTGTATCTGGGGGTGTGGGTGGCGGATGGCTAGAAGCAGAGATAGGGAGTGTATATACGGAGGAGCTTTCGGGTTGCTGTGTGCGTCTACAGGAGTAGAGAAGTTGGGGGCGAGGTTAGACCAATGCCAAAAGCATCAAATTGTGTGCCGTTTGTTTGGTCTGGATAACAAGGTGTTATTTGCAGGCAGATGCTTCACTTGTAGACCTTGTAGGCATTGGAGTATTCATATTCAGGAGGTATGAAAATTGAGGATACTGTTTTCTGGACTCATGAGGTAGTGCCACTCATGTTATTTGCTTTCTTTAAAGTTCGCTCAAGAAGTCTATGCGTCTTAATACTTCAAATATCATTGTAGATTAGATGCTGTTTAAAGAACCTGATTCATGTCGCAAAGCAGAAGTCCATAGTGAAAAGGTGTAATTCTCCTTTTTGTGACTTACGACACAATCTTTAATTATTTAGTTACAATTTTCCCCCTCTCAAAATCCCCATCTTGTTTGTTGGATATGGTAGTTCTCCTCCTGCAGCAACACACTGTTGTGTATTACATTGTAAGAAAGGTCTCATTCCTTGCCTTTTGCAGATGTTGGAAGGGGAGGGTGGCTGAAGAGAGCTGATGGCCGCCTACTTTTAAGGAACTGGACTCAATTCTTGACAGAGTTCCCTGCATTGTTAGGAAGTGACTTAAACACCCAGAAAATGGTTAAACTCTTGATAAACTTGAGATCCATGAGCTAATTTTCAGAAAGCCTCATGATCCTGTATGCAGCCTGTAGTAAAATGATTTATAATCATGTGTGAAGAAAGCTGTGGCATGTGAAATACTTGAAGAATGATTTGGGCCTAAGTGTCTCGCTTTGGGAATACAGAATCAGTGGGTTTGCTTTGGACTTCAGTCTCTTTGACCTCTATCAGTAAATGGATTTAGACTCCAAACTCCCAGTGGAGCCAATATCTATGTGTCTTGAGGACCTGGGTTTTGTGTCTTTTAATTCCCCATATAGGAAGTAAGGATAACGTGATGGCCTCTTCCTCTCACAAGGGTGTTGTGAGGTTAAAGTACTTTTTGAGAGAGTAAATTAGCCTGCTATACAGAAGGTGCAGAAAGATAGTTGTTAGTTCTGTCTTAACAGCAGAGTACAAGTAGTTAATAAGCCTTAAGGATAGAACAGGGTGGAACAAATAAATCCTGAGTGCCTTCCCCGTAACTGGCTGCACTCCCCTGTGCAGTGAAAGAGGCAGAGCGGTCTTTGGCAGAGCCAAGGAGGTAAATTGGTGGAGGTTATGGTGCGCAAGAACAGGAAGGGGTAACTTGTGGTTTGATGGCACGCTTAAACGCAAACAATTCCTGATTCTTAACTCTTCCTGTAAGGTGTGCAATTTTCCCTTACTTAAAGGAAAAAATGAAAATCTGCTCTGCTTGAAAGTGAGAGCTCCCGCAGCAGCTGTAAATTTTACACCCTCCCTGGGGGTTTTTGGCACTGGGGTGGGAGATGTGAGTGGCAGTGGACCCTCATGCTCCTCTGTGGGGCTCTCTCCCCGAGAGAGGGAGGCCCCTGAGGTGTTGGGCACGTGCAGGACAGGACTGTTGAGTTCGGGTCCCAGCTCTGGAAGGAAAGGGACTTAGTCAAAGAGCACTTTTTTTCCCTCTCGCTCATTTATCTTGCCCTTCCTGACAATCCTTTTGCTCTTTTGGGGTCCTGTCCCCAGTTCTTGGCTTCTTGCTCTCTTATCTTTCACCTGTGGTTTCTCCTTCCCCCCAGACTCATTGCCAGAGACCAGACACCTTGCCTGTCCTAGCCCCCTTTCCCCATTTTTGTCCAGTTTTTTCCTCTCACATGCTGTCGCCCTTTTCCCCTTTTCCTGCCTTGTTTTGTGCACTGCCTCAGGATCCCTGGCTGCCTTCCCTACCCGTTTCACTCTCTCCCCCTCCTGTTTCAGGCCCTTGTCCCAGTCTGCTCCTTCCCGTCCCTCGGGTCTTGGCGCTGGTCCCCGCTGCGCTCCAGATGCACGCCTTCCGCTTCCTTGCTGCCCGGGTGCCGGCAGCCCTGCTGTGGCCAGCTCAGGAAAGATGGGCTCCTTCTTCTCCAGGGCCTGGACCCATTCCAGTTTGGGCAGCCATGGAAATGAAAGGCGTCTTGGGCTCCTCCGTTCCCAGGCTGGTGTGTGCTCGCCTGCTCTGTGGGGAGATGTTGCGTTGCCATTGGGAAAGTGCCTGAAGTTCGAGCGTGCTCAGCAAGGAAAAACTCCTGGGAGATACTAGTTACCTGCTCTTTAGAGGTCTTTGCCTGCCATGGGTATGCTGCATACTACTATCGGATACTGGTATAAAAGCTGATTTCCGTGTTCAGCATAATCTAAAGTTACTTGAGACTCAGGAGCCAAGAAAGGAATATGAGGAGTATAGGATGTTCTCCAAGGGAAAAGCAATCTGATACCCAGTCTCCCTGTTTGCCTGGCACAGCAGTGCACTCTGCCGTGCTGCTTTACTGGGAGCCTTGTATTTAGTGAGAGGACCCGTCAAAAGCTTTCAGGCAGTGTTCACTTTGAACGATTCGAAATGTATTATTTACTATATCCCTCTTTCCGCTTGATCTTTCACTGACAACTTCTACCTCTTGATATCTTAATTTTAAAAAAGAGTCTGAGTCTTATGCCTCTCTGTCCTGCTCGGATTGTAAAGGCTGTTTTGGAGTGTTACTTTCAATGATACTTTGAGGAGATCGGTACAGAGCAGTGGGCTGCTTTGGCAGTACTTCTGCTTTTTCTCCTTGCAAACGCTGCAAGGAGGAGAACGGAACAAGAGAATTGATGCTTTCCACTGTCCCCTTTAGTAGTAAAAAGTACAGATTCCATAGATAATGCTTTTTCATGCTTCTAAGCTGGTGAGTAATTAGTTTTGAAATGTAACAGAAGCCACAGGGATGTAATCTGCACTGAAACATGTTTGTTGATAAAGGCACAATGGGGTGGTTCAACAGGCAAGTCCTTCTCTAGGTAAGGCTTCTAAAGCTTGCACTAATAGTGCTATGCTTTGGAGTGACTTCACAATGAAAGCTGGCATAAGTTACAGTGGGAAAAGCAGTTTATTCTGCAGACGCAACAGCAGCTAATAGAACTTTTTTGGTCTAAATCTCTTACATGAAAACCAACCCTAGTCTGTCTTCGTGCAGTGTATTACATACTTATATTTTAGCCAGACATAAAATGAGGACTTACCTGTGGCAGCAGTATATCCGTATCTCTGTCTCACAGTATCTCTGATAGCTGTTCACAGAATAAATGCAGTGTTATCAATTATCTAAAGACAGAAAAGTACCGTATCTTGAAAGATCAGGAGAGCTGTCGTCAGACAAACAGGGACAGACAGTGTCTGGACTGTGCTGTTCAGCGCAGGTGGAGTTTATCCAGGGACCTTTTAGTGGTTCAAGTATTTGCACAAAGAGAAATGAGATAGAAACCTAAGCAAGTTTGAAAGTTTTGCTATAACTTTTAAAATCATTTTCAAAGGAAGAATAAAGACATAATTTTAAACCACTGTAGGATATTTGAATCTGGATATTATACAATCATGCCTCATGACCCATTATATCTCCACCAAGGATGCCAAGGAATCTATTAAGTTGTTTTCTAAACAGCAGTACATAAAGGACTTTTTTTTTCTTGATGGTATGAGCATTTCTGACTGGAAACTGTGTCATTACCAAGTGTGGTATTTCCTTGGTCAAGCATAATAAAGGCTTCTGGTGAAAGACTTAATTGAAAAAAAAATCATTGTATATTCAATTATATAAGTTTGTAAAACTGCTCGATAAAAAGTCTCTTTTGGGAACAGATGTTTAAATATTTAAAGCCTGCAGGAATTTTTTTGGTTTTTATAGTGGGTTGTATACTGAGCATACAACTGTGACCATAAATATGTTTTTCCTGGTGGAAGGCCTGTGTACTAATTTTGTGGGAGTCTGATCACAAGCTTTGGGCAAAAAGGAAGCCAGTCAAGGCCGTTATGGCTTCAATTTAACATGTTTGGATAGGCGTTTTCCCTGGGTGCATAATGCTGAACACTGATTTTGTGTTCCTCTGCGGTTTCGAGCCACTGGTCCATAAGGGTACCCCTTTTGTGCAGTGCAGCATGCGTGGTGGCAAGCTCATGAGCTTCTGCTCCGTACTTGTGCAACACACCATTAATGCAAGAAATCGTAACTGATCTCTCAGTAGGAGAGAGAACGGGGTCTTGGCATGCTGACCGCTGTGTTTTGGTCTTATGCTACGGGTCTGCGTGCTCAAGGAAGGGAGAAGCTCCTCTGAAGGGCCACTGAACACCCGAATTAGGCTCTGGTGCCTGACAGCTCTTCGGAGGAGCCAGCCTGCATTTAGGCAGTGTAAATACCTCTACTATATACTCATACTTGGTTCAGAGAAATAGTATTTCCCCTGAGCTGTTTTATTTCTCAAAACCAGGACTGTATCAGATTTTCCCCCAACTGCTGAACAGTAGTATTAATGTAGTGTGTTATTTATTCTTTTGACATGTTTTTATTTCATGGAAAACGTCTACGTTATGCTTGACGCTGGGTATGAGTTGCTGGATCCCTTTCAGAATTCTGTTAAATCTGGAAGTAAATCAGATTACTTTCTTCTACTATAAGCACATTCGGCTTGGCTTTCACATGAGGTGTTGTATGGGTGAATGAGCCCAGAGCACTCCAGCTGGTGCAACAGCTTTATTTATGTAGAGTGATGGCATGAAAGGGTTTTGGAAAATGCTTTTAATGGCTTCAGGAGTGATTTGTGCTACTATTGAACCACCAAACTGCTTTAAGTTCTTGCCCACTTTGCTTGTATTTTCCAGTGACAAACTGTGGGCTCAGGTGATGACCCAGTTGATCAAGAAACTCTCTGTTGGCTGGAAACACAAGATAGAGAGGTTTTCTTAAATTCTTTATAGGCTCCTAGACTTTACTGTGTGGCAATAAAGCTTCCACAGTCTTTCTGTCCATAATGTGAAATAGCTTTTTGCCCACATGATGATGCTTCTTTTATATCGCAACTTTAAAATGCTTTAGGTCTTTGTAAAATGATAACATGTACTTTGTCAGTTCTACAACACATTTTAGCATCAGTAAAGGACTAGCTGGGTCACTTCAACGTGTATTTCATGCACTCTTCACTCCTAATTTGTTTTTCCCCATGGATTTTTTTTTTTAAATTGCATTTTGTCACTTGTGCAAGCATGTTAAGTTTTACTTTTTCACAGGTTTTAGTGACAAATTTGGCACAAACAAGTTATGCAAAACAGAAGGGGTGTCAATGAAATTGAATATAAGTATATCATACCAGTAGCTTGGACCTTCTTCCTAAGCATCATTTCTTATGCAGGCAGTTTTGAAAACAGGTTGAAAAACATCTCAGAAAGCAGGTTGTGAGTTTTACAGTAAAGAATAAATATCTTCCACCTGCCCCGAGATAAAGCAGAAATTTTATAGAAAAAATGTGGTCTGTTCAATTGGGAAAGTAAAATGGCAGGGAAATATTTTCAAAGAGCAACACTGTGTTAAACTTCACGTACAAATAAGTTATAAACAGTTAAGTGGTGATATAATAAACACAAAGCAAGTGGGCAATGTTTAGATCAAATTTTAATGTGTCTAATAACAAACAAAGTGTTTGTGTAGAAGTATCTCCCTCTCGGTTATTAAGGTATTCATGGCTCCAGGAGCTCCCCATTTTGCTCTGACTGTGCCTTTGGATTTGAAGGGAAAACGCAGTTGTTGGGGGAGAGTCACTAACTGGGCAACTGGAGCTAATCATCCCCTTGGCTTAGCAGATGAGACACTAATTTTCCTTCCAGGAATACACAGAATTACCTGTTTGTATGGTGCCTTCAAGCTGGCTGATTTAAAAGCTGGAGAAAAAACTTCAATATTCGCTGTGCTGGTTTGAATAGGATATTGGCATTCCTAACTCAAGTAAATAGTGTTGATCGTGGTGCAAGGATACCATGAATGGGTAGTGAAGAATAAATAGTGAAGACAAGTCCCTAGAGGCTGGGAAATGGTCACAAACAGTCCAAAGAGTAACTTCTATGAAGAGGTTTCCAAGAGGTTCCTTTGAGAGGGTGAGCATAAGAAAGCTTCAGTTACTTCATTGTTCACTTACATGTGTACAATGGCTTTGCTTCCTTGTGTGAGATGCAGGGAAGAAAAATAAAGTTTCCTTGCCTGCAATAAGTTTCTAATGCAAGGTTGTCCGGGAAACATAGCATGCAGCAAATCAGTATGTTTACTGCCTTGTTTAATATCATTGGCAGTCATCAAAAGTAATTTTAATTTTGTGTTTTTTTAAAAAAAATATATTTGTAGACTAGACTGGCTTGATTCACAGAACAATCTGTATTTATGCTTAAGGGATGAGGTTTTTCACAGAGGCAATTGTAAAAGCATACAGAAATCTATTACTGCACTTGTTGATAGATCTACTGACAGGTGTGTGGTTGAGGAAGAAAGATAGCATACATCAGATTTGTGCGGGATGGGACTGCTCTTTGCTGACATCTGGCAGAAGACTTGGAATTTGGGACAGCTGCTAGGGCCACAGAATTGCAAACAGCTTGAGGACCTGAATGCAATGAAGATAAATGAGCTCCAGTTGTAAAGGTGGAAGCAGTAATGAATGCAGGCACTCTGAATGCTGCACTGATAGGCTTGGAAGAGGTTGGTTTTTTGTCCTGCATGTACATAAATGTTCGTTATTCTGGATTGCAGGCTACATTATCGGTGTACTGAAAAGTTTGAGTTTGTAAAGCTCTGTGTTACTGCTTAGGTCCCTGAATTTGACACTGGTTTCATGTTAACACCAAACTAGCTAGAACAACTAAGCATACTGGGTTGCTCTACAAATCCAAGTACTTTGTCCGTCTACATGACCGTACCATAGAAACTGGGTCAAGGGATAAGAGAGTGTGATTTAGAGGTTTTCAGAATCTGACCAAGATGGGAAACTTTGGGCTATCTTTATTTTCATGACAGGTGATGAATTTTAGTCTACTATGGATACTCTGCCTTAATTGAGGACATTTCTTACTGCTGCAAATTTTAGGAAGTATCCAGTTCTGAGACTTGCAAAAAAGTAGACAACCATGGTGGTGTTTTCTTGGGCAGGCAGGTTTTAAGAGGTTAATTTTCTGTGTCTTTAGGGACATGAAAAAAATTTAAAATCTGTGTTTAGAAATTAAGCCTAGTCAGTTAAGGAGCTCCCCCTCCATCCTGTTCTCCACTGACTGTACAAGGGACTAGACACGAACCGCTAATGATCTTGACCATACCTCACCTACAGCCTCCCTACTTCTGACTTCATCAAGCAACCATCATTTACAACATTTCCTTTTTTCTTAATCCCAGAAGACAGCCCAGTGGTACAGAAGAATTGGCTTTCTATAATACTTCCTTCTCTGAGTATTGTGGATGTGAGCTGAAAGGGCAGACGGGAGTCTGAACAGGAATCCAGAAACCACCTTCTCTTGCAATGTTTCCATTAGAGGAGGAGCAACCAAGCTTAGTCTGCCGGGTGGAAGCAGAGAAGCAGACACCCAGCACCTCTGTCTGTACTACTGCCCTTCAAGCTTGAGCTCTTTTTCTATTAAGAGCTTTTGGTTTCACATTTCTTTGCTTCCAAAAAATGCTGGTCCATTAGCCTAATGAAAAATTTCTGGATTTATCTCAGATTTCTAATGTATGTTTTTCTTTGTAAGGACCTTTGTGTAATTTCAGGGGTGTATGACGTTCTGTTTGGAATAATGTGAAGCACAAACGTTGTGTTAGTGAGGCAGCTGTTTGCGTGTTTTGGTAATTCCTTAAGAAAATCAGACTTTAAAGAGAAGATTTTCCAAGAAATCTTCAATATGCTCCCATGAGAAACTGCCAAAGACTAGTAAGATGATGGTGACTTCAAAGCTTTCCAAAAAATCCCCCCATTCTCTGCTGCGGACTTCTCCTTCCTACAGAACAGTATTTGTTTTGTATTTGTGAAGAGGATAAATCTGTCACCTCTTGGTATTCCCACGCAGCTGTCTTGCATGGTAGGTGGTGACTCCCACTCAGGAAACGAATTTTGGTTATTGTTGTTTGCCTGGAATGGGGCTGATCCAGTCACTTCATGTAGCATGACTTGAAAATTTGCCATTTACTGCTGCGATGGCTAGCTGTGTGCATCGTGTCTGCTACCTTGCAGGTTGACTTTCACCACTGCTGCTGTGCCTGGTGCGCACAAGCTCTCTGCTGAGCAAGTGCTGGGGATGGTTTCTTTCTTTTGCATTGATTCATTGTAACTTTTAAAATTGTGGGTTTTAGCGAAGGAATCGTATTGGTCTTATTTAGATGAATAGCTTAAATTTTTGTAATTGCCGTATTTGCTTTGTACAACTGTGCCGTGGACTTGTGGAAATTAACTGGGATAACGTTTCACAAAATAAAAAAACCTGAGCTGTATTGGCCCTCTGTTTGCTCCCCATCATTTCAACCTAATTGGTTTCAGTCTTCCTTGTGCTCTTACCTTGTTACTTTTTTCTTTTCTTTTTTTTTTTTAATGTGGGTTCAAGAAACTTGCTCTCTTATTTCATGTTTATGGTAATTCTGGTATGTTAATGAAAATGCAGCTTCATTGACAATTTATGCTGTGGGTATAAAATTTTCCCTTACTGAAGGTATACAGGTCTGCTATGTGCTTTTGGCAGGGCTATACATTTATACTCACTTTGCTGTTATCCATGGGGAGGGAAAAGGAAATGGGAAGGATCAGTACATCGTATGATAAGTGGGCTTGGTTTGACAAATTAGCCTCTGTAGTGGGGCAGCTGAGGCGCAGACATGTCCTGCTCCCTCTGCGTCGGAGCGTTATGTCTGGTGCAGGGGCGGACTGGGTCTCGGGGAGAGGTGGCATCTCCACCCTCATGGTTACGTTTGCCACAGCTGCTCTCTCTGAGCCCTCCACGTGTGACCTGTGCATATTATCCTGTCTTTCCTTATAACTTACTTATTATGATTCCTTAAACCTACTCCAATTTGTCAAGTTTTATGTTTTTCTGCCAGTATGAAAGTGCTTAGAACTGAAGGTGGGTACTTGACAGGAGCGTCAGCTAGCAGTATTCACTGTAGTCCTCTCCACAGCTGAGGCTTTCCAAAAGTTTTACAAGAAGCTGAGAGTTAAAAGCATGTGTGAGCACTTTGCCTGGATTGCCCCTCTTTCTCCTTGCTGCTTCACGTTTGTTAACCTTTGGAAGATCTGGATTGAATTTGTTCCTTTCTAGTCCTCTGGTGCCTTCCTAATTCTTACCGACGGTTTATAAGCCATTGAGTCAGTTTGAGTCGTCTCATCTGGTGTTATATTGGTTACTTTAATCTCTTTCAAATGTTTCGTTGCCATAGGACCTGGGAGGCAGGGTTGGCCCAGCATCTGAGAGGCCTTGACTGCAGCTTTGGCTCTGCGGCTGGTCTGCTCGCTGACTTTACAGACCAGCCACACCATCCCACTGTGCCGCAGGCTTCCCCACCTTTAAAAGGAGAAAAGTGGGCAGCCTTCCGTTTCGTGCTGTGAAAATGTGTTTAAGCTAAAGCAAAAGAAGTGGAAAAGGCCTAGATACCTGGTACCATTCTCCCCCTGTAACAGGAGTCTTCAGGCTTCAGGAACTTCTTGCATCAAATGTCTGAAATTTGTTGTCTGATCTAGAAGAGCAGAGTAGTTAACAGATCAGATTAGCATCTATTCCAACATGAGCTCTGCTCACGTTCCTAACAGTGGCTTATTGCTTCTCTTTTCCTCAGTATTTTGTAATTTTTGTAACCCTTTATTCCCAACACCCTGCCTGTCCCCACCCCCCAAAAACGCTGCTTATACTCCTGGCTCCCTTTAGATTAAGTCAGTTTGACTGTTTTTTCACCCTGCCAAAGAAAAATATGTGGAAATTTTAATTGGCCTGAACCTTTCCAATGCTGTAAAATGCGCCTGCTTTGAACACAGAGAACTAAAATGGTTTTGTGCTGAACCACATCGTGGCCTTTGTCCAGCTACTGCATAAGTATATACAGAACTTTAAAATTTTCATCTAAGCACTTAGTATCTGTGTAAAAGGATTGTTAATGTGTGATTAGGACAAAACCACGTTTACTAATCTATCTAATGGCAGCTGTAGCTTTTTGTGCCTTCCAGGTGTTTTAGGTAGAGTTAGGTGAGGTGGCTTGAGTCAGTCTGTTGGCCTGCCAGCAGCTGGCTGGGCTTAGCTCACCCTGGTCTCAGGTTTGCCAGCCTGCCGAGAGCTGATTTAATTTGCTAACCCAGCAAAGAGCAAAACGCTGAACTGTTTTCGTTTGGGTTAGAGATGTGCATTGGCTTGGTGAAGGGTCCGAGGAGGGCGAGAGTCAGTGCATGGCATCAGGCAGGACTGCATGGGTGGGAGCTGGGAAGGAGCAGGAGCAGCCAAGGCTCCTCCGTGGGCAGCTCTGCTGTCTCAGGTAACTTCTCCCTCGTGCAGGTTAGCTGTCTGCAGTGGTCTTTCTCCATCTTTGCAGATGCTATAGCACTACTGGGAAGGGCACTGACATCCAGCGACTCTGCAGCAGAAATCATACATGCGATATTGGCCCTAGGTTTCACCAGCTGTCAGAGCAGGCAGAAACTCTTAATTTTCAGAGTTCAGATGAGTCCTTTTTATTTGCCATTCTTTGGTCCTGTACTGGTTGTCTACATCCACTTATGTTTTGCTTAGAGCTGCATGTGTTGGAGTCTGGTGGCCACTGCTTTTTCTTCTCAGTTAATACCTTCCCCAGTTCATCGATGTTATCTTTCTACTAGAGTGTCTTTAAAATTCTCCATCCTCTGTCCAGATTGAATCCTCCTCATCGTGACAGACGTTAGGTATCCTAATCCCCCAAGGTTTGCTCAATTTGCTTAATACTCTTTTGTTGCATTCTGTGACCTTAGTTCACTGTCTTCTAGATCAAAGTGATTTAGAGAAAGGTATGCAGCTTGACCAATGCGCTGCATTATTTTAGAGAGGGTAATTGTAATAATTTTTAAAGCCTCTTACCTAAAGGCATAATAACGGTGTTGTGCTGATGTTATGACAGCACCATAGTGAGTGAGACTAGTGTCATACAGAATAAACCTTAAATATTATGTCCAGTGCAGCATGCTGATGTTCAGATGTACACACAGATTTAAAAAGGAAAGGTCTTCTTTTAATTTTATAAGTTTCAGATGCATGTGATCAGGGTGGCCAATACTTCTTAGATCTTTGCTTCCAAAGGGAAGAGTGTGTGTGTGACTGAATGGTTCCATATATATATTACAAGAGTTTCTATATTACTAACTGTTAATAATAATAAAAAACCTCTCAGCTGTATATATGGAGTGGTTTGGCTTGTACCTTTCCTCCATGATTTTTTTGGCTCCTAAATTTGGGTCTTTTTTTCTTGTTTCACTAAGTTTATTGGCCTGTCTGAAGGTGTGTGGGGGCCACTAGATCACCTAGTCAGAAGAACATTTATAGAAAGGTTCAAACTCTGTAATATTTCCTTGTGTTGATTATTTAATGGTATCACTTGAACTGACTGGATTGATTCCTATGTTTAGGATTTAATGGAAAGAACAGATTTCTTCTTCATCCACTTTGAATGTCTGTACCTAGCCCAAAACTACGGTAGTAATACAGCAATTGTACAAGTCCTTTCTGTCATGTTGGTGCTGCCTGTGGTATATGGTGACTTCAGAAGAGCTTTTGAATTAATAAGGACATGGACCAGTATCTTTGTGTGGTGGCACTTCCAGACAGGGTGCATGTGTTACCTTTTAAAATGTTCCTGTGTACTTCACATGCAGGAAAATCAGATTTATTTCTAAGTAGGCCTGGAGTCTTGCTATATAGAGCTTGCTCTCTTTTCTATTGGAATTTCTGCCTCCAACTGCAGCTTTCTTGTTGGCGCTTTCTGTCTCAAAAAGATTTAATGCAATTAATTTTAAAGAATAAAATAAATTTAATTGATTCCTTTTACATTTTTAGATTACAGTGCCATTTGAGGAAAAATTTGCCTCTCTGGTAGTGTTTGGCATGCACTTGGATAGGTTTCAATGGTATCTCTCCAACCTTGATGGATAGGATAGTGCTGATTCATTGCAAAAGTTTGCCTGTGTTTTTTTGATCTCCTTCACTGATACATAGAAGTGTGTGATCCCTAATTTTTCCTTCCCTTCCTTCTCAGCTAACACTTTTTACAACAGCACTTTGATTAAAAGAATTTTTACTCGAAGCTACTTGCTGTGTAAAAAAAATCTGTGGGAACAGATTAGCCAGGACATGGAAGAGTGATGTGTAGTAAATAGTATATCCTGCTGAAGACAGGACTGGTTTTATTCTGTCCTTATGGAGGGAACTGGTGTCTTATTACCTGGCACTGTTCTTCATAGTATACTGTAGAACTGGTGATGCATTCATGAATACCTAGGCTATCTTGTGCTTCCTATTTTTCCTATAGGCTTCTCAGTAATCGTAACCTCAGAGTAAAAGCCAGGCAATGATTGGCAGTGCTGCTCTTGTGCCTTTGTTCAGCTGGAAAGTTACATTTCCATTCTTTCTCTGTGCTACATGTTTTTTTAATGGTTATTGATCAGCATATAAAAGTCATGCAGAATGAAAATGCAATTATCAAGAAAGATAAATAGACAGTAGCAGTGGGTTTCATCAGAAACCCAGCTAGAGTGTCAAAAGGCAGGGGGGGAAAAAGTGAAATAAAATTCTAGGATGATGCATAACATTTGAAAAGTAAAACTAATGGTTCTTGAATTAAAAAAGAAGGTTCGAAGTTGTGCCAGTTAATGAAAAATCACACTGAATCACTGTTGTAGCTCTGCTCCCTTTTTAGGATAGAATAATTACTTAGCAGAAATGTGCTGTGTAATGTGGTGTGAGCGCTGCACAGAAACAAAATTAGCAATCTAGTTTCTGAGGTTACTTTCCATGGATATGAAGCAAGTGGTGCAGGCGAGCTGGTGCAGGGGTAGCCTTCCCCTAGCAGGGTGAGGAAGGTGTGTTCCTTGGGGTTCCCCTCCTGCTTACAGGGCTCTGTGGGACATCAGATTTTCCATGCTTTTCCCAACCAGTTTTATTGCTCTGGCATTTTCTGGCCTTCCCAGTAGCACGTCCTCACAATCCTTGGCCCATCAGTGGAATCGGGCCGGGCTCCAGGTTCTAGAGCAGCTCTGGTCCTCAAAGGAAACAAAATATTTAGGCCATGTTATTGAGGTCGTCTTGTACCCCTTTGGCTTTCCTGCTTTGCAGACCCTTAAGCAAGGTGGCAGCTGCAAAGAGCCAAAGAAAGCTGGAAGGACTAAAGGAAAAAATCCTGATATAGCCAGGAGGGAATGATCGTCAGCAAGTGCTGAGTTGTTCCACCTGCTCTCCTCACCTTCCTTCCTTCTCTGGGAGCCCTGACTGTGGCTGATAACACCCTGATTCATAAATACATAAAAATTAGCATAATTCATTGAAATATGGGTTCTGTCGTGCTCTGTTTCCAGTGTGGTCTTGTTTCCTTTTCCAGGAGAAAGGGAATATTTTCCCATTGTGCTGTACTGTAGCCAGTATCAGCCTTACTCCCAGCAGGTGATTAGCCTGTGTATTTTGAAAAGTATAAAGTTTGCCTGGTTATCTTGTCTTCCTATGAGACATTAGGAAAAAAAAATCATAATGGTTATTAGTTTGTGTTAATGGTCATATAGTTTACTAGCTGTAAGTATACATACCATAATGCTTATGTGCAAAACCTCTTGTTTATAAGTCATATGGTCTTCTTTGCCCTTATTCTTTTATCAGATAAAAGAAACGTGTTTCCCTAAACATGGGTGAAACAGAGCAGAGGCCAACAGCAGGATCCCGGTTAGGAGCTCAGGAAAATGCTGGGATCAGCACCTTGGAGCATGGACAGAAACCACCTATGACACCTCCAGGAAAACTTGTCTCCATCAAAATTCAGATGCTGGATGACACGCAAGAAATTTTTGACGTTCCGGTAAGGAAGTGGAGGTTGGGGTGGCTAAAAATTATTCAAGCATTTCTAAAAATGCATGTTTTCAAACCAGTTCTCTTTATTACAACTGCAGTTCTTTGGCTAATGAATTCATGTTGCGGAGAAAATGGCTGTTTTATTAGCGTTAAATAGATGATGGTGTAATAGAATAACATTAAACAGTGAAGTGACCTGTAAATTACAGTTACTATTCTGTTTCTGTTTGAACAGCTTCAGAAGAGGTGAAAGTCCTTGGTGGTTTTTTTTTCTTCAAATATTACATCAGTGGTTTCCTCTACTTTCTAAACAGTTGATATATTTCCTTGGTGCTGTTTTGCTTTTGATCCATAAACCATAGATCTATACAGATTTTTTTTCTTTTCCTCTGGCAAGCCCTTAGGATAGTAACTTCAAATCATCAAAGTTTTCACGAGTTTCTATCACTCTTACAGGCACTAAGTGCTCTCACACATATTGAGTGCAAGGAAAGGATCAAACCAATCTCATCTAAAGTTTCTCTGTACCCCACCGAAATTAATCGAGTTTTGTACTTGCCAAGGAAACAGTTACTACTGCTTTTGTGTGTGTGTGGTCAGAAGAGTTAGTTTGAATTAGTTTTGATACAAAGACTGACTCTGTTAGTAACCACTAATGATTTTAACATGCCATGCTTAGGTAATTAACATGTAAGGTTGTTGAACACTATTGCTGTTATGAAAGTGTACTGGTATGTATATTTTTCAAAGTCCTCAGGGTTCAGTGAATAAGAAACTGGAAACCCGAGTTCAAATTTCATCCTTTGTTACTTGCATTTTATGTAGCTATGGTAACTTCCATGCCTTCATTGGCTCAGTTTTCCCTTCTGTGAAATGGGGGGGGGGGGGGGGGGGGGGGTGTTACCAGCAAGATACATAGATCTTACATGTATAGCACTTGGTGGAAGTGCCTATAGTCACTGAAAAAGTGTTATCCCTGTATTAAAGATGAAAGAATTCCAATTAGGAAAATCCTCATTGAAAAAAAATATTTTTTGCCTGTTTATAAGGTTTTGTTTGTCTGTCTTGTGTATGTACACACAGATGCTTTTTGGTCTGCTCTCTGCTGCTGTTATCCCACTACAACTGTGTATTCAGTCTCAGATTTTGTTGTAGTAGAAAGTAAGTTCTCTGGACAGGCATGTATATGTGAACTGAACTGTCATCAAGTGAAATGCTCATGTATGTAGCAACTTTTTTGTGCCCTTCAGAATGCCTATCAAATATTCGTAGCAAACAGACTAAAATTAGCAGTCTTTAGGTAAATATCGCTGTTCAAAAGTGTAGTTCTAGTTTATAACATGCTAATGAAAGTTGTGCTGCTTATCTTACGTGGTACAAATATCCCTATTATCCCAGAGACAACCTTTTTTTTCCCCCTCCACAGCTGCTACTTCACCATACTTTGGAAATGCTGTGCAATTTATAAGAGTTAATAAGTCTATTTAACAAATACTTAACAAACACTTAGTAGGAACCATTTTGCGATCAGGTCCCTTTCATTAAATTATTTAGAAGCAAACATAAGTAACGAGTGGATGCAGTACACGCATGTAACTCCCGCTTTGCTTCTGGGAGTTTGAGAAAACAGTATTTTTTCCATCTTCAATATGAGAAGACATCAACATTACTTTTTGTTTTTGAACTTCAGCAACACCTAGAAGACCTGGGTGTTTAAACTACTCTGTTCAGATCACTTCAATATGATTATTTTCTGAGGCTTTTGTTTCATAACAACCTCTATGCAAGGAAAGCTCAGCTGGTTTTAAAGTCAAATCTTGTGGTGAAATTTGCAGGATGCTTAGATTATAAAGTCTTAGAGCAGGTTCCTAAAGCCTTTTGTCTTTAAGGTATGCATTGTCAAATGGAGCAATACGCATAATTTTCAATCTGCTCTAAAAGGCATTAATTTTTTAGTCCCATCTCACGAAACTGAAAAACTCTTAATACATCTAAATTGAGATGTTTATTCATGTTGGAAAAAACCATGTTCCCATTTATAAGCTTGCTGTTTTTAGCCAGATTGGTCCAGTATACGCAGAAAAAGAAAGCAGCACCATTTCAACAAAAAATTTTTAGGAGCAGCAAGTGTGGCTGTGGGCAGAGGATGTTAAATGTACATGCCTAAGCAGATCTGTGGGCTTGCTTTTCAGTGGAGAATTAAAGGCTTTTTGCATGGTTGAAGGTCTGAACTACTCTTTCCAAAACTTGAGCTGCCATGGTTATGAAAATAACCTTCCAAATATGATACAAGTATAAACTGAGAAAGTTTTGTGTTTCCTACAGTTTCAGGAATTTTGCTGGACGATCTTTTCTCTGTTAGCAAATGGACCAAACTTTGAGTGGTTTTATTGCTGTTTGTAATGTGTCTTGTAGGACGATACGAAGTTTGTCATGCCAGTTTACCCTTTGCTCATGAAGTCTGCGTAAAAATAGAAACAGATACTGGTGCTACTTCTTCCTGAATTTGGGGGAGGTAGTGAAGTAGCTGAGACTGTCCATCTGTCTAGTCCTCCTTCCTTGCTACTCCTACAATTTCTTTTGTTACAGGTTCACCACCACCACCACCACCTCTTTAGCTAAACCTGGGAAAAGATCTTATCCGTGTAGTGTTTTTCTTGGGTTTGTTTTTTGTTTTGTTTTGGGGTTGTTGTGGTTTGTTTTTTTTTTTGTTGTTGGGTTTTAGGGGGTTTTGTTTGTTTGTATGTTCATTCTTTAAATTATCTTCCAGGAGACAAGATTCAATACCCCTGCACTTAGGCAATCCCCTTTCTCCCATCACATGCAGATGACTTGTTTTTATTAGAGCAAAATCCTTCAGATTTCTATGTCTATTCTGTACATAACAAAACAGGAGAAAAACATGACCTACTTCCATTCCTCCCCACCCCCCCCACCCCACCCCCCCAAGTGCTGCTGCTCTTTGGGCTGTTTAAAAGTGAACTAACTCTGGTGTCATTTGTCTTTCTACAGGAAAATTGATTCTTTTGGTGTTAGTGTTTTGATGCTATATAATCATACCATGTTTGGCTCATTGTATTAGCTTCTCACAAGCCAAAAAAAAGACCCTGAAAGGAAAGAGAGATCCACATAGCTTCATACAGGCCTGTAAATTATAATTTTTTGCCAGGAAAAAAAGCCATAAAGTATATGGAGAGAGTTTGTATGGTAGACTTGAAAAACAGAAGCTACAATGAAGGCCTTTTCATCAATCTTTGCAAATTCAGTATTGTAAAAGGAAGGGTATAAGAAAAATCTTATATGCTGCTTGCTCTTAAACAGTATTTCATTGCAGAATTTCCAAACATTCCTATATTCCAAAAAGCCAGTGAAAGTTTGAATAGATAATCCTGGATCTTTTACACACATCCAGTTAGCTGGTTGCATGACTCTTTTCAAGCAAATACAGATGTTTGGGGGAGGCAGGGGAAAGGTAGGAACTGCTGCTTTCAAAAAAAGATTATATTATTTTCATTTTGTATTTTCTGCCTTTAACATAAAAGGAAAGTATAAAATTCATCAATTATCTTTTCAAGCACATTTTTGTCTATTCTGCTATGAGAAGATAAATTATGTAGAATATCCTTCCCTCTTTAAAGTTATTTAGCTTTTTATGACTGAATTTCTGTACCTTTAGTTTGAATCTGTTTTGGACTCTCAGCCAAGAGCTGGCTTCAGCTGCAGTTGTAGGTGATTAGTGCCTGAAAACCAGGCCATGAGTTGAAAGTTCATGATCATTCAGCACTTGCAGTTGTTGGTCATGGTGTTAGCTTTATGGAGAGGTTGCATGCAAGTGGAATAGATTTTTGTCTCTTGCTTTTTGTTTCTAATTTCCAGTTTGGCTGTATTTACTGAAAAATTCGTTAGGTATGCTAACTGAAGACCGCAGAGGCCCAAAGTACAGCGGTTTGTTTCAGCTAGTGTTTGTCTGAGTTATGCCTATGTGATAGAACGAGCAAATGCGGTCCCTTTCTGCTAGGTAAGAGGACAACAGCTTTAGCTAAAATGACTAATGTGAAGGAGGAAGAACATTTTTTTCACCCTTGTACACATAATGATAATCATATATAGATAGGTCTTGGGCATTTTGAAAGGTTGACACTTCTACCATAAGACTTGTGAAACCCAACACTGTTGTGTTTTATACACATATGTTGCGTATTATACAAGAGAGGGTGGAGATGCACAGTTCTGCTTGATTTTGCTCTGGTTTTATTTCTACCAGTCTCATCTAAGTTAGTTGGAAGAGAATGGGATTGATTCCATAAAACCATAGTAAAACTTATGGATTTTCTTATGTTTGTTTTAGTACGGTCTCCCCTGTAGATTCAAACCAGTTTAAGTAAAAAAGAAATACCGTTTTTAAGGTAAAAATAACTGATGGTTGCATCTACTGCAGATCATTCTGGGAAAGAAAGCCCTTTAATGTTTAGTGTCTATGCCATTTATATTATATTTAGTTTTATAGTTGTTTCAGTGCCAGAATTAATCTGCTTTAAAACTACTCCTAAGCAAAAAGTCAGAGTTGTTCCTTTCTAGGTAATGCTGAAGACATGACTGATTTTCACGTTGGACTGCTGGGATGATTTGGTGACTCAGACCAGGTTTAACCCTGACTGACATGATGCTTGTCACTGATCATACCCTACTCTCTGGGTGAATGACACTGATGTGACTGGAATGATGCTACTGATGCTAAATAGAAAGTCAGAGTTGTTTCTTTCCTGTTAACATCAAAGGTGAGATCAAAGTATATCACAGGAGGTGAGGATTCTTCTTTTGGTTAGGATCCGGTCTCTTTAATTAAAACCAAACCAAAGTCCTTTTTATTGTGTCTGGAAGAAAATAGTTGCTTCCTTTCTGTGGCTGTCTTTTGGAAAGACGAAAACATACTTGCCTGTCAGATTACTCAAGTTTATTAAACATCTGTTTTGTGTCTTATGTAAACTTTCTTTCCCTCTGAATGCGTTCAAGCTTTGTGAAGTATGCAGAGTTGGAAAATGTCATCTGCTTTCAGGGATTAACACCGGGTTTCTTAAGCAACAGGAGTCTCTTAATAGAAAGCAGGGTGAGGGTATAATCCTTGGTAAACATAAGTTGTAAACATTTCATTTCAATTTGCTTTTCTCTCAGAAGAGAAGGGCTTCCTCATCTTTAGGTTATCTGAGAATAAAGACCAAATGGTCTTGGTCTATGACTATTTATCTTCCATGTGACTATTTATCTTCCGCTGGAGTTTGGATGTAGTACCTTGGCAGGGAGTTTCTGTGCCTCAAGTCCCAGATTTTCAGAGAGAAGGACTTCATAATCCTGTTGCGGCTCTGTTTCTTAAGGCTAATGTTCTGGGTGGGTTTTTTGTTTGGCTGGTTTAGTTTGTGCAGTCATATAATGGTGGTTCATATTCCCTTTGTAGGGAAAATGCCTTCTATTAAGTATACTCCCCACCAACTTCAGGCTAGTGTAAGTGTATCAGAAAAAGCTTCATATTAGAAAGTCTCAGTACTTAACAACAAAGATTACATGTGCTTTGTTATAAATTTGCACAAGCATTGTGTTACTCTGTTAAATTTGAAATTTCAGCCACGGTTTTATAAATGTTTAAATTATTTTCTGTAACATTTATGGGTTATGGTAATTGCTTTGTCCTAGGTATATACCCCTCTTCTCAATATGCAATTATAACCAGTGAACAAAGCAATTTTATAAAAAGAGCATTAGACAGTAAGGCAATGAAACAGTGTTTTATACTTTCTTAGCCAGCTTCAACTCCAATTCAATATGAATTGCATTTTTTTCCAGTTTAGGAAGTGAACAGCAGGTCAAATGTCAGTTATTCATCAGTCTGAGACTTTCTTTCTTCTCATGCCTGAAATTATTTGGCCATCACTGTCAGACTATTTCCAATGAATATGAGGCATTTAAATATTCACTAATTGTCACACCAACCCTGCTGGTTCTTCTGAAATTACAAGAAAAGCTTTTTTTTTTTTTTTTTAATAATTCTGAAACATATCAGTTGCGTTTTTCTCAGCAGAAGATTATTAGTGGATACACAGCAAACTCTGATTTTTTTTTATCTTTTTTTGTTGATAAACGATTAGAATGTCTTTGAAATGGAATTTTAGTGGCTTGTATTAATAATCTTTGTGCTTTTCAAAATGGAAAAGAGAATAATCCACAAGCAAATTTCTGTAACCATAGGCAGCAGGCTGTTTAAACTGCTGATATCTTTGTTACAATGTTCTGTAGAATGAACAGAATAAGTGGGAATAAAATTTTAAGTGCCGACAGATCCAGTCCATTTTCAGACTGATTGATGTATTTGAAGATAACTGGGAAATGGGTGTAATTATCTGGAATGAATTAGCCTAACTTGTAATCAGGGAAGGCTTCTCAACTGATGCCTTTTTACCTCTCTCGGTCCAGCTGACTCACCAAGTCACGCACCAATGTGTGAGCTGGCACAAAGTGGAGGACAGAGCTGGCGCAGGGAAGGCCAGCCGTGGATGAAGAAGCGGTGCGTGAGCGTTTCTGAACACTGCTGCCTTGACTGAAGGGGTCAGTGAAATCATGCTTTTAATTTTGGTAACCATGTCTGTGCCTGTAAGTTGGTTTGCACGGTACTGGTGAGGCTGGATGGATGCTCTGTGGGGGGAGCATGGGCTCCCTCCCCAGCTACGGGGTGTTCCCCTTGGCCAGCCTGTTTGGAAGTGGCAGCCGTCCAAGGAGCAGTGGGAGGTGTTTGCCATCTTCTCTTCAAAGTGTACGTGTATGGGTGAGTGGGTAGCTAGTGGCAGAAGCGGAGGCTGATTCTGCTAGGACTATGTTTTCCTCTTTCAAGGGCGATAGGAGGGATGTTCTGCCTCTGGACAGAGGAAGGAGAGGAGCTGAACTGCCCACTGCATCCTTCCTTCCTTCCCCCTGAGTCTGGGGTTCATCTCTTCCATCTTTAAAGATTTTAAAAGTAGATGTCAAAGCCTTAGCTAATTACTCTTTCCGTCACAGTTAGGGTGAAAACATGGTACCTTCAAAAGGCTTTTCATCGTGCCTGTCTTGAACATGTAGTTTAGGATGAGATTAATTGCTCTTTGGAGGTGCTTGTATATCCCTATAAGGGGAGCATAGGGCCACAGCTTAGACTTCTTTTAGCATCCAGGCACCTAACTTGTTCCACAGAAATTCCTTTGTTTCCTTTTAGTTCCCAACCATGCCAAAGTGATATGTGAGTCTTCCTTGTTACCCCATAGCTGTCTAGGTCGGATGTGCTGGAGTGGGTTAATTATACCTGATGTAGTACTGCTTTTCTCTGTCCTGGTTGTAACGGAGAAGTTGCAAAATAAAGTGCACAGTGGAGGAGCAGTGTGTCGGTGCTGTGCTGCAGTGGTGCACATGCATGCCGTGATTTACTTAAGCCCGTTCTTTGTCAGCACAAGGTGGTTGAGCTTAAGTTACTTTCCTTAAGCTCTGTATGAAAACAGTTGTCTTTGCTTCTGGCCATATGCTCTGGAGGGGCATAATAAATGAGCAGGATAAGCTTCTGGGAGAAAATAGCTGCTTTCCTCCTCCTCCTCCTGAATTGTGTATGTTGTCCATAGCTAAAGGAATGCAGCATAAGAGTGATGCTTTGCCAAGAGTACAATCTCATGTTGGATTTCAGGCATTTCAAAGCACGCCCATCTTATAGTTCTGCACCGAGCAGAAGATCAGAAAACTTGGGCTCATACGAAAGCACTATGGGTATGTGATTATATCACACAGCATGATGAATAGCCATTCAGAGCACTGTGAATTTCAGTAAGTTAAATTGCAAGTAAAAGCATATCTCCCTGTAACTTGTTCTCTCACCTGTTTGAGAGATGAATGAACCATTATTGTGGAATTCCTGGGCAGTTGCTTTTCTCCGTTATTTTGAATAGAATGGAAAGCTATCTGTGTAAACAAAGGCTTAAGCAGTACAGGATAAAAGAACAGCAAAAACTTATAAAGTGTCCATTCATTTCTGTTTCAGTTCATTCTCAGTTGAATATGGTCGTGTGTTAACAATTTTTGCCTGGTGATAACACAACCTGTTGAAATGCCTCTCTCCGGGTTTAGTTGCCTGGTATGGATTCCTTTCTCTGCATCCAACCTTGCTTTGCCTTTTAGCTTGGGATGTTAGTTTTCTCTTTTTTTGCATTGGGATTCATGTCTGTATGTTCGTCAGGGGTCATCACCCGTGCTTTTTCTTTCCTCAGACCTAAGTTTGCCACAAGCCCTCTTCCTCCCCGCTTCTGCGGGATGCCTGGGTTGCTCAGCTGGTGGAGCCACAGCCATAGCAGCTACTGGAGGTGGTGGTCCCACCGGCTCTGCTGTGCTGGCGAGGGTGCTTGTCTGACCCTGTGGTAAGGCAGACCACAGGGGCTACCCTGCATAAAAAGCTGCGGTTTTCACCAGTTTAGCTACAACTGTGAGCTTGCTACAAAACCGGATAGATGCTGATGCGGGTGCAACGGAGGGGAGGGAAGGGACGGGACAGGACCATGTTAGCAGTGGTTCAGACTTGGGTAAAGCTGCTGTGGAAGTACACAGCTGCAGAGGTGGGAGAGAGAATAAATGTTAGGAACTCCTCCAACCCTTAAAATGCTTAAGAATGTGACTTTATATAGGTTCATATTCCTTGGTTTTCTTGTTGGTATCTCTTGTTCCTTCCTTGCTTGGCACTAGAACATGCCACCTTATGTTGCTTATTCTCCTTGTCCTCTCTGCCTCTCCACAGCTCCTTTGCAACTGCTGGTTCAAATCCTTGCTATTGGTATTCTCCAAACAAACAGGAGATAGCAGTGCAGAAAGATGCAGGAGTCCTGGGTGTATCTCCTAGGTCTTCAACCTACTTCATTCTGATGATCATCTCCTTCCTCAGTGCAGTATCAGGTCCTCATAATACAAAGACATGTGTCGTGCTGTATAGGGGAGAAAGAGCTCATCACTTTTAAAGGCTGTATCTGCACTGCAGAACTAGGGACACTTTCTGCAATGGCATAGTCAAATTCCCATCCATACTCAAACTCTGCAAGTGGGATGATCTATTCAAATTTTACCTAAGATAATTTGTGGTTTTAAAGTGAAATTTAACCAGCTTAAAGTAAACTAAAAAATTTACAACCAGGATGAAGTGATTAAAGCAGTATGTCTTTGATTGTGGTACAATCTAAAGGGGCTCCACCATTTCCCAGGTTTAAAAGCCTTCAGAAAGACTTAGGAGTAGGCTGCTCACCTGTAAACTTGTCTCCACTGCTCCAGTGAGGTACCTTGACAAGGCTGTGATTACAATATGCATGCACAATTAAATGTTGCCTTTTGCATGCCAATGCATAAATCACATAAAAACCATGGCTGAAAATGCCTGCCAAAGCCTTTGTACACATTTGAATAAGGCTAGTGTGTTAAAATCGTTGTTGGATAAATATGTCAATTTTTGAATAAAAAGTGATGCAGGAAGCATGCATCAAGCACCAGATAACTCGGTGAATACAAACAGCAATAGCAGAAGTAGATTACAATATCTCCTTTTCTTATCCCCATCCCCAAAAATGAGGCTTTGACTGATAGAAATTGCACAAACATAACGCTGCCAGAATATAAATAGCAAATGGTGAGTTATGACTTCGTGCCAATTTGCTTTTTGATGGCCTGTTGGCAGATGCAAATATTCATGCAGTGCACAGCAGCAGGCAGTTTTTCTCCTCGTTTCTTTCACTGTTATCTTCTCACCTGGTTTCCTGATTGAACCTGAAGTCCTTTCTTCTTTTTTTCTTCAGTTTGCCCTGCTTTTATAATTCTGGTCCTATTCTCATGCCATAATATCCTCATGTGTTTCTTGCTGAATTTATTTGTAATAATCTCCACTTAGTAGACAGTGGACAGTATTTGTGTGTAGATGTTGCTTAGTATTCAGAGGCTAGTTCTTTGTGCATAAAGGGGGATATCTTTTGCTCTTAAACGACTCTTCACATTTCATTGGTTCATTACCTGGTGCAGATGCTCAGTTTTATTCCCTTCTGTCATCTCACCCCCATCTAACTTCTCAGTTTTGTCCTTTCTTAGAAAACATCCATCTTTGTATTCTCTGTATGGACAAGTTGTATAGCTCCTTATAATACTTAGTTACAGAGCTCTCCTTCTGATCTTTTACAAGGAGCACATTTGGACAGAGCAGCTATTACTGGATCTGGAGTGACTGTAAGTTAGGGGAACACCTTCCCTTTCTGATTACTGGCAGGGATAAGCCAGATCCTCAACCACTGTGCATTGGCTTAGGTTGACTGGAGTTACTGGAAAGAAGCTGGGTTACATGATGTGATGATGTGATCCAGGGGTCTCCTCCAAGAGCATTGCCTATTGAAATGAATCTCGGATACTACAATTTTTGGGAACAGAATTGAAATAATAATAAAAGGGATTTTGCGGAATTAAGTTAGTACATGTAAACTGATGTGAAAGAGAATGCTTTGACAAACCTTATATAAAAACATCTTACAGGAATTATAAAAGGACCTTATCAAGTAATTTCTAGTGGTGGATTCACACAGATTAACGCTACAACCAGAAATAGATGTAGCTCTTGGATGTTCCAGAGTAATTCAGAAACGCCTCTGCACTTAGGGGCAAACACTGGCAGCTGGCAAAAGAAAATGCTTTTCACGAAAGCACTTGAATACTCATTCATAGTGTGATATAGATTGGAAGGGACCCCTGGAGGCAGTCTGGTCCAACTCTTCGCTCAAGGCAGGGCCAGCAGTGAGCAGATTGCTCAAGGTCCCTAAGAAACACTAACTGTAAGGATTCAGGACTACTGTGTTTTAGGATCTTTTTTCTGAGAGCCTTAGTTGAAGTTCAGAGTTACCAGTTGATGATCTGTCACTTTTAAGCCTGCGACTGGCAGCTCTGAGGTAGACAGCTTCAGGTTTCTGGGTGGCAAATGGGCGTTTGCAGCTGTATCTGTGGGCTTATAAAAGAAACAAGGCAGTAGTCATGTTATAAATGAGACATATGTCATAAGCTTGCTTATGTTCTAGAGTTCGTCAAACCCTTCAGATTTTCTTCTTAGTTCTTTACTTCATGTTGAAGTCTAACTTTGGGTATGTGTGCTTTGAAAGACTATGGAAGATTCTAAAAATAAAATTCAAGTAGAAAGCAGACGCTTCAAATGGCTGATTGTGTCACAACATGTTTAACTCCGTGATTTTGACGATCTCAGGAAGAGCAAGGTAGAAATATCAAGCTGCAGGATAGCAGGCTTTGTGAACAGGGGAGACTTTCATAACTGCAGCTGCTTTAAAAAAGTCAACAACCCCCCCTCCCAAAAATCTTGTGAAAGCCTTCTGGATTCACACCAGCTGTGGAAGAGCTGTTTTCAGACTTTTTTTCTATGAAGTCAAACTGGCTTGTTCTTGCTAAAGAAATAGAATTAGGAGCAAGTAATCTTTTTGTTTCACTAACATAAGCTCAGTCTCACCATTGCCATTTCTTTTTGCATCTGTTCCATGAAACAATTAACTTTGAACAGATATATGCCTTTCAGTGGAAAGGTCACTTCTCTGCAGAGCATTTCAGGTCTGTACTGCTTACGTTTCTTTACAGGGAAGATGGCATATGTGCAACTTAGCCAGCAGAAGTGACAAAAGGTTACTGAGGAAACAGTTCAGCATTTTCTTGGGCTGAGGGAACAAATCTTTGAGGTGTCAGTTAACACTGTTGTTGCTAGCTGCTCTGAAATGACTGATTTCTCATATGGGTATAGCTGTGAAGTAAGATGGTTGTATGTGTTTTGGATTTGGTGGTGGGGGGGTTCCCTTTGAGCTTCTATTTAGGATGCTGTGGGGGAAGAAAAAAACCAGAACTCAAGTCCTCAGCCTCTGTGGTAATATTTCACTGAGAGTTAATTTTCAGTTTAACTCCTTCAGCAGTCTCAGAATTAATTCACTAGCCACTGCCTGTTAAATAATTGCTTGAAAATGGAACTTGTTCACCTGACAATGAAGTAGCATGAAAGGATTAAATAACTAAAATAATTAGCACAACCTAATATTTTTTAATCTGTTGATAGCTTAGGAGTTAACATTTAAATTTTCAATTTCAAATTAGCAAGATATTTTAACAGAAGGTGCTCATTTAACAGGAGATGCCTGGCTAATTTGACTGTGAATTATGATTATTCCTGAAGATAAATAACTTGTCCTCCTCTCCTGCAGACGTCTTAGCACCACTCACAGATAATTCATTTGTCCTTCTTAGCCATCAGATCCTCACGTTGATATTTCCCAGGTGAACAGATTTTACCAATTACTGCTGTTTTCACCTGGGGGCATTTGTAGGCCCCAAAAGGCTGTCTAGTGGAGGTGCAAATTCCTCTGAAAAGGTCACGCGTGTGGAAGGCGATAGCATATCAATGAACTTACTTCTTGTA
This sequence comes from Buteo buteo, assembly GCF_964188355.1. Classification (NCBI taxonomy): domain Eukaryota; kingdom Metazoa; phylum Chordata; class Aves; order Accipitriformes; family Accipitridae; genus Buteo; species Buteo buteo. Next base: position 5,316,976 of record NC_134184.1, on the reverse strand, counting down.
GAAATGCTCCGTAGGCTCCTGGGCCCTTGTTGCCATGGGCTGAAAACCATTGCACTAAGACATGAAGTGCTTGGGTATGTATATAGCCCTGTTAACTCAGCATGTAAGCTGTTTTTTACCCTTCTTCATCCGTCAATTGTACGCAGTATTGTGGCCCTGAAGAGCACTGTAGCAACAAGTGGTGCCCTCTCTGTGAAGGTAATACCTTTGCCTTTGCTCTCAGGCTTCAGTCCAGGAGTGGGTTTCTTCTGCATTTCTATACGGGTAGCTCAGAGGACCAGAGAGTGTCCTGGAGCACCAGGCCCATGATTTTCCACCTTCCTTAGTTTTTAGCTGGGTTTTAGGCTGTTCCAAGGAGATCTCTCTGAGATAATTCTAGCTTTGAGCGAGGACTCATCCTGACCTGCAAGTCAGTACATGCATTTCTGGTCTTTGGGGTTGGGGGTTGCTGCCTCATCCTCTTTTATTTCCAACTGTAAGGATAGCCCTGGGGTACAGCTGACGATGCGGCAACTCTTCTGGCATGCCAGATGGTGAGCTTGTTGGCTTCATTTTCTTCTTATGTTGTTTCTGTGTACCCTGACCCTCTCTGATAATATCATTTCATGGAAACATAAGTGTCCTACTGAGTAAGGCTGGCAGTCCTTCTGGCTTAACATTTTGTTTCCCACCCTGGCACATGAGCTGGCCCCTCTGCCTTTCTCTCGTTATTCCCCAGCATCCAAAGTCCCTTCTGAACCTGCTGATGCCTCCTACCTCCACAATCTTCTGTGGCAGTAAGTTCTAGCAGTTTGCTTCTGCTTATGTAAAGAAGCTCTTTCTTTTACCTCCTCTAAAGTGATGTATTAGTTTCATCAACTGTTGCCCTAACCTCCTCTTTGTAAAGTTTGAGCTATTCTATTTAAACTGCATCACAAATGGGGATGATTATATTTTAGTGAAAAATAATCTCTTTGGTCATTGACTGACTAGCAGAGTGGCAAGTGAAGAAGATGGGTCTGTTTAGGGGAGGGCAAATCTACTTTTGGTGACCAAATGCAGGTGAGTGAGTGATGGAAAAAGGGTAGGATAGGTGGGAAAAAGGGGCATCTGAAGATGCAAATGTATAAGAAAGCACATTAAGAGAAGGGGGAAAGAATTCTTCTGGACTTGTATAAATCCATAACTTTCCTGAACTAAATTTTTTTTTTTTTGCTGTACTTGCAACATTGGTGGTTTGATGTATTCGTGTCTTAAACATCACAGCATGACACAGTCACATAAAGAAAGAGCGCTAGAAAATAGCAGTGAATGCACAGCACAGTGTCAGAATTGGAAGCAGAATCCCTCACTCCTCTGTTTAATTGCCTCCTATCAGATGCTTACACATAGCAGAGAGTTAATGATGTAGCACTTAAAAATTACTGCAAATTGCAAGTCTGTTATATTAATATGATTAATTTGAACTAGAAGCTGTAGCTAAGATACTGCTAAGGCACAGTTGTGTATAGAGCTGTAAAGTCATATGTGCAGCCATAGCATAACTACCTGTTCCTTCCTCTCCATGTTCTGTAATGGCAGAAAGGGGCTGATCTGTTAATTTTGTTTTTAGCAGTACCAATATAGGTGTTGGGAGAATGATCTTTTAAATAATATATTGAATGCAAATTACAGTGATCTAAAACATATTTGAGTGAAGAAAATATCTTCGATAGAAATGCCCAAAATAACCAAATCAGTAGAGGCCATTATAGATATCCCAAAACAATGGAGACTTGACTTCCAAAATGAAACCTAAGTGGTAAACTTAACAGTACGGTGGTGCAAATCAGCTTATGCCAGTTCCTTACTTTTAGACATTGCAAGCTGCAGCAGTTTGAAAAGAAACCCAGGCTTCTGAAAACACAAGTGATAAAGAATGATTTGGGTTTGTTTTGATTTTTGAACCTGTTTGTCTGAGAGGCCGTTTAATGTTTTCAGTTCTCGGAATGTAGAAAGGTTGGGGGATTTTGATCTCCTCCAGGAACTGCCTGCCCCAGCTGCTTGTGGGAGTTCATCTCCTACTTGGCTTCACATCTGCTCATTGCCTGCCTCTGCTGCCCTCATCTTCACACCAGAGCAGGAGTCCTGTGGTTCTCCTGGCCCTTTTTGTCCGTTCCAGGGCTCAGCTTCTCATTTCCTAGGCTCCTGCCCCTATTTCAGCCAGTTGCCAGCTGCCCAGGGAAGAGCTGCCATAGGATGCCAAGTATTGCTTGCCACGCGAGTGCTGACCCTTGGGGAGGAGGAGGAGGACGGTGCAGTCTGGCTCCTGTAGAACAGGCTGTCTTCTCCAGGAGGGCAGGGAAATGAGGTAAGAGCAGTTGGAGCAAGTTTCCCAGCCACCGTCTGAAATGACCAACAAGGTAATTCCAAATTACCAGAAAGGTAGGCTTCCTGCTGCTGTGGCAACAGAAGTTCCAGTCCTGACTGAATGTGTGATTCATGGAGAAAATAAGGTAAGAATTGGCAAGGCTAGTCCTGCTTATTCTTCTACGCTTTCATTTTCAGTTTCTCAGTGATACAGTGATTGAGATCAAGACATTGAAAAGGAATGTTCATGTTTAAAACAAAATTGGAAATGTTTGGTTTTCTTGCATTCTTTTTTTAAGAGAGTGGAAACATGTTCATCCTTGGTACGAGAAATCTTTTATTGAGCCAAGCTTGAGCTAAGTATGACGAGAAGTCAATAAAACTTGTAAGTAGCTTGAAAGTTTTTCTAGTTTGCATGAACTTTTGTCTGGTGAGCCTTTGTCCTGGAGAGAAAATGTTTAGCTTGAAGGTTAAGATCAATTAGGTGACTTTTGATTATCCAAAGAATGAAGGGCTGTGTTCGTGCCCTCATTCCTGTTCCTTTGCACATGGTTCTTTCATCCATTCAGTCTGTGCTAGTCAAGGAGGGAGAACTGTTTGAAGAAGGCACTATAGAGCATTCTGTCTCTCATCCAGCAACAGCTGAATGCTTTATGGAAGTATATTAAGTCCTTGACAGGAGAAGGTAGCCAGCTGGCTGCTGCAGCAGGATGTTCTTGTTCTCCCTCACAACCGAAAAGGAGAAGTTGGCAGAGCGCCTGCTGAGCTCGCTGGGGAAGAGGGAAGGCACAGACTTTTGCAGTATTTTAACAAGGTGAGCCATTAACCAAAAAAATAAAGCAGAAAACACACATTTCAAGTCTGCCCAGGCCACCAACTGGAAAGTGGTAAAGGGCTGACTTTAATATGAATAATTGCCACCCAAGAGCTTCTGTGGTTTAGGGTAGCTTAAGAATCTGCTTACTTAAAGGTTGCAAACAAGTATAGTAACTACACCAGTATTTGTCCTGCTTGAAAGGGCATGTAGAGTGGTGGTGTCTCACTGGTTAAAATAGTGTGACAGTTCTACAAAATCTGGAGTTTGGAGATTATTTGACTGTCCTTTCTTGTCCTAATGACCACAGTTCAAGTCAAGATGTCACTAAGATAATTGAAAAGAAAGGAATTCACGTTATAATTGGCAAGTTCAGAAAAGAGAGAGCACCACAACAGTGCTCACCATTTCGTTATGCCAAGTTTTGAAACAACATAAGATACTATCCACTCCATCATCCATTTCCAAAAAGTGAGCAGGTGAAAACAGCTTTAAGGCACAACCAATTAGCATGGAAATAGATATGTATTTTGGGGGTGGATGACCAAATATGCTGAGGTACAAGTATTTGAAACAAACCAAGCCTCAGGTCATTAATTTACAGCCTGTTCTTCTCTATATGCTTCCTTGAATGAACTCTCCCGAGAAATGCTGTGTAGATGCTCCATTGACTGATAAAAGTGAAGCTCCTCATTTACGCACTGAAGTTGGTGGTTCAGGAGGAGTTTCCAGTAATGTAATGAAGGAATCCTACTGGCCTATATAGACTCAAAGGACAAACCAGATCTGGGTTCTGTGTTCGTAGATGCTGTTCAGTGATGGCTACTGTATTTTGGAACAGACCTTCTCCCAGGTTTGTCATGAGTACTGAAGATAAAGATATTAACAATAAGTGCAGACCCCCATATGGATTTTTGGTGGTGGAGTTTTGTGTACTCAAAGTATTTGAAACAAACACGTCATAGAGGTTCAGCCATTACGCGTAGGCATTCGGATAATACAGTTCTTTTGAATACATAGTCATACTAAGCCTCCACGTCCAAGACCCGGGTCACCATTTATGAAGATGACTAAATATCCATGTGGTCTGGACTGACCTTTCAGAAGGCAGGAATTACTGCTCTGAACTGCTTTGCACTAATTTTCTTTTGATTGACCTCTCGGGTAGAGTTGAAGAAAAAAAACTTGAACGCTGGTATCAGTTTACTCTCCCTTCCCAAACTCACAAAATTAAAATAAGCTCTGATACTTTTGTGCTAATTCACAGTGAATCATATGTGTTAGTTAAAAAAACCCCCAACTTTTGACCCCTAAATGAACTGCTTACAGCTCTGGTTTAAGATTAAGGTTGTTATAATAGGTTCTGGTTTTAGTGCTATCTTAGTCACTGTTCGTCCACTTCACAAGATTAAAGATTATCTGGCACCGTTTGATGCAAATAACCAATCTGCCTCAAAATAGCAGAACCATACAGAAGTGGGTGAGCTGTGTTGTGCATCCATCTGAAGTCTGTTTTTCCTTAACTTTCATTAGCAGCATGCACAGTCACACTGGAAGTCATTAAAAATATGGGAATACTTTATGTGTATAATGTAGATGTAACTACTAATTGATATGTTGAAAGTAATTTTGACTCTTTTTCAAGCATACTGTGCGGTCTTTGCTTGAAGATTTATTTTGTAGCTTGCAGACCCTCTTCAGCTACTAGTAGAGCTCTGTGGGCAAAGGTTGAGAGGAGGTTTGAGAATTTATTGTGCTTTTTCAGTTGCTCAGAGAAGAGGGAATGGATACAGCTCAGGTTTCTCTTAGCAAGTTGAAGGAATTTCAGCCCTTGTTTTTAGACTCACAACTGCTTGAGGCTTCAAAGCTGTGTATGTGTGAAGAGAGGAGAAGAGGGAAGGAGGAACATGTAGCAGTGCTAATCTTGTGTTAACATAAAGTAAGGGTTGAAATCCCAGCTGTAAGAAAACATCTGTAGTAGCTGAGGAGATATTCAAAACACATGCATTCAATGCTCTTAGAAACAGGTAATGCATCATAAAGACCTTGGTATCCTGTTCAGCAGGATATTGATTGTCCATTCAATTTTTTAAAAATCTGTAGCTATTTTTCAGTTTTACTTCCAAGAAAACTAGTGTATTTTTAGTTACAAAATTTGTCCAGCAATTTTGTTACTGAGCAATCTCTATGTAATCTATTATAAGGAGAATATTTTAAAGAATTTGTGATACACAGAAAATCTGGATATAAGGAGAGAGGTAAACTTAAAAAAAAAAATGACCTCTGGTCTCATTTGGAAGAAGAAAATAGGATGCTTTAGTTGCTTATTTTTACTTCTGGTCCAAGCGCTGAGAGCACTTAAGTCTCCCTCTCCTGTTTTTTACTGTGTGTGCTGTCAGACTTCTAATGTCTCCAGCTGAAAAAGGAAATTAAGCTGGAATCCCAGTTCTGTCTGTTCTTTTGTACAGTGGCACTTTCTCACAACAGGGCAGCTACTTGAAGCAGAGCAGGAATGTGTTGCCAGTTTGTCTCAAACTCTAGCTAACCACATGGGAAAAGCTCAAGAGCAGGGAGAGAAATCTTGGCCATAGTCTGTTTTGTCCGCTTTTGCACAAGGGCAGAGGAACTCACAAACCTGAAGAAGCACTCGTTACTGGGTACAGGAGCTAAAAGTGTTGCTTGTTTTCGAGAGGGAGGTAGCTCTGCTATAGACTTCTGCAACAAATCTAGCTCTGTGGGTTGCGTTAAAAGAATACAGTTAATAGGCAAAATAAACCTGACAATTATTAAAATGTCTCATTTCTCTCCTACAGGTAGGTAATCTGTTTTAAATTCCAGACCACTGAGCAGAAGTTAGATCTTATATCAGTCAAACAGTAGTGTTGTATTAATGTGCTATTTAAAGAGAAAGTGAGAGAGTATGTGTTGTATTAGTATATGACATTACAGGATCACAGACTGGCTGCGGTTGGAAGGGGCCTCTGGAGGTCATCTGGTCCAACCACCCTGCTCAAACACGGCCACCCAGAACCAGTTGCCCAGGTCCATGTCCAGGCAGCTTTTGAAAACCTCCCAAGGATGGAGACTTCACAACCTCTCTGGGCAACCTGTACCGCTGCTCGGTCACCCTTAGAATTTCAAGATCATTGATGGCAGTACTGACAATCACTCTGCAGGGCCCCACATACAAACTTGCCACTTTGGGGCACGAAGGCTGTGGTGTTGGCCAGGAAATCTCACTGAACACATTAGGTTACTTTTACTATTTAGCTGGTGAATTCTCCGCAGCGGACAGTCCACTCCTATGCGCCAGGAGGTAGGGGCTGAAACTGCATTTGCACTCCTGCCACATCTGAAACAAAGATATAGGATCTCTTACTGGGAAGGCTTCAAAGGCACCTGTCATCAACTGTATAGAAATCTTTGACACATGAGCCAGTTCTTGGGTGAAACTAGGTGGACTGGATGCCATGCATGTCTTTTGAAACAAAACAGAATTACCACCAGAAGTCTTTACAGACTTACCGTCTTAAAGGTGTCTTTTTGGTTTTTACTTTGGAGTAGTGATTTTCTTACAGGACTTGATGTAACTCGTTGGAGAAATTAATGTTAGATTTTGCAATTTTAAACTGCTTGGAAGACAGGTCGATGATTCAACTAGCACAGCTTTCAGTGTTCCTGCTATTATAAAGGATAAATTTTACAAAATATATTTTAACATATATGTGTTAGCATTGGAAATTATTATTTGCATTTTGGAGTTAATCAATAATGCATATCATACAACCCCTGGAACAGACTGATTTGTGGTGTTAGACACAGTAGCTACAGACAGGGATAGAAAGTTCCTGCTTAATCTTCAGATTTGTAATCTACACAGAGAAGAGACAGTTGTTCTCTCTCTACTTCCATTCATCCTCTGCACAAGAGGAGAGATTAAGAGATGTGATTTGAGGGGTGACACAAGAGTTTTGTAACAGAACTGTGAAAAAGAAGTGGTTTCTTGGGACTAAGCTGAGTGCAGTAATCACAAGATAGCCAGTTTCTCTAATATGAGAAATTATGGATATTTTAGCAGAGTTTCTTGCCAAAGATTAAGCATTTACATTCGTTTCTAACAGTTAAAGATATCTGGAAGCACTAGTGTAATCCCATGGGATGAGGCTTCATAAGCTGCAAAATGATCTGATAAATAGATATTTAGGCTTGGTTAGGACTTTGTCCCCTAGAGCCATACTAAGCCTGGGTTTATCTCATGTGCCGTTTGTTTGGGATGCTTTTATTCAGTAAACTGTCTCTGATTAATCATAACATTTACTCAGATGCACTCTGTTCAATGTGCCTTTATGTTTTCTTTTTTTTTTTTGCTTCCCAGCTAGCAAGAGCATAGTGCTATGTAGGGATGTAAGTGCCCTTTCACGGCAGAAATTCTTTTCCAAGAGTCCAAAGTAGCCCAAGTCCAAGATTTTTGTTGCAAACACTCCAAATAATGGTTTTAGTAAGTCAGAAATGCTGGGTTACTAACTTCATTGATTATTTTTGTCACATTAACCTTGAACTAGTAAACCAGCCAGTAGCTGCTGTTTTGAATGCAGGCAGAACTGTAGCTGGCATCAGCAGCTATTGTGCTCTTTTGCATTCTCTGTCTGTAGTCAGATTCTTCTGTTTTACTTTGGTACCTGCTGGTGTTTACAGACCTAAATTCTTGAATGGCAGGTGCACTGTGACAGTCAAAAATATGCATGTGCAAACTTAGGAAATGGAGATCATACTTAAATGCCTTACAAGGGAAGGGAACCCAAAATGCAAAGCCAAGACAAATTATCTGTATAACTTGATACTGTTAGCAGCTGTTGTCAACTTCTGTCAGACAAGTTATTCAAAGTTAAGTGTTTAGAAAGCATCCTGTATCCCTGTACCTGAATAATTTACTGTTAAAAACACGAAGAAAGTTCAAATAGAATTCTTTTGAGATATCTGTAGAACAGGGTAATATAAAATACTCAGACTGCTTTTGTAATTTTTAAAAGTGCCCCCCCAAAATTATGTTCCTAATACCGAGGTATATACTTTTTCTTTATATTAAAGGGACAGGCAAGTCTTTTTCCTTATAGTTTGTCCACTGCCCATTTTTTGCAAACAGGCAAAAATCTGAATCTTCTGGTTTTGAAACATATCTATCTGGAAATATCCCACTGATTAAGCTCCATATGAGACAATGTTTATTTCATTTTTAAGCGAGAGGAAAATACAGCCGTAAACAGGAATCTTTAGCTTTATCATTCTTGTTCCAGTGACTGCCAAACCATTGGTTTCCCACCACGGTTCTGGTTTTTGAATATCCATCAGTTACAATTTCGTGAATTCTCACTGCTGGCAGTAACACACATGTTTTCATTTACTGCATTACGGGTATTCTCTAGACAACCAGTCTGTTGAAAAGAAATTAATTCCAGCAGTGAACTAAGATACTGAATTCTCAGCAGTTTGTGAATTCATGTTTTTACATTGAGGCTATTTATATCTGGATTGAATTAATTTGAATATGTAACCAGGTGGTTGTGGTTACATCTTTTATTATCCATTGGATGTGAAAAGCCAGCAGAATGCAACTGCAGGATGGGAAAACTCAGTAAATGCATTTGGGAAATACAGCATTGTATGACTGAAAACTCAGCTTGTATTTCTCTCATTTCTGTCTGTGATTTCAGGCATGACCAGGATCAAGGAACACAATTATACAATATATTGTAACTAGAGTATCCTATGCAAGGCATACTATATACAATTTTGAGATCCGACCCAATTTTAATATTTCACTGAAGATGAAAATCTAATAACTTGTTGCTATTTTATCCTGTGGTCCCCATTTCACCAACAATGAAAAGTTGCAAAATATCCAGACAACATCTTAGACAACCTCTTTTGAAGGAGAGTGGAGACTTTACAGATAACTTGTGAAGTCTGGTACTAAGCTGCAAATTCATACTCGGCAGGGTTGTGCTTTTTATGTCTGTCTTCTCCAATGAATATTCAAAGTTGTTGGCTCAAGGAAGAAATGGGCTTAGTCCTGAACTGCGTTTTACGTGGAACAAAGAAAGTAAAACGTGTTCAGTTTGCTTCTGTCAAATATTAAGCACTTTACCCAATTTTCTTCAAACTGGGTTCCTCCTTTTAAGAGGAAGCTTGCTTAAAATGCAACTTCTGTCTATAATTATGTCTTCTACTCTGTTTCACTAAGATTGAAGGTTAAAGGGAAGTGAAAAATTGAAGGTATTTTTATCTCAATCCTTGATTTGTTTTTGTGCAGTTTGTGAGAATTTTGTAGCAAAAACTGGAGAAAGTGACAAACTTGGAAGACTGTAAAGGCAAGTAAAAACTCCACTGACAAATTCTTTAGGATTATATGAAGCCCCAGTTAGGTATATCCCCATGATGTTAGTCTTAGCTGTAATACTCGGTTATTCTTGCTGTAACTAAACAGCAACTGCACAGAGTGGGTAGCAGTGACTCCTGAAATACCTGCCTCTGCCTGCCACAAGGAGTACCTGTTCCGGAGGCTGCCTTTGGTAGAACATGGGTGATACGCTTCCTAACACTGAGCAGTTTCTGATCTTTGGACAAGAAGGGATTTAGGGTGATAGATGTACAGCGCTTTTTTTTTTTTTTTCCAGAGGTTACACTGAAACTAGTCTTGCTTCCCTCTTGAAGACTTGTGCTGGGAATTCGCTGCTTATGATGTATTACATTTAGTAGCAGTCTCTAAACACAGCCTGCCTTTTCCAAGATGACAACATGCCTGGAATCAAAAGTTTCTGAAGTGTTAGTGAATAATTGCATAGTTTGTTTGCAAAGAAGTATGCAGGCAGTGAATTTGAATACATGCAGATAGTTCAGCATTTTTAATAATAAGAGTATGCGTAGCTAGAGGATTAGAAAATATCTGTTTTAGAAAGTGTTCTGTTGGTTTCTTTTTCACTATATTGATTTTAAAAATTCTTTTTATCTAGTGAGTAATATATGCGTGAGGAATATTTTTGTAATCCCTTGTGTCTGAGGGGCAGCATCTCTGTTGAAATGTGTTTCCCAGATCAGTCTCAATCAGAATACTCTCTTCTATCTTGAGTCAATGCACGAAGAAGAGGAAAACTCATGTGGTTTTATTTTGTAAGTGGTAAAGAGAAAGGAAGCTATATGGTTGTTTTGATATGGAGATACTAGGATAACTTTTTTCCTGCTATGTGTGTACAAGATACATATTAATAAAGCTGTACAAATGATTTTGACTATGTGCATCAGGCTCTCTGTAATCTCACAGAAAACTTCTAACAAATATTTGATTTAGAGAACATTGAAGTGTATTCTGCTTTTCCTTCTGCAAATTGCTGTATTTGAATGCAATCAGTATCTTTGTTATTCATTCACCTACTGCTGTGTCTTTCTTTTTTGAATGAAGTAATTTCTACGGCAGCAGTTTGGTAATGGTGGTGGTGCTTCTTATGCCACAGGAAATAACATTAAACAGAGAAAGTACTTCAGATGAAACTTTTTTATTAAGAATAAATGTTATTTCTGTAGTGAATACCTCTCTATGTATTGTGGCAATGGAGAGAAGTACATCTGACAGAGAAATCGTCTGTTCTGAGGTTTAATTTATTTGTGCTTCAGGGAGCAGCCAAACCCCAGTGACCCACACTTGTGCTGATGGTGGGCCTCCCTCAGTTTTCCCTCCATGAAGAGCAGCTCCCTGCCCTGGCTGAGGCTTAGTTCCCCTTGGTGGGGAGCACAGGCGCAGAAGGTGGCTGCCAGGGTATGGAATATGTGAAATCAAGAGGTGCAAGCCTTGGCTGGTATCCCTCAGGCCTCCACCACGGGTGTAATGCAGCTACTGTTGACAGCAACCCCGAAAACCGTGAGGTGCAAAAGAGCATCGAGGAGTTGTTATTTGTATTTTCCTGGCATCGCCTCATGTACAGGGAGGGCTGTATTAGTTGCAGCACGTGTAGTGAGACCAAAGCTGAGGCTGATGTAGGGCAGAAGGGATGGAGAAAGGTCAGAAAGCTGATTTGGGGATGGAAATCGGGCTATTGCAGCCCTTTGTCTGTCCATGAGCTTCAGTCCCATTCCCCAGGAGGTCAGCAGTATTGAATGGTAAGTGTGCTCCTGGCACACCCCACTGATTCCATGGGATGGTTACAAGTAAGGAGCTCCTTCCTTCTATCCAGTCCGTCCTTCCTTCTATCCAGTCCGTCCTTCCTTTGCCCCTTGCAAAGCTGCAGCATCACTCCTGGCTAAAATTTGAACAGCAAGTTCTGTAAAGTTATACACTGCCTTAAGTGGTTCTGTAGCCATCTTCTCTTTCTGCTATCGTATTTAATGCAGTGACTTCTCAGAGAGTATACCTAAGAGTTTAAATAAAATACATAAGTTGTCAGTAATTCCTGAGGTTCTCTTTGATTCTTCTGGTCTCTGCAGGAATGCCGCTAGGCTCTATCTTCCTATTTTATGCATGAGAGAGTGTATGCAGGGCATACTAAATCACTGCCTGGAAATGAAGTGCAATATAGAACATATACAGAGCAAAATTATGTTATTTGGAGCAGTCGGTTTTGTTTTTCTCCCAACTTATAAAATATGTATCGAGGGTGGGGCAGGGGAAGGCTCCCACAGTAGGTTGTTAGACTTCAAATGTAGATACAACTCTGTAAGTATAAAAAGCAAATACAAATATTCTCTAATAGGTATCTATGAAATCGGTATCTGTGAAAGCTTCTGTATTCTTACAGTTTTCTAGCCAATCCATATACTTTGGGAAGGGAAAACTGGCTGGGAAAGAAATACGAGTTCCTGGAACTGAGGAATGACCGTAGGCATCTCTGTGTAAAAGGCATCAATTGTTTGCACACCAATTAAAGGCTAAATGGCCTACTTCTTATTAGCTAAGTCTGATTTTGTTTCTAATCGGGAAACTAAATATCAAGGCAGAAAGGGCTTTTCTGGTTTTTTTCAGTGGCTATTACGTAAACATTTCACTTCAATGCACCTATCTAGGAAACAACACATGAATGGAGCAGTTCTGAATCCTTGCGTTGTTGTTGGAATCAATCTTTTTACTGCTACCACTGTGATTTAGAAGAGCTTCTAACTTCTGAAAAATGTTTAGTAGATGTGCCATCTAAGTAAAAAAGTGTTCAACATAGGAATAAAAAAGCTCTGCTCTTTCCAGTAAACCACTGTGTTGTCTCTCCCAAAGTTAAAATCTCACCCTACTAATGCTATCAGCAATGTCACTTTTTTTTTCTTTCAAATCAATCAAATCAAGCGTCCTTTAAGAAGAAAAATCAATTTAGCCTATTAATTAGCTGAACTCAGTATAGTGCCTGAAGGCCAGAATGTCATTTCCCCTAAGATTTACTTTAAAAATACAAGCTGAATTGGAGCACTCAAAGCTTGTCATCAGAAAGGGCTCCTAATGTTTCAAAATACACAAGTAATCTTTATCATACCGATACAGACCTATCTGACTAGTCTAATTAGATATTTTTGGTTGTATTTGGTTTGGTTTTCTTTCTGCCACGTGTTAGAGATAGGTACTTCAGTCAGCCAGTATAGCCTGTCTGGGCAAAATGTTACTACAGCAAGCTACCAGAAGGTTGTACCTGATAATGGATTATTTTCCCATGGTATAAGGCTCTTTAGTTTCTCAGCCCTCAGCAAAAGAGATTATAAAATTTAGATTACCAATTTATAAATAAAGGAAAACAAAAAAGTTATTAAATGAAAGTAGGTGTGTTGTAACTGTTACTGTATATTCGTAGTTACCAGTGTTCCTCCACCGCGCTGTTGCTCAAAGCTGCGTGGAGAGAGTAATACTTCTTAGGGAAAATCTGCTTTACAATTGTATCTTTTTGGTGACAGTAGTGAAATGTGTTGCAGCAGACGTTCAGAGTGATTTATTTTCTGAACCCAGTAGCTGGTATGTGTAGTGTGATTTGAATGGCCATCAGGAATAGAGACAGTAAATTCACCTCAGAGTCAAAGCTCTCTACAGAATATCCCAGCTAATGCTCAGTATCCTATAGTCCATGAAGCAGAAGGAATTCAGTTACTGTTCAGAAAGACAATGTAAAGGCTTGTATGTCCCTGGTTTTACCACAAGCAGAACTCAAAGCTAACGTAGCTCTTGTACAGAGGCTTGCCAACCGTTCAGTGAGCCATCTGTACTAAACACCATATTGGTAATGGCAGCAACTCAATAGCACATTGGATTTCTTGTTTGCTGAGCCTGCCAACTAAATGCTGTAGGAAAGGAAACTTTTACATATTCAGCCCCGAGTAAACTGCAGCTGCAAGCGTACAGTCCCTGCTTTTTGTGTGTTCTTGTAACTGCTCACCGACTAGCAGCTTCTAAAACTTTCATGAGAACTGAACTGTGCTAACCCAAGCCACGCAATGGGCTTAGCGAAGTAAGGGTCCTATCCCAACAACAACAACAAAAAAACCAAACAAAAAAAGTCCCAACGAAAAACCCACTTAATGATTAAAATGTTTTGTCGGTCAAGTCACTATACTTTTCCTCTGGCTTTGGTATGAATTTTAGGCCATGTCTGGGACTTCCAACTCTTAACAATTAACTTAAAATAATCATGAGCAATCAAGCTTAGTTTTTGTCTGTAAGGATTGTATGATTAAAGTAATAAACTCTTACTGTGGACATGTCAGCAGTACAGTCTTTCGTCACTTCCCCTTGTCATGCTGTTTGAAGGATATAGTTCCCTCATTTGCCCTGATTTGTGTTGTATTGTACAGTATATTTTTCCAGAGGTTCACCTGGTTTGCACTGCTTAAAATGAGAAATAAAGAAAAAGAAAACCTCAGGAACTATTTATCCATTAAGTGCATGTTAACCACTTGAGGAACTTCCCTCTAAGGAAATACATCTGAGTAGCATTTGAGCAAAGATCATGTTCTGCAGCTGAGCTGGCCAGGCAGATGCCAGTGAGATTCTGCATAGCCACTCAGAGAGCAGCTTGTGGGTTTGGGACCGAAGATTCACTAAAACCATTTAAATATTAAAATCACATGCAGGAGGAAACAGGAAAAGAAAAATGGAAACCACGATAATTAAAAAAATGTGGAGTTCGTTGTTGCTTCTTCAGCTTACAAGATTTAAAAAAAAAAAAAGCTTTTGCAGAAATATTCTCAGATTTGCCAAACCCAAGAGTTTAAACATTCAGTTGGAAAGATTTAGGAATCCTTTGGTAGTTCTTATGTTCATAAAAATCTTTCTTCTTAAAGCTTTTACATTTTCTCTGACCTTCCTGGAAATGCATGTATGACAATATAAATTGAAAAACTCAACTTGCAACACGTACAGAATATTCACATGAAGATTCTCCACCTTTCTCAGGTGCCTTCCCCAGCTTGTCAAGGGTCCCAGAAGTGATGGCATCCTTCTGCCTCTTGCCTGTGAAAGGAGTTGTTACTCCCTTATGGTGGGTGAGAAATAGTTCAGGTTACTGCTACCAAGTTCAGAATTGTTCTACTTTGGAAGTGGTCGGCATGGGAAAGCTATCCTGGTTACATGGGAACAGTTTACACCAGTACCTCTTAGGCGAGTAGATCGTGTTCCTGTTACATTCTGACAGGGTTTTTTGTTTTATTTTGTCTTTTGATTCAGTCCCTTGCTGGGCGACATAAGCTAGAGCAAAGAAGATAAACTTTGATATAAAAAAGAATGCCTGTATAGAGTAATGATCTATGGTGGTATAAATGAGAAGTTTGTTCCACCTATTATTGAAGTTTCATGATATTTTCACACAGTGATGCCATTTTAATTCACTTGTTACTGTACTGGGTTTTTAAAACATGCACAGTGCTTTTCATTAAGGGTGTTTGCCTGACCCTCAATTTGTCTCTGAATTTTTTCAACAAAAATAGTTCATGAAGTCATAGAAATTCAATTAAGTTATGAGGTGCTGTGTATCATTCTTAATCACTTTCTTGTTCATCTTCCTAGTTCTCACCAAATGTAATGTAAATATAGAGGCTTCACTGATTTTTAAACTAACACAGTTTATTCTGTTATTTTTTTGGTTGTGCTGAGATACCAGTTCTGAGTTGTGAGCTAGGAAGAAAGCTTTGCTGTGCACAGCTCTGCTATGCTTGTTAACCTTTTTTTTTTTTTTTTTGAAAGCTCCTAATGTCACAGTGATCTAGAGCAGAGGGTCTTGAAGTTTTGGATAAAGGGTTGACTCTGCTGTTTCACAAGCACTAGCTAATGTATCCTTATGTCACCTAAGTGGTGTGAGGGATTGTTATTCCTCCTTTTTTTAATAGGTGGGGAACCATATGAGAGCACACACCCACAAGCACAAGCTCTCAGCTTCACTCTTGACTCAGCTGGGCAGGCTTTAAGCTAGCATGTCAGTTTTCTCAGGACAGCTACTCTCAACCCCAAGCAGAGGTCGGGATGAGAAGGGACTCTCTGGGAAGATATTCAAGGAGTGTGCAGCGTTTAAAACACCACCATCAAAAAAAATCACATCCCTAAAACCGAATTAACTGAGAGATGGGAATCTGCAGTTCTTGGTTCCTTCTGCCAGAGCAGATTTTGCCTTAAACAATCACTGGATAATGTCCTAAATCTGAATAGGTATTTCCAAAAATTCAGTTGTACACTAGAAAGCAAACATAGTGGTTTTAATGTCTTTGAATTAGTAAGACCTTTGCTTGATTTCCCGTACATTGGGATTGACCATTCTTGTGCAAAGCTTTTGATACTGTCTCCCATAACGTTCTCATAGACACTGGTGAAGTGCAAGTTAGGCAAGTAGATGGTAGGGTGGACTGTAAGGACTGAAGCCTGTCTGAACTGGTGCTCAAAAGTGCTCAAAGATCAGCAGCACAGAGTTCAGCTAGAGGCAAGTCACTGTTTGACACCGAGGCCAATACTGTTGAACATCCTTTTTAATGACCTGGATGATGAGGCATGATGTGCTCTTAACAAGTCTGCCGCCAATTCAAAATTGGGAGTAGCGGTTAATATACCAGTTGCTTGTGCTGCCATTTAGATGGACCTTGACAGGCTGAAGAAATGGGCCAACGGGAACCTCGTGAAGTTCAGCAAAGGCAAAGTCTTGCCCCTGGGAGGAATAACCCTGCACACCAGTACAAGCTGGGAATGGACTGACTGGAAAGCAGTTTTGCATAAAAGGCCCTGAGGGTCCTGGTGGACAACAAGTTGAACACAAGCCAGCAATACATCACTGTGACAGAGAAAAAGTTTCTTCCCCGTGAAGGTGGTAAAAAACTAGAACAGGTTACCTAGAGAGGCTGTGGTGTCTCCATCCTTGGAGGAGATATTCAAAGCTTTAATTCAACGGGGCCCTAAGGAACACGACCAAACTTTGAAATTGGATCTAACTTTGAAGTTGGCTTTGCTTTGGTGGGGTTGGAGAGAGGCTGAACCAGATGATCTTCAGAGCTTCCATCCGACCTGTTAGTTTGTAGTTCTCTGATTGTGGCACAAATAGTATAAACAGCACTCCTTTCCCCCCAAAAAGCCCAGGGGAAATATATAGGCAATGGTCTTTCATGTTTGTGTGCTGCAACACAAACTAAATCAAAACACATGTTTCTGTGGCTTATAGTTTAATAAAGATTTTCCCACGTGTTGAATGTATTTAGACTAAAAATGTACAGTTTACTCCAGTGTCATCTTCAATGTTACACAGTTTCTTTGCTGCTTTCTATTGTTTAAGCTGTGCCAAATACTGTTCCAAGCCATTTTTTTCCTTTCTCATGGACAGTGTGTTTTTCTTTTTTCCCCTGTAAATGGTTCTGTTTGGAAGAATTCAGTGTTATGGTTCTCCAGAACACAATCACTTGAGTTATTGTTGCAGTTCCTTTTCAACAGGTACAAAGGCACTGCAGTGCTTCCTTTGCTGAAGATGTTGCAAACCAAGCTCTGCTCATTTTTCTTTGTGACTTAACTTTAATGGGGGAGTATAGCAAGAGTTACAAAATTTCTTTGCCGCTTTTCATTCCCCCTCCCTCCGTGAAATTGGGTTGATCTTGCTTTCACCATCTAACCTGTGAAAACTAACTCTGGATAATGAGTCGACATTCAGTTGACTTGAGTCTGAAAAAGATGAGAAAAGGCATATTTATTCTCAGGGAAGCCTACTTTTAACATGAAATAGAGTTCTTCTCAGTCCCCCATAACGTTATTGTTCTCTGAATCCATGAAGTCTTAGGCAGTAATATTACGTTTTTGCTTGTGTGCAATTCTCACTCTTGGTTATCTAGATATATGAGTAGATTGGAAGTTTTGCAAAGAAGAATTTTAGGAAGCACTACATTTGTTGAGTCAGAACCAAGCCTGAGCTGTTTGTTGTAATCCAGAACACCCCAGGTCTGACAAACTTTTAGCCAGTCTAGATCAGGATACCTACTGATACCTTGAATTTGTGGTGTTCTGTCTGAGGGCTGGATGTAAATTACTAAGATAGAAAGAAGTATTTAAGGTCCTAATTTCCTATTGATCTTGGTAGAAAGTTAGGATTATTAGTGTTTCATTGGACTTAGACCAATATGCTTATTATTTTGTTTTGATGGGAAATAACAAAATTCCTGAGATGCTTAGAGGAAGGGATTGTAAGGACTTTGCATAGGCTTGCTCTGTTTTATTCCTGAGGTAAGAGGAGGAAAGAAAGTTTTGGCATGTGGATTCTAGAAGTACTTTATCTGAAATTATCCTAGTAGAGGAGATGAAATGAGGACGTTTGGGAAGCAGTAGGTACTAATTTTGCCATTAGATAACACCATGAACAAACATCAGTTTGCATAAGATATGTTTGGTATTCCCCACACTGTGAATCTCACGGGTTATTTGGAGTCATCCACTGTCAATAAGAAACCCTAAGTTTGGCAAATATTAACTCGGAGATTGTATTTGCCTTTGAAACATTTTGGTTTAATATAAATTCAGGCTCGTGCATAACTTTGAAGATTCTGGGCCAAAATCTGTTATGGTTGAAGCTAATAGGTTCCAACGTTTTGGACTGAAAGAAATTTTAAAACCTTTGGAAATCTAGGAAGCAAGTGCTAAAACCCAAGGAAGTGCACACTTTTCTTTAAAGGGAGTTTAAGTCTGGATGTTTTCTGTACCCACTCTGACAAGCTAATGATCTGTGGAATGAGCAGGAGACATGCTAAACATCTCTGCTCAGTCATGTTGTTTATTGCGTCCTACATTCATCTGCACTGATGTCATCCTAGATGGTAACCTGTTCTGGTTGTGGACCTTGTAAGTCAATTAATGCTCTTCTGTTGCTATATATAAATACTGTTTTAATTTTGACCCTTTGAGACACCATTTTTTAAAAGATAATACTTAAGAGCCAACACGTTTTAACATTCCAGTTGGTATTTATGTTAATTTGAGTTCAGTTTGTTCCCTGAGTTTGTGAGATCAGCTATTTTTAGCCTGGTTTCCCGAGGAACTGAAGTTTATAGGATGGCTGTATCTATCCATCTGTCTTCCACTGAGATTTTGAAGCCACTGATCAACAATCCCTGTTTGGTGGAGGGAGTGAGCTCTCAATGCTGTTAGGCTCTGGCAAGTTTCATCAATAGCCTTGGTTTGATAGAGGGGAGACACACAACTGACTACCCCATCTAAGGGAAGAGGTGTAAGCTCACCAGTTGTGTTGGGTATGGTTTGGTGGGAAACCAGTTGAGCCATGACTCGTGCTGCTTCTCACTCACGGAGCAGCGAGAGAACATGAGCGAGAGCTGCGGTTGCTGTGGCTGGGGGGGAACTGGAAGTGTTTAGGTTGTGAAACATGGGCTGTGGATTATCACAGCTGGGGGGACGCGTGGAGATTACGGGCAAGGACCCCATGTTCCTGCGGTGTGGAGAATGTGTAGCAAGAAGTCTGTAGGGCATCGGTTTTATTGCTCTGAAAACTGCTGCCTTTAACAAGGGAAGCTATCCTAAGGACAGTATTCATATCCTGGAAGTCTGGAAAAACATACAGCCTATTCTTCGTGTCAGGAGAGGGTTCTTTGATACAGCATACAGGCTTTTATATGGAGAATTTGCACCTACAAAACAAATGATCTCAGAGTCCTTTAAAAATAAGTTGGGCTTTGTTTCTCCTTAGCCGCTACATAAGTGAAGTTAGGATTTGTTTCTCTTTGGGAAACTGTGAACGAGGGAAGAAACAAGACCCAGAATTTTGGTTATGAATGATAGTGTGATTGTGGAAACAAGCTCTGAGCTGAGCTCTTGAAGTCAGCTCTCAAAGACACCATACCTAGTGATGATTTTTAAAAAAAAGTTTCCTAGCAAAGATTGTGCCAATAGAGTTTACTGCCAGAAGGCAGTTCTCTGGTTTCAGTGACTGAACTTAAAGTATTTCTGTACTGAAATAAAGCAGAGATTTTCATTTTTCAGAAGGACTTTACCTTCTTTTCTTTGGTATTTAAACACTTGTTGAGAAGCTTAGCATCTAGATAATCAATAGCTGTGATACTTGTTAAAGGAAGAACATTTCCTCTACATGGAAAAACAAATAAGTTCCACACACTCCTACAAAGGGAGGATTAGCACTAGGAATCATCACATGGCCTCTGCAATTGTGCTCATCATAAAATATAGGACGTGAGTTTTGTTGAAATGCCTGTCAGCTGTGATACTCTGTTTGATAAGCTGTGTTACCAGCAAAATCTGTTCAGCTTTAAATCTCCAAAAGACTTTCTTGGGCTGTGCGCTGCCTTCTAGTTACATGAATGCTTATAAACAAATAGCATGACACAGGACTAGAATGTTACATTGCATTTTTCTGTCTCCTCCTCTATAAAGCATGTGTGCATTTATCTGTCTAATTACAGATGAGCTCTTAGAGAAGCTTCCATGACAGGTAGACACTCTGTGTTTCAATCTGGTTTGGTAAATTTTGTTCTACATTACAGAATTCATTTCTCAAGGAACAGAAAATGCAGATTTTGATTATAACAACCTAGAAAAGCAAGACAAAACTAGATTTCAGTGTCTCATCTTTAAAGCTGATTACCTCTTCAATTTTCAGAATCCAAATCAAAACCCCTCCTTATAAGCCTTAAAGTCGGCTTGTGTATCCGTTCAACCCGAAGAAGGGCTGGATAATTTGTAACAGAAACTTAGAGATCATGCAGTAGTTGGCTGAAGTACAGAAAATGAGGTTATGTTTTTTGACCTACAGTTGATTCTGCTTTGCCCTGTAGTATCACTGAAATGCAGTAGTAAAATTCAATGAGTATATAGTTCCAAGCATTTGGAGTTTTTATAATTCTTTGATTTTACTGCTTATTTCTGCAGTCACATTTGGGATGTTTAGCCTAGTTGACCTTTACATGTACCTCATGTACAAAGACAGATTATATACAATATTAACAAATCAATCTGCCATACAGAACTGTCTACAGTAAAGATCTGTCATTTGTGAGCTTGTCTTACGGAAAAGCTTCTAATTTTTGGTAGTGAGAGTATATTAGGAGCTATGTTTTTGATGTGCCAGTTCCTAGAGTTGCTACCTATTCTGTTGTGCCAGCAAAGCTGTTTCGGCAGTGAAGATCAGGATTTAATCCAGCCCAATAATAATGCTCCCCCCCCCACCTTTTTTTTGGCAGCCAGAGAATTTCTGCCATGTATGTGAAGTTGGTGAGGCTAATCTGCAATGTTGAAACTTGAGAATTATTGAGAAGTGGGCTCCAAGAGCCTGGGAGGCGTGGGTTTGACTGCCTATCCTCTCGGTGCTGAGTTTGTTCTGCCGTTGCATAGCCCGACTTGTTGAGTGAACTGTTGCTGGGAGATAGCTCTGCTTGGAAGGTCTCTCCTCCTTGTTCCCTTGTTGCCTTCTCCAGGAGAACATCTAACTCTCCTTCTGCTGGGCCTGGAGGTTGTTATTGACCTGCCTGGGAGAGCAGCAAGAGCTGAGAGAGGTGCAGGGTTAAGCTGGAAAAGCTTTGGGATGCACCGCCCTGACCCAGAGAAGCCTCTGCCGCTGCCTACCCTGGAAGTGGCTGGCTGCTTTTCCAGAGGAAAGGAAGGGAGGCACAGGCGCGGAGCAGGGTAGCTCAGAGTGGGGTTGCGCATGGGGTGTTACAGGGTCAAGCAGTTGTGGTGGTGCTGTGTTTCGGATAGAGCAGCGCTTCTGCATCCGTGTGCTGTGGTCCCCCACTCTGCTGTAGTCAGTCGGCTGGCAGGACCCGGCGGGATGAAGGCAGGCGGCTGCGTGGGGAGGGAAGAGGCTGAGATCCTCATTGCCTGTGTGAATGAGGAGCTCAGCTGTGGAATGGAGTCAGAGGAGTAGAAAAACGTTTATTGATTGATTTTGTACTGGTTTTGTTCCTTCTTTCTCCTATCTTAAAAATACAGTATGCTGTGCTTTCGGTTCTATCCCATTCATGGTTTTAAGCCCAGAGAAACCCATGCTTTACCATGAAACTTGTCCTTCACAGTTATTTTCAGGTACAGCCACACTGCAATTCTTGAAGGTACTGAATGTAGCAAAAGGAACGACACCAGACAGGAAAGGAGGATTACTGTGGAGGAAAGGGAAGGCAGGGGAAGATCACACCACTTATATTTAAATGTCTACGGGAGAGATCATTGATCAAATTACCAGTGTACCAACTTTATATTTTAAAGGAAATTGAATATGCTGAACATACTAGTATTTCCTGGGCTGCTTGATTACATATAGAACTTACAAAAACATTTTTCATATTTTTGTCAGATAAATATTACTACAAGAGGATAAATACAGTTATGTGCAAATACATTGGCAGTTCATGTAATAATAGATGTGTGTACTGACTTGCAGGTGCAGAGGCAGAAAATTATATTTAAAGACATGCTGAGAACGAAGTTTTAAGTATGCACTGATAGTAGCAGTGCATTTGAGACAAAGCTTGATGTCACGTTAGCAATGTATACAGGCTGTAAATATTAGCACTTAACACAAAAATGAGCTGAAACAAGGATGATAAGTATGAAAGTTTAACGGTCTTCGCTTGACGTTTCCTCACTAATTAAGTGTCTAAGCATACCGTTGTTACTTTGCTTCACAAAGGAGCCTTGTGTATTTCCAATATTTGATATGCCTCAAATTGATTGCACTGAATTTCTGTTGATGCATTTACCTAAACTGTAATTTTGCCCAGAATTCATATTTGAAGGCTACAGCTACTCTCAAAGCTGGGGGGAGGGGGGGGAAATCTAGAAGTGAGTTGCATTTCCTTATCAAATACATCTTATATATTGTACACCTTTCCATTTCTTTCATCGTGGTTTCTGCTGCTATGCAGCTGGAGAGGCAGTTGGCAGAGCAGTGCAATATAAGCAACAAGTTTTGAAGCTACCAGTAGCCACTACTTACATTTAATGTCATTATTCAAATCTTTACCCTCCCTTCTAGGCTTTAAAAAATCCTTTAGATAATCGAAAGCTCAGCTGACAAAATTATTGTGGTTTTTGCATTAAAATACTTGCTGCTAGACAAACATAGGGAATCTAATATTTCTACCCATTTTTTAAGAGCTAGGTAATTTTTACCACATCAAGAGCTATGTATGCTGAGGTAATAAAAATAAAAATTTAATCAAAATAAACCAGGGCATAAAGTAGTTGTGTTAAGGAGGTTAAGAAGAAATCTCTGTTCTCTTGGACCCCAAGCTCGGTAGATCATAACTAGCTGGGAGGTGGCTAAAGACTTTGCTCTCCTCTGCAGGGTCACATCAGAGCCAGGGCATTGAAATGGATTGACTGTTGATAGGATTTGCCATACTGGATCATGCTTTCAACTGTGTGCTTCTCTTCTAGCCAATTACAAGCAGGCAGACTGGACACAAAGGCTGTATTGAAATACAGGTTAGCTTATATATAGTACAATAGTTAAGAATAGCCTCTATTTCATGAGAAGTACAGTCTGAAAGTGTCATTTTTATTGCTACCTGGAACAAGGATCTGTTCAGTTCAGAATTTGTATTGGGATGTTTCACAAGTATTTTCCACAAGTATTTCTGAAAATTAAGAATAGCATCAACGTAAATGTAAAGGTTGAATAGATACATTTTAAGTGTTTGAAGCTTATTCTTTTGCATTGGAGAGTAGATGAGGTACACAGAAGGGAGAAAATAATAGCACATTGTATTGTTTTCTGAAAAAAACTTGCTGTTCCTTAGTTCTTCCGCTGGGAGAGAATATAAATCGCTGGTTAGAGTTTTAAAAGCTGATAGAATGCGTTCAAAGTTTTTAAAACTATTTTTGGATTTGCTTTCAAAAAAATCCAGGACCTGGCACTTTCATAGAGTTCAGAGATGATAGACTTTATTTCTTTCAGCTACCTTACATTGTTGGTCAGCTTCATCTAGTTCAATTATTCAAAGAATATCAGCACGGCAAAGCAAGCTGGACTTAGCAGAGCAATGGGAGAGCAGGTTGATCTGGTCATGAATGACCCTGAGGTTTTTAACTGGAATGTTATATTCATGCCGCCTGTGTTGTCAGCATTTCGGGGGCAGAGCTCCCTGGGATGATTATAAGAAGTTCTTTCCAAATGACAATTCTTCCGCATGGAGTGCTTCTCTGTTTTCTGTCCATGCGTGCAGGGGCACCGCCACCGTGTGCTGGGTGCAGCTTTCCTGTCCCTTATAATTCTTCTGTCTTCTGATAGCTGTTCAGTGACCAAATTCAGATATGCTTTTCAAAACAGTCAGTAATCCAAAGTAATTTGATGGTGATCCATTTTGACTCTGGAGGCTCAGAGCAAGAACCTAAGCTAAAGAAAGACACAGGAGCGAGTGACCACCAGTAGAAATGGACATACCGTGTCAGCTCCAACATTGGAAACCAGTGATTTCATCCTAGTGTCATCAGTGGCCACTGACACCTGGAAGAGCTGCTGAGATACAGGGCTGCATCCTGGCCCCGATCTGGTGAGGCACTCTAACCCTACAGCTCTTGCTAAACTGGGAGATACTTCTGGCTGAAAACAACCTGAGTGATGACAGTGACAAAGAAAAGGCTTTTCTGACAACTCACTTAAATACCCAGCACATTTAGAGAACGTACGACAATGTTTTGTGTGCCAGATAAGAAATAGTGATCTGAGACACCAAAACATGTGTGATCCGCTTATATGAGCACCACAGTCCTTGCAGGATCTAACAAGATAATTAGATAATAGGCTTCCAGCAGTTGCTTTTGTTATACCTAGTCACGAAAAGGGGAAGAGGTAGCCTATAGCATATCAGGAAGTGATACAGAAATAAACAGAATATAGAGATAAAATCAAAAGGCATATGTTATCATGGAAAAGAAAGGATTGCACACAACCACCCTAAACCTTTGATTACTCAGCATTATGTTCTTGTTTGCATGTGACTTATTTTACCGAGGACAGGGTGACAGAACTGAGCAAATTGCTCTCAGGGAATGTTTAAAGGCCAGATTTCTAAGGACGTTACAACTCATTCTTGACAAAGAAAAAGACATCTATTCTCCTAAATGCTTGTGTTAGTGTGAGTGGTTTTTTCTTTGTTTGTTTTCAGGAGAACCAAATGCTAGCAGTAGAGATGAGAAAGAACAAGGCATCAGTAACTCCTTTCTGCATCTGCTGCTTTGTCTGTATATCTGCTTCCTTTCTGCACCTGCTGCCTTGTCTTACAGGACATTTATTTTTCAGAGATTAGACAAAAAAATAAATATACAATAACCAGGTTCTGTTACCTGTTTACTGTCCTTTTTTCCCCAAACCCCCTTGCAGGCTTTCTTCAGTCTCGTTCTCACCATTTTGCTTATTCCTATCCATTTATTACCTTTTCTTCCATTCCATTCAAAACTCATAGGCATAATGCAGTCCCTCTGCAGGGCCCTTATTCTGTCTATATTTAAATCTCTCTTGACTCAGTTCATTGAAAGTGAATCTTCAAATGATATGTATATATATATTGCCAATTTGTTCCATTTCCTTTGAATTCTTCATATTTCTTTGTCTAGCTTTAGGTTTGACTTATTCTAAGACAGTAGGTCCCATCTTTAAAAACTAGAAAGAGTTTTGCATGTGTTGTTAGCCTACATAAACGTTGAATACTGTTGAATACAGTTGAATACTGAAGCACTGTTGAGGCAAATGGCAGCATGACTGAGTTGTTGCTCACTGAAGAAAAAGGAATGGCAATGGTGCTCCAAGACAAAGCTGTTTGGGTTACCATGTTAATTTTTCTAGCAAGTAGAGCTGTTTGAATAGATTTACCAGCTGCAGACACAGTAAATGAGGCACAGATCATGCCCACTAGATTGGATGGTTTCAGGGAGGAGGATGAAATTTGCAGTGACACTTCTGCATGTATTAAAGCAAAGCTCTGGTCTGTAAAAGAAGTGAAGGTATCTGCTCGCGGGTCCAGCCCTGTGGTGAAAGCATATAGAAACGTGGGAAAATTACAATTGTCACAGTCTGTGGGTTGTCCCAAGTATATGACTCTACACATGCATTTGCCTCAGGTAATTGAAAAAAAAACCCCACAATCAAAAAACACCCACCTTTTTTCAGGGAAATAATTTGTTATTTGAGATGACTCGTGTTACTGGGTAGCTGCAAAGCATGCTCTGTCCTGACGTCTCTAAGAGCTTCCTTTTCAGATCCAGGGGGGTATTTTGAAGTTTGTGTGTCGGTTAGCTCCTGCCTCGTGTCCGCCAGCTCCCTACAGCTGCTGCCGGCTCTGAACCTTGTTGTCCTTTGGTCAAGCTCTCTTGTTGATGGGCCATGTCTTGTCCAACTTGATCATACAACCTCAGGAAGTCAGTCATCCACCTCTGTTTGCCCTGTAAGCATTCACACTACTAATTCAGAGTAGTCTGGGACTGCTTACCTGTTACCTCCTACTCAGTTCACAGCTCTTGATTATTTAGATTCACTTAATGGCTGCCTGCCTAAGCTGTGGCTTCGTCTCTCTGCTTGAGGATTCCCCTGGCAGCTCTGCTTAATGCAAGTAAGATATACTGCACACTTTATAAGAGGCCTCTCTTGCTGTCTGCACGTTGTGTGTTACAGCTCCTCAGGGATTCAGCTGCAAGAGTTAAGTATTACAGCAGTGACTTACAGCGTCCTGATGTTATGTATAGGTCACTTGATTGCATTTGAATACCCGATGTTTACAGGCTTAAGAGATGTTTCTCTTCTGCAAAACCACCATTGGAGAAGAGGTATTTTCAAATTAAAGCCCCAATTAGATTTTTTTTTTTTAAAGCCTATGTTGGAACATGCCCACTGTTGGATAAGTATCATTTGTTTCAAATGTTACTGCACATACTGAAGCCTTTCTCAAGAGCTGTATGAAAAGATGATACTGTGTTCTGATCTGAAGTTGGATCACTTGGAGAAACATTTTCTGCATGAAATGAAGAATTGTTCTGCATCAACAAGGGAAAGGAATTAAGAGGAGAGGTTTTTTTTTTCTTCAGTCTCTCTTAATCCATTACACAAGAAGGAGCATTTATTTCAGTCCAAAAGTATAAGATCTAGTCAGTAGATTGTGTGAGTTTTGTTGTTGTTTATCCATAAAAAGACTTGAGGGGAAAACTGTGATAGTGAATGCTTGTTAGTGAGATCCTTTTCTCTTAGAGAACTGAGCCAAATCCTAAAGTAAAAATGGCATTTTCTTGTACTTGTGAATTTGTTTTTTTTAATGGTTAGTAACAAAAATGTCTTTTTAAACATGAAAGAATTTTAAACTTGCAACAGCAGGTTGTAGTGGGCAGGAATGTGACTTCTGGTTTAAGTGCGGTGGTGCGTTTAAAAAAAACACACACCCAAACTGGAGAATTGTTTTCTCTCAAGCACAATAAAATTAAATTTGCTAGTAATATGGACAAAAATCTCACAAGTCTGGCTGAAGCAAAAACTGGCATTGACCTTAGTGTAAAGATACAGCAGTGTTTAAATTGTTCCAGGCAGGATTAATTCCCACTTAGAAGCAAATTTAAGAGGGGGGGGGGGGGAAGTTGGAGGGAGACAGATATGTAAATAATTGCCTCCCGATCTGGAATTTCCGCTTGGTTCGTGGCCAGCTGGAGGAGTGGATGTCTTGAGGCAGGACAGCGGTTGTTAGTTTTTCTCATCATTAACAGTCAAGAAAGTTTGTCCTTTGACTTGCTGTTAACTGTGAAAAGCTGTTGAACAGTTAAAAATTGAGCTGTCCATGGCTGTGTTCTGTTTATGCAGCAAACAGCATCTTTTAAATCCATTATCTGAAATTAGTCATTAAAAGTTGTTACCTTTGACAGGAAGGAGGCGTATTTCATCTACAGTGTTTTCTTACATATGCAAGACCTAATTTACTACATATTTAAATAATGGTGTAGTATAGTGTGGATATCACAGACTTTCTTAAATACTGGTGTGCTGCATGCGTTAACGCGCCTGCATAAATGCAGCCACGTTAGCAGCTCTAAAATGCAGCGGCCTCTGATGTTAGGGACAGGGCTTGGGGAACAGGCTGTCCGTTAGCTTTGAAATAAGTACAAGTGACTTTTAATTTAAAAAAAAAAACAACAACCACCCAAAACCCCAAAACCAAACGAGTTGCCATTTTCTTCCAGTGCAAATCAGAGGAATATTGGGCTCGGTTTGCTGTGGGCTACAGGGGCAGCTGCGTCCAGCCTGCTTTGAGCCCAAGCGGCCTCTCGATCCTTGTCCGTATTCTCGGTGCCGGGAAGCATCTTGTAGCTCTTCCCTCTCCATCTCACGGCCCAGGACCCCCTGTCAGCCCCCCAGGCCATCGGCCCCTGGCAGGGCTGGCTGGACAGACCCTGGCTGCCGGACCCCCGCTTCTCCCGGTGCCCTGACCCTCAGCGGGCCGCCGGGCAATGCTGTTCCTCGACACCGTGAGACCACGGGGGGTCTTCAAACCAGGCTGCTGATGTTCACTGCAGCCAGTAGAGCAAGAAGGGTTTCGTAAGCAAAACGCAAGGCAAGGCCAAGGGGTGCACCTCGCTTCTGCTTCTGCCGAGGTTTGGCCACAGCTCGCGGAGGGGACGGGGGACAGCGGGGTGGCTGCTCCTTGGCGTGCCCTCTGCAGCCTCACCGCCGACTTCTTCCAGGCGTTTCTCACCGCTAGATCTCTCAAGCGCTGACGAAGGATCTCTTACCATTTGCCTTCTTTAGCGCAGGGTGGGAGTAGGAGGGATTGAGGTTGTTTTCTGTTGTCACACAGTGCTTTCGGCGCCAGGAGCCCTGCTCCAGCTCCCTTCAATTACTCTGAGTCAATGTCTGACTTTCTCCTGAGCCATTTCTGTTTAATCCTCCCCCCTAACCTTCAGGAAAGAGTTGTCTTTCTCCTGCACTACTTGACTCCCACACACCCTTTAAATGAAAACTCATTCACTGGCTTTCCATCCTTAGCAGAACAAAGAGAAATTTAAGAGACTTAATTACTGAAGATGTGCTGCAGTAAATACAGAGATCATGGATAGCAGAATTAAACCTTGGTCAGTAAAAACCTTGCGTTTCATGCGTGGAAAAATTAATGCTGCACGGATCTCAAGTAGAGCCAATTAAAAGAAATCAGTGAAATCTATGAGCACTACTGCCTGCTGATAATCAAAGTTGTTATTTTAGAAAAAGCTCTGATTGTGCTCGTTAAGCAAGTTACTTCCTACATGGCAAGACACTCGTATCTTCAATAAACTACTTATTCATATTCCTTATTCAGTTTTCTCTTGCCAAAACTCCATGGATTCTGTGTAACAAAAAATGTAATGTGCCACAATGCTGTGTATTTAAATATTGTGGTGTGACATAACCCAAAAAAAGTAATGAACAAGAGGTGCAATGAGTGACGACCTCATTGCAAACCTTTCTGTCTTCCCCATTGTTCAGTCTATGGGAATAGGAATAATGACCATTTTGACCGCAAGTAATGGGCTTACCCATTAAATTGCCATGAGAAAAGACCCTCTGTATATTGCTGTCTGCCATATGCCTCCCTCTAGGGTATAATGCAGGCATAAGATCCCTACATAAGGAACACACACTTCATTGCGCATAAGATTTATGTAGTAAATTTTATCTATGTCTGGAATCTTTCTGTTATTAATGATTATAATTATTAGGATGTTTGAGCCATAGCTGCCATTCCCACAGACAGCAGTCCCTCACCCTCATTTTCACGTCCCCGCAGTAGCAGCATCCCTGGAACAGCAAGCTCAGATTTCCAGGTTTCTTCAGCTCATCCTCTTCTTCCCATCCCATCTTTGCTTTCCCTTCCTGTTAGCGATCCTAGCTCTTCCCTGTCCACTGCCCACTGCTGGCTCTCAGCCTAGACATGGGTGGTATAATGCTGTTTGCCAGTACTGCATTGCAAACCGTATTTGAAATGGTTTTCCTTGGTGTATTTTCTGTTCCTTCCAGGGCCCAGCTATGCGTGGGATAAGCAGCAATTCTTTTTCAGGTTATACTTGAGGAGTTGTAAGTTTTTTGCAAGTTGTTTTCAGGTCAGGTTAGATTTCTTTCAAAGATACTACATGCTTTTAAAGTGTAATTTAAAAACAGAAGGTCCTAAATACTTTCCAGTGTTCCTCCTTCAGAGGCAAACTTGCCAAAAGAAAGTTGTTTAAGCTTTTGGTTTTCTCCTGAAGTTGTAAACCTTGTGTATTACAACTTACCTGGGGTACTCCAGACTCATATTGATGGGTGTGTGTCAAGTTATTCTGACAATGAAAGTGTCAAGGAAGATACATGCTGTTGAAAAACATTTGTATGGGAGACAAGTACCGAAGAAAGAGTTTTCTGTAGGCTACAGGAGAAGTCATGAATGGTGCTGCAGAAAAAGAAAAAGACGACTGTAGAAGTGTTTGGCCTCTGTATGCAGAAAGTGCTAACCAGCTTCCCCATCCTTCAGGTTTTTAACTGAGTAGAAAAATGAGTAGTACTGTGAAAATTGGAGGGATGGTGGGTGGCATCCTCACTGGTGCTCATTTACCTGTTGGAATAAGGGCTTGCAGGTACTTCAGGCTTTCAAGGCTATACTTGGTGTTGATAAAGAAAACGCTGTCTTCTTTGAACATCAGAGGGTGTCAACAACCTGTGCTCCACGAGCATAGTCAAATCCAGAAGCATTCAGTGTTTCTCTCTCTTTCTCCTGAACGTTTGCTGCATGTTTGGAGTGCAAATCCAGCCTCTTGAGAATGAGCCAACCTGGCTCCATAAACCTGGTGAGCGGTCCAGTCTCTACTTCGCCTGGCCTCTGTAGTGGATGTCTGTGTAGGCAGTTTGCAGTGGAACACAGTGTCCCTTGGTGGAGCGTGTAGGGAGACCTGAGAGGTAATTTTAGCTCAACAATGGCCTCTTATGTTGCCGATCTGATAACAGCCATCCTGCTTTACGGAGATCACTATCTATTTTATGCTTTGGGCACTGTCAGTCTTTTGCACGTTAAAAATCGAATAGTGTTTATATAAAGAAACAAAGTGGAAAAAATAGTTTCGTTCCTGTTGAGAACTTGTCAATTTATGTTACTAAATGTCGCATGTTTTTCCTGCCTGCGATCGTTCTTTTGCTCCGTGAACTTGCGGGGGAAGCGCTGCGCAGCATCTTGCGGAGAGGAAGCTGCTCCTTTGCTGCCCTGACCTCGGAGCGTCTCCTGGCAGCCCGTCCTCATCCTGCTCGCTATGGCTTTTCCCACTGCAGAGCCTTTCCTCCAGGGACCCATCACAGTGAGCTGATGCGGCTTCTGCCTCGGAATGCACGGAGTCTGCTCAGTCTCTGGGCAGCCCAGGAGGTTTTTAGAAGCTGTTCGCCGAGCGGCATCAGTGTAGTGACTTCTCTCCTTTGATGCGGAGAGCTGAGGATGAGTTCCCAACCACAGAGATGCAGCCTCTGGCGGTCTTGCCGCCCACCTCTAGCTGGGTGTTTGGCATTACAACAAGCTGCTGTGAGCCAGCCGGCCACCGCTCCTGCATCAGCTCCAGCCTGGGGTGGAGAAGCACTGGTGGCGCGAGGCAGGGAAGAGCAAGGACAGTGATCCAGAGAGGTACCTGTCTGTGAGAGGTACCCCCAGAGAGGGGTCCCTGGGTACCTCAACCAGGTCCTAGGCTGCAGTCTTATCAAACTCAAATTCTCTTAATCCTGCAGCCTGTGCTACTGTATCTATAAAGCATCCATGGCCTATTCATGAGAATAAAAGCCTCCGAAATCCTATTTGTACAATTAAAATCACTCTGACCCAGCAGCATGCAGATACTCTTGCCTTCCCATCTGATACTCTGAGGTATACCCAGACCATTTGTGCTTGTGCTGCAGAAACAACTAGTGAGCAGGAGCTTTCTCATGCTTTTGCACCATCGTTTAGTAATTAAAGGCTAATCTTACAGCTGCCTTAAATGGCAAAATGGAAGCTGACTCTGCCATCTTCAGACTTTTTTCTTTTTAAAATTAAATAGATTGCAGTGCAGCGTGCCTTGAAAATCCCCTTTTCAAATATGTTCTTTGCTGTTTGACTGCTTAATATGTATCCCATAGTCTTATTACATGTTGATGCACTGACAGCTTTAGATCTTTATATGATACATGAGAATATTTTGCTAGTGTGAAGCAACGGCATCTGCGTTAAAGGTCTGGTAATTTGGAGTCTCAAATTGCGTTCCTGTCAGTAAGAGCACAACATTTCTTCACGCCCACAACGAAGAGGAAATTAAATCTAAGTCTTTACATTTCAAATATTGAAAGATGGTAAAGGTCTACTGTGAATTGCCTCAGGGAAAAAAAAAAGGCATCCAGTCCTTTTTTCATATAACTGAGCATAATTATTTAGATATCTAAACCCATTCCTTGTTGGACAAAGACTGGAGGATCAAGCTTTACAGTCCCTCGTTGAAAGTCTGCGGCTGTATCAAGGTGTGATGTGATGAAATCAAGACAAAGAGCAGTTCACACTGCCTTTTTTCTTTTCTTTTTGGGGGGGATTCTGTGTTGCTGAAGCAGCACTTCATGTTTGGTGCGGTCTGTTCCTCACCCCTCCATGCCAAGAATAAATTGTCACAGATTTCTCAGCCTTGTGAACATGATTGATCTCACAACAGTATGTGGTTTTTCATTATTTTCTTTGGTACGCTTAAGAAGGTCTGTAGGAGAGGTGGATTTGCTGTAATGGCGGCTAAGTAGTTTAACTTAATCCTGAATAAACAAACAGATGCTCTCACCAAGGACCTGGCATCTGGGGCTGTCAACATTTATTACTGCAAGGCTCAGAAGAGATAAAATTATCATTAGCCTTCACAGAAAGACCATGGATACATTTTGAAAGGAATGTACTTCAAACCGCAAGCTAGCCCCTCAGAGAAACTAGTTTAGATATTTAGATGCCTGTGTCAGTAATGACACAAACAAAATGCTGCTTTCTGCACTTGATTTATGCTTCAGAGCTCGCATTTTACATGTTTGTATTTCTTCGCTGTGGGCCAAGGCTGAAATAGGTGTGTGTTTACAGTTGTACATAATATGCCTTTACAGTTGTGTGTCTGTGCATCCTGCTCTGAGTTTATACTCGAAGTTTTCTCTACGGCTTCTGCTGGTTTCTTCTAAAAACATCTCCGTTAAGGAAACTGAACGTCATTTAGTAATTAACTGAGGTTTGGTAGGGAGCAGCCACATGGCAGCATGCTGCTGTTGATAAGCAGGCTGGGGTGCAGTGCCCACGGACTACCAGGTCCAGGGGACTGTGTTGAGCGTCTCTATTATATATGCCTGTGTAAAATACCAGGGTCTAGGATTATTCAAGCTTTCAGGCCGTCAGTTTTAAACCTGTATCTGTCAAAAACCCTAAATCCACAACTACATGCTTTGTTTAATACAAAAGGTAGTGGGTTTGTTTTCCCTGTGATCATTGTTCATGTCAACGGTTTAAATAGAGAATTTCGAACCCAGATTTCATCCCAAAGAAAAGTATTTTAGCAAAATTTGCATAAGTATTTGAACGGGAATTTGTAATAAAAATAATAGTTTTAAAATTGACTCTAAGTATTTCTTTGAGGAGGAACACCCTCCACCCCAGCACCCAACAATACTTGGATTTCAGTGGGTGGACTAATATTCCTTGTAAGCCTGGGCTTAAGAGTCATACTGCATTTCCTGTGAGAGAGAAAATGTTTTCTGAAGAAACCTCTTTTCCTCCAACCCATACGATCTCCCTCTTTTATAGTAAAGCTCGTCTTTTCAGGACTCTGCGAGGAACGCTCGTGCAGGATTGTTGAGTGCTGGTGCTTGCGCCATGCATGCTGCAGCCTGGGTCAGAGAGATGCTCCGTGTGTTTTACATACGAAAGCCAAATACTCAGTGGAACTTTATGCCATCCCAAGGTCTCATCTCCTATTTATAGCTGTTCTTCCCTAAAAAAAGCATGTATATACATCTCAAAGCGGTTCTGTCCTCCTGAAAGGTTGGAGAGTCATGTCTGATATATTCAAACTGTGACTTACAGTGAAGTTTCTCGATAATATATTAGCTGAATAGGTTTCGGAAGGGTCGAGTTATCCACAAGAGGGAAGGGTGACTTTCTGGTCAAGCTTGTCATGAGCAACTGTGCTTGATAGACTGGAAAGTATTTTTATTAAGAATTCTTCACCAAGATTAGGCATTGGGTTTTTTTGAGAGAGTATCTGTAGCTGAGTCTGAGTACTAGAAAATGTTTTGAACTAAAAACTGTCTCACTGCACCAGTGGACTTTGGTTCTTGATTTCCTATTGAAATTAAAATTTGTTTCTGAATTATTTCTTTCACAGAATGACTGTAGAACACAGGTTTTGCATTGAGCAGATCAGAACAATTTGGATAAAACGTTTGGAAACTGTGTGAAATTTCCTCCCAACATCTTCTGAGAACTCTTCAGTCTGCATTGCTTCTGCTTTCTTCTTGCTCACAGTTGGCAGTACCTTATGCCAGAGGTAGTTGAATTAAAGTCAATAGGCTAGATTATGTCCCGAGGACTTGACCCACAGTAATTGTGGTATGTTGCTGAGCAACCTTGCAGGACTCCCAAGGAATGAACTGTGCTTAGGGAGCCACAATTTACTCTTTTTTTTTTTTCTTTTTTTTTTTTTTCAAGGGTTTTAGCAATTTGTTGCCAGTAAACTGCTTCTACTTAGCTTTTTTCCAGTACTTGCTCAGTTCTAAACCTTAGCTGTTCTCCAGCTACTTGTCCTAGAAGAAGGAAGCAGGAGCCTATCCCCCGGTCCCCCCCACACTTGTGTTCCAGCAAGGAGCAGAAAGGGGCTGCTTACAGCTCTTGTTCAGAAGTCCACCATATCAAAATCAGTCTTGAAAGGATTGAGTTGCTCATTAGTTGTAAAAAGACAAATTACAGTCCAGGTTAATGTTTTGATAAAAAACAGACCTCTCTCTTTTTTTTTTTTTTTTTTTTAATGTCTACCAAGGCAAGCAACTTTTTAGTTTTTCTTTGAGCAAGTTATCTGCATGAAATTCATATTCTGTGGTTCTTTGTGTTATGAGCTGAAAAGAGTCAGTTCTTCTAAGGCCAGATTTACTGCTGAGCTTTGTGAAGGAAATAATTATTTTCAGAATAAAGTGATTTTTATTTCAGATCAGCGTGTCTGCAGGGAGAGTGGAGCTATTCCAACGTAGTTTATTTTTCAATACCTCTTCCCATTAACTTCTCCATATAAAGAGGGCATCCGTTCTAGCATTTTTCAGGAGCTGTGCCACCACCATTTAAACTGGATGCTCGTCTTGTCAGGAGAACAGTTTGTAGAGCAAACTAGCACGGTGGCTAGACATACAGAGTTATCGTATGTTACGGTACAGAGTTATAGGCTTTCTCCACAGGCACAAATCAGTGTTATAAATAGCTTACAGGAAAGTCTTTTTATTGCCGCAAATAGTAAGCAAAGATTTTTTTAGGCTTTGTTCTTGGACTGAACTGCTAGGCAGAGAAACAGGTTGGCAGTAGGACCTTAAACGTTTTAAAATAATGGTGCACCAAACCCATGATGCATGCTGTTAATATACAGGGGGGGAACCAAACCTGTGTAATATTAATGTTTTTACTTTTTATGCGAATTATATCCGATAGGACCTATAAGTAGTGACTGCTGTGAAGTTGCTTTTTCATTCTGTTAATGCACAGAATTTCATGTTTCTCATCTCTGGGTGAGCTGCATAAACTTGTAAGAGGTTTGTAGCATGTAAGACTAGGTTTTCAAATAGCTTCTTTGATGACAGGTAGGAAATTTGCAATATTTTTGCAAATATTTTCACCTGCAAAAGGTGAAAGCTCTCCTTTGATGTCTTCCCAATGGGAAGCAGTACCATTGAACTGCTCCAGATGAGACTTAGTAGTGTTGGGGGCCATCTGTATGTGAATTTTACTCAACAGCACACTTTCTGTAGGTATAAGTTAAGTCACCTGTTGGGAAGGTGCAGAAGCAATCTCAGGAAGAGCCTTTCCCACAGAAAAGGTTTGAAATATATAAACGGGAGTTTAGGGAGCTTTTTGTTTAGTGATGCTAGAATTACATAAAGAAATTATTGCTTAGTCTGGTTGCTTTTTCTTTGCAAAACCCTTTGTATTTCTTGACTTTGATAAAGGGGAAGCTAATAGACAACAGAATGAAATGAAATGAAGGAAAAGACAGAAAAGGGCGTTTTAGGCCCTGCCATTAGCAAATTCATCTCCTTGACAGGGTAGAGACAAGGACTGCAAAAGCACAGGTAGTAGAAATGAACTGTAATTAGCCAGCTCCGTTGAGGGAGGACTTGGGGTTTCTGCCTCTGCACAAGCTGCTGGAAGCTGAGCATGTGGTAGCTGTTGTTTGCTGCTCTCATCTCCCACTGAAGAAGCACTGTGGTTTTGGTCCTCATGAACTATGGACTGCTGTGATTCTGTTCAGCAGCTGGCTGTTAATCATTACGGACTCTTATCAGGTTTGGGTTTGGGAATCTGTAAATAATCAAACCAGTTTTATCTTTAGCTTCATCTACCAGTTGGTCAGTCATCCCTGCTGCTACACAGAAAATGCGGAGTAGTTGGGCCAACATTTTGCAGCAACCTGCTATCTCATTCCACGGATGTCTGCTATATAGTGCTTCAGGAGGGACATTGGTAAATGTCTTCCTAAATGGGTGCAGTATGAGACAATATGGGTACCTGTGTAGTGGGAGGAGGGAAAGAGATGACAGTTTGTTGCTCAACTTGAGAATCTGTTTACTTAGCCAATCCTAGTATTAGTACACTTCAGACAAATACTTGGAAAAAAACCCCTGCTTGCAGGCTCCCTGCAGGCTTTTTACCGCTGTGTTGCTTCTGTGCTAAGTTACCTTCACCATTACAGTCTGTAGAAAATAAAAAGATGACGTGATGCAGAATCATGGTTGATAGATGAGCAGAAGCTGCAAGCGTGGTTGTTCTATCATGACACCTAATGTGCTCCATGAATCCATCACCAGGAAAATTCCAGGCAGGTCTTGCAAGGCTGTATTACATCTGCATTTGGCATTATGAGAAATACCACTAGAATGCTGTGGCTGGTTTTGGTGCACAGCATTGAAGAAGATAGCTGGTTAATTTGCAGACATTTCAGAGAAGAGCTGCAAGAGTGAATAAAGGGAGGAGATAAAAAAAGCTCACTGCTGAAAACAGGAGATCATTTAGGAGACAAAGTTTGAAGTGATGTTTGGGTTGTGGTAATAGAGGAAACAATGCCCTGTAAAGCATTATACTGCAGTGAAGGAGAGAAGTGCTGGCATGCAGCTGAAGTACAAGCAGCAGGTGGACCTATCCTAAACGTTGCACAGGGATTACTCAACAGCAACATTACTCTACACCTGTAGAAAGAAGCTGGAACTGGATGTTATTCCAGCCATCCATCACAATTTTTTCCTTATACTTGTTAGAAACCTGTTCCCATCACCCTGAAATGAACCAAACCTTTTCCAACCAGTGCCAGTTTATCAGAAGTTCACAATTACTTCCATAAATTCTCTTTCATCTTTGCTTGGCAGAACTCCTCTGAGTTGTCTGGCTTCTGCAAGCTTAAAACAATTAATTGGTTTCTCGCTTCCAAGACTTCAGTCAAGCCGAGATTCACTGATTTGTGATACCACCAGATACTGAAGTGTGAATCCATCTGCTCACCATGCAGAGGAGAAATAAAAGAAAGTACTAAGGTGAAAGCTTGGCAGCTGAAGAATGTTGGCAGCTGAAGCCTCTTTGGTGGTATTTCTTCTCACAGTAGGTCCTTTCTATCAGCCCTTTTTTGTCAGACTTTGAACATTTCAGAGAAGATAAACTGGAGGAGCAAAATAAGTCAAAATCCAGCGCTTTTACAAAAAATCAGAATGCTGTAAAAGTAGCTGAATTTACACAGTTTGCAGAATGATATATTGTTGGCCATATTGGCTGGAAGCAGATGGTGACTGTCCCTCTGAAATCTGCTTCTGGCTGTTGGTTTTGGAGACCTTTCTTGGTGGCCAAGATTTTTTGCCATCAGAAAATGGTTTGGTAAACTGCTGTCTCCTACTCACAATACAGTATGCATATGAGTGTACTGTCAAATCACACCTTACTACAAATTTTTCGGTATCATGGCAGTCCCTTAAGGCCCATGCAGCTTGTTAACAAATTAAAATTTGCCTAAAGTTATAAGGGCACTTAAATCTAAGGGTGAGGGGAAGCATGTGTTTTGGTGCAGCCATTCCGAGTTTCTTTCTGATTCAGGTAGTTTCCAAATTGCTTGACACGAAATTGCTGACATATTTTTCTTTTGTTTAACTTTTTCTACATTGCCAGGGGAGGTAGGGAGAAGGTTGTATTTTATTGGTGCCTCCCCTGTGACTTTGCCACGGAAGCATTTTATGAGTTACACATGTTTTTCTTCCACTGTCTGAGATGTGCAAAGGTCCAAGTTAAAAACATCTCTGAAGCAGAATGGGATGCCTCTGCTCTGGTACACCGTTTTTAAAGCAGTCAAGGAGGATTTCAAGGGCATGTTCACCTTCATCATTCGTAACCCTCTCTGAATCTGGAGAAGTTAACTTTAGAGGAAAACTTTTACACTAATAGAATAACACATATCTCTCTATCTTGTATTGGTTTTTTTGCGGCTCCTATTAATCTTGCAACATTTTAGGAATTTTCCTACATTTTTTTGCCTCATTACTCTTAACTAATGTGTTTTAAACTCAGGGCAATCTTAATGCAAACTAACCTTCCACGTATAGGTGAGTCCTTTCCTTAAACTTCTAAGCTGCATGAAATCCAGCTACGAATGACACAATGTGTTCCAGTACTTATATTACTAAATATGGAAACTTGTAGAGCTCATTTGAAAACAAATTCCTGAACACTGCTCTAAGCCCCAAAAATTCAGCATGAGACCCAACCTTTCTGTCCAGTAAAACCTTTCCACCTTGACCAGAATACCTGCAAAATTGACTTTTCTACTCTCTCCTTTTTCTATTTTCAGTAAAAATGGACAAACTTAAGTCCAAGAGAGGGAGGTGTGTGAATGTCTCTGTAGACACCACTAGACACATTATGGCAATCAGGGTTTTGATTTGGAAGGTAATCAGGTGTTTATGAGTTTGGGTAAGAGTAAAGTCCTGTAAATTAGGAAGAGAAATAATTTTTAAATTAATAATGGGCCATAATTAGCATAGACCAAGTATAAAATGTAACCATAATTTTGTAGTGATTGCTGATGTAAAAAGTAGTAAAGGAAGAAGGAAGTGAGGAGGTTTAAACTACAGCTTTATCCTGGAATTCCCCCTTTATCTGTTGTACATTTTAGAAACATTGCCTTTACTTATGAACTTGCACATTAAGCCCTCTGACCTCAGTGCTACAGATTAGCCACCACTTGAGACATTGGAAAAACACAGAGGCAAAAGAAACAGAAGAATCTGCTGTTCTCACTTTCCACAGGGTGAGTTCTGGTGCATGCAGAATGCCTGTCATTCTTTAATACTTTTCACGTTACTGTAAGGATTGTCATCTTGATATGGACAAGAGCATGTCGGTGCTGCATCGACAGCATAGTGTAGCCTAGTTGGATGTGAAAATAGCAATAGCACTATGACTGTGGCAGCAGGGAACTCTGTGTAAAAGGATTTATCCTCCTCAGAGAACATCAGCCCACACCTCTGCATTCCCAGTGGTACATCTCTTCTGGTACTGTAGTTAGCTGGGGTGTCACTTAGGTATCACATAAACATATCTTTATCTTGAACTGGCAATGACTAAAGTCACTGTCTCGCAGTCATACAGGAAAATAAAAAGGCAATTAACTCCAGCGGTAAGTTTACTGGTTGACTCCTACAGGGTCCCTAATCCTGAGAGTCAGTATAGTTCCCACGTATTTAGTTAACATAATAAGCTGCATTAGCTTCTCTTACATTTCACGTGAACAGACTGCTGTTAGTCTCAAATGCTGTGTGTCGTACTGGCAGTTCAGGCTGAGAATTTCTTTGCTCTTTTGGTAATGACTTCATTTTGATATTAATGAATTTAAATGTGGTGACTAGTCCGCACAAAGGTTTTGACTACGTGAACTACTCATCTTGTGAATATGCTTCCCTGAAAAGGTAGCTTTCGGTGCAGTCCTCGTATATCTGTCTTGACCTTTCCTGTGTGCCGCTTTGTACAGAGCATGAACAACACCTTTGCTCCTGCTAGGCTGGGAGAGGGAAACAGCACCTTGCACAAATGACATGTTGAGGGCAGATGGTACTAAGAAAATGCAGCCAGTTTGTTTTTCAAAAGATGGTTGCCTAGATTTATGGACCTAAACAGTAAAACGAATGTAACTGCATGTCCTGGGTGTTCTTTCCTCAACTTAGTTAAGTATCTTAATCTCTTATTGCCTTCACTGACAATTGATTCTGATATTGCTCCAATTTTATATGAATTTAGAATTCCAAACTAAGATACCTTCTACTGAAATGTTATCTGAATTGCTCTGATTTTACTGCATCCTCCCTGCTCCACTTGCATCTTCTTTGTGGGAGGTATTTCTGCAAAACAGATGAACTTTCTAAGCTGAAAAATGAGATTTTTTTTTTTTTTTTTTCCTCTGTGCACTGTTGAAATTTCCTTTTGCTCTGTTTTCTGTCCCTGCAACAACTGCAATGGAAGACAGAGGCACTGTATGTTCCATTTTTACAAGCTTGCAGTAATGCCATTGCTTAGGGGCATGTTGTGAAAAGCTTAGCACATCCTTGTTCAGTGCTTGGAATTCTGCATTCCTACAGCAGAGAGATATTCACTCCAAGTGTAAGCTTTGGTCTGGAGTTTAAATATAGCACAAATATTCAGAAGGATTTTTATTTTTCCCTTCTCATGCCCTCCTACCCTCAAGCAAATCTCTTGTATGGTGTTGCTTTCCAGATGTTCTTGTGAGAAGCAGAAGGGAATCACTGAGGTTTGCACAATGGGAGATAAGTTGTGGGGTTTTTTCCACTAGCTCTGCCAGGCAACCTGAAGTTGAATCTCCAGGCAACCTGAAGTGCAAGATCCCAAGTTAGATTGGCTTCAAAACTGGGATGAAGGAGAAGGAACAAATATTCTGTCAATAACAGAAATTCTTGATGTTGCTGGCTTGTTCT
Source organism: Buteo buteo (assembly GCF_964188355.1). NCBI lineage: Eukaryota > Metazoa > Chordata > Aves > Accipitriformes > Accipitridae > Buteo > Buteo buteo. The sequence goes on along the minus strand of NC_134184.1, from coordinate 5,276,173 downwards.
GTAAGGTTTTTTTATTATTGCTGTTCTCCATGCAAACAATAACCACTGGTGTAAAGGTGAAGACTGTAAGGAATGAGAGATCTGTAGACTCTGCATAGGTCATTTCACATTTTTGGGTTTGCAACTGAATTTCAACGTACAGCTAAATATAAATGTGAAGATTCAGTTATGCCAGTCCTGAGCCTCTAAGGCATGAATCCAAACCTAGCAGTTCCATGGCAGGCTGCAAGCGTCACAAGTTGTTCTGCCATCTCTGAGGTCTTTGAAGGAAGAGGTGGAATACTACGATGGAAACAGGACAAATCCCTTCAGGGTCTAAGTGTTATTGGGTTCCCTTCCTGGCAATTTCACTCTTTGAAAAGCTGAACCTTTTCCTTTTGGAATACATGACATACCCCGATTGTCAGAAAAGGACTTCTAAAATAAAACTGCTGTCTGGTTTGTTCCTCCCTGCAGTTTGGAGAGGGGTAATGGAGAACCTGCTGACGTGCTCCATCCTGGCTCCTTCCCTTTGCTGTCTCATGAGCTTGTACAGAGACTGAATTGTTGCTTTGCTAGTCTTGAGGTTTTTTTCTGACTATCTACTTGCTAAGGTCATTGAAGAAGTATTCCTAGTGGTATTCCACAGCATTAGGATCTGAGTTGATATACCACACACTCATACATTTTTTGTTGCCTTTTATAGTGCAGTAAAGTGTGCCAAGCACCTCCCAAAACAGATAAGGACAAGCAGTCTGATTTTAACCATTGTTAAAGTAGGTCCGATATAAAATATGTACTCAGAGAGGAAGGGCCCTGACTTGCTGATGTAATTTTTTAGCTTAAGAAATAAAAAAATATATCTTTGACTCTCTTTTTGTATGGATACTGTGTTAAAAATGGTCATTCTGAAGACTTAGACAAGGTGGGCACTGTCTACATGAAGAAGAGTGAAAAGGGTAAAGCAGAAGTTGAGAGAAATGAGCATATGGGATGTTGTGGATGGAATTAGTAATGGACCTGTGTCAGTAATAAGGTATGTAATTTATCTTTGACCCATAGGAGCTTCAGCAGAGAATCGTCATATTTTCTAAAGAGCTTTCAAGATTTCCTTTGATTTCCCCAAGAACTTGCAGTTTACAGCAGCGTGTTGGAAATGTGGGGGAGCTTTTTTTGTGGCACTTCACTTTATGTTCCCAGAACACCTTTCCTGAAAATGAGGAGTTCTGCAAGGAATTCAGTATTGGTTTTCCTTCTGTCATTTCCGAAGTTTAAGTATTTTCCAAGTGAAGTGGTGATGCAAGTCAGATGACTGCTTCTTCCTTTGGATCTGACCCTGAAAGGTGTTATGTGCCATTCATTTCCACTGACTCCAAATGGGAGCAGAGAGTGCACAGGATCTTGCCAATTCTGGCCTTTAAATTGCAAATGAATGTAGTGCTTTTGATGTCGAACACTCAGGGATACCCTTCTTTTTACAGAGTTGCTAATTACTTGATTCATTAAAAGTAGTACTGTATTGCTGTGAATGCAAGTTAAGCTTTCCTTTCAAACATACTGCTGAACTTCCCAAAAGCACAGTACCTGATCTCAAACACCTGCTTATTTTACACCCAACTCATGTATTGTAACCTAATGATCTGATGGTTCCAAAAAGGCTCTCCACCTTTCTATAAATTGTATTTGGCAAAACAGCTCTATTGCCACAGCATAGCTCTATTGCCACAGTATACATACTTAACATACTGTAAAACAGCAATTCAGATTTATGAAGTTTCATTGAGTGGAATTGTTAGATATTGATAGATTTGGAAGATGATGATGAAATGCCATCTTCCTTCTCTTCTTGTAGGTTTCTGATAAATTTGAAGCTCTACTCCCCTCTAGCTGCTGTTCTGGCTCTGTTTCCTTATTGTTAAGGGGGCCAGCAGGACTTCTAGTTTTCTTCTCACTTGCATGCTTGGTCCTTCCCCCAGTAGCAGTGTCTTGCCACCTGCTGTGGCTGCTCTTACTTCAGTCACACAGCTATCAGTGTTAAATGGACCTAAATCCCAACTGGTTTGTTTTTGACCAAGTGGTCTGTTGGCGTAGCAGCAGCTATGCTACTTGGTGTTTTGATAATTCCGTACTGTAGCTCCTTAACAAAACTTAACTAAGCCTCAGAGCATTCAATTGACCTCAGACTCTGGAATATGGCATTGCATTGGTATATGCTTGGTTGAATATCTCTGAAGGTATTTTTGCAGCCATGAGAAGCCAAGAGAATTCCTAGGTTCTGTAGAAATGAGTGTATTAGGTCCATGCACACAGCATGCAAAGCCTCTGAGATGTTCCAGGTGAGTTGAATTCCCATGCACCTTGAGTGGGTTTTGTTGGAGCAATGCCAGTGTGACCTGCAACAGTAAAAACTGATCATGCAAACACTGTTTGGCAGAAAATAACTGTGGTAGTACAGGTAATCCCACGTAGTTGGCATTTAGATTGTTTCTGCTGTGCTGCACATTTACAAGTGATTTTTACCATCTCTTACATTGTTTTAAGTGGGAGGCAGAACTTACCTTGAGCTCAGCCGCTGGATCAGTTCATACAGTTGGTCTGATGTATTTTCTGCTAGCTCAACTGCTTGCTTTCATTTCAGTCAAAAATAAAACATGCCTAGAATAAGTCTAAAGATTATCAAAGAGTAATACATGGCTGTAAACTTAAAACAGTGAACTAGGCTACACCTTAGTAATACTATGAAGTTTGCAGAGTAGTAAGCAAGCACATCGGAGTGGATCAAAATTTATCGGGTAAATTCTAGCTTCCTCTGCTGCTAAAAATTGTCCAAAGACCTAATGAAGGTGCCACAGATTAATGATAACATGCAGTTCATTTGTCACATGGTCATTAGGTGAATATGATTCATATTGCTACCGTTCCCCAGTGCAGGAGTTGCTTGGTAAGTTTAAAAAAAAAAAATCAAACAAATTGCTCTTTGGATTTGCACTCTCGGTGGAAGATTCAAGCCATGATATGTAAGTGTATGTATTGTGAGCACCATCTAAATTTTCTCTCTCCATCTCACGTTTGGTCCCTCTGGATTAATGGCAATGCAGCATGAGAAAATCTGCACTCTCTCTCCTCCGTGTTAACATCTCACTGGGGTTTATGAAGGCTGCCCATGCTCTCTACTTGCTTCAAGCCTTCCAGAACGACTTTGCGGTTGCACAGCATCACAGCCGCGCAGTTACGGCTCTGTTCCAGTGGTGGAGTGGTTAAGTACAGCTGATAAACCTTTTAAGTTTGAAAGCATCTTCCTCATTGCCCGTAGGCTGGAGAATCGCATTTGTAAGAACAATTTTTCGGCCTCACAGAGAGTTGTGCTTGAGAAAACAGGCACCTGGGGTAGCTTGTGCACCCAGGTCCCTGCCTGGGGGAGGAGGTAAAGGAGCCTCCTCTGCTGCAGGTCCTGTGGGGATCTGCACGAACGGGTGAAAATACCTGCTGTTCTAGGGACTGGAAAAGTGGGCCCCAGGGACTGTGTGGTTTCAGGCACGCACCTTGGTTTGGCACACCAGCTCCGACCTCCTGAGCGGAGAGGAAAGGTTGCGGGGATGTGCCAGGATCCTGCTCCCTAGGAGATCAGGAGCACAAATGAGCCCAGCTCCTTGCATGGCTGCTGGGTGAGTCATACCTTAGAATAGCTGGCATTTTTAACGCTCTTGCAGCCCTGAGTTTCCAAAACCTGACGGGCATGTAGTCCCAGGCACAGTTCTGCTGGGCTTCGTGCTTCTCAACAGCGTGTAACCCTGGTACATCGCCCTGTAGCACATGGGCTAAACTGTTATGTTAAAACTGAAATGGCGTGCTTATGGTGGTCTGCAAAAGGCCGTGTAAGAAGGGCTTTTTTTGTTTGAGATCTGAGGCCGTGACTTGAGGGAACGTTCGCTCTGCTGTACCCATGAAAACGGAATGACGCCTGCCGGCATGGCTGCCCGCTGCTGCTGCTCAGCCACCCCACCGAGCCGGGAAGCCGTGGCGTGCTCTCCCCTCATCCTCCTCAACTGCATCCCTGGGTCTAATGAAAAAAAAAAAAACAAAAACCAAAACCAAAAAACAACCACCTCCTCTTCCTCCTACAGGTCATGCCTCTGGATGAAAGCGTGCCCTATAAATTCAAGCAACTGATGATTGCTCGCAACTGATGCGGCGTTCGGCGCCGCAGCCTGTCTGAGCTACTGTTGTTCCCTTCTGGGTTTTTGTTTTTTTTGTTTTTTTCCCCCCTCTCTCCCCTTCACTGACACAGGCCAATTACCAGTGCACTCATTCTGTAAATCGGTTGCTGTTCCTATCAATCAGAGAATTGATCAGGCTAAAACCTAATTCCTCCCTGCTTTTCCTGCCCCTGAGGTCCCTTTCGGTTGGGCTGGCTGCCTGCCCCGGCACATCAAATGGCTCGGCGGGGGCAGAGGCAGACGGGATGAGCCTGCTCCTTTCCACGGGAGGTCGGGGTGGGCTTCGGTCCGCTCTGTTTGTGAGACTCAGCCTGGGGAGGAGGGTGATGGGCCATGCAAGCATGTGAAGGGAGAGATTGATTTTTGCCACCAGTGAAAGCGTATGGGTAACTACATCCAGACTGGGTCAGATCACATGGGTTTATATCCTTAATGAAAGATTTCTTGTGTCGACCTCTACTGCTCATTAACATGGAAGAGTAAACTGAGGTGGCCCAGCTATTTTAGTATTTGACTGGTAATTGATGCTGCCAGAGCAAAAAGCAAATGAACCCTTTATCAGCTTTATTTTATGTTTATCTGGAGCAGGTGAGTGTTTGCTGAGCTGCCCAGAGCTTGTGAGAACAGGAGTGGGATGCGGAAAACATTCTCCTCATAGCATAACTGCTTCAAATGGTTGTGGTAGAAGAAAAGAGCTGCACTGCCTTTTGCAAAGGGCCTGGCTTTAATCAGCAGGCCCTTTCACCTTTTCACTTGATTTCGCCTTTTCCCAGCACTACGTACTTTGTTTTAATATTTCCCCCCCACCTCCCCTTCACTCCAGCTGCTTTTGTTTCTTTTGGAGGGAAGCGAAGAATCTCACCACTTCTTCTACTTCTGTTTCGAAGTTGTTCCCTCTCTCCCCACTCACCTTCCAGCTCCTGGTTTGTAAAGAAGTTTGTGTATGTAGTTACTATGGAACGCTTTTTTGATGAGATGTTCTTGTTCTGTGTATTCAAATTGTGCAGAAGTAATTACTTGAATATACCTTGGTGACACGGTCTGCAAATCATGTTTTACGCCGAGAGATTTCCTTTTGATCTCTCAGATACCTCAGCTCTTGGATAAACCCCAAATTTCTGTGTTCTTTTTCAGGGGTGTTTTACTTGGTCCTTTCTAGACTCCGTGTTAGGAAAGAAAGTTGTGGAGTTGAGATAGGATGCTGTTTGTTACCTGGAGTTTTGTCTTCCTTTGGAATTAGCTTTGCATATTTAAAACCCACCTGCAGTGCTGAAAAGGCTGTCCTGTGGCAGCTTGGGCAAGTGTTACTGAAAATTGCAAGTGCATGTTCTCTTAAGCTGCTTCTTATTTTTCTTAGTCAGTACAGCTTGGTGAGTGAACTTTGTTCTTGAAAGACCTAAGCACTTTGCAGAGTATATCAATCCCAATTAAAAAAAAATATAAAAAATTGTTATTACTGGCTATGCTGGGCAGGGAAAAAAAGAATCCTGATTTAAAACTACTGTTTTTGACAGATCAGCAGCCGAAACACCTTCCTAGTTTGTACACAGGGTAGTTTGGATTTAAAAGATATCAAGGAAGTGATATGTATGGATTCCCATACCACCCCTCCCAGGAATGCTTTTTGGGTATTACTGAATTGTAAGCAAACAGTTGTTTCAGATAAGACCGTGGTGAGAATGCCACCCATTTCCAATCATTGCTTCATCTGCCTCTGAGATTTTCTTTTCCTTCTGCCTGCATTTCTGCCAGTGCCAGTGCCACTGACCTTTCTCCTTTAATGACTCCTCCACATCCTCTCCTAGAAAAGTTCTGATTTGGGTGAGAAGAGAAGTCACAAGCTCTTGGCTGATGGCGTAAGGGGAAATTTAGTTGATGCACATATTCTCCTTCCTTTGCCCTTGATGCTAGGGGAGGTTTACATGTGGTGAACTGTTAAAATAATCTGCTCTGCAGACTTTTACAGAGTTTGCATTTTTTTGTCACTATTGGACAAGAAAACCTTCTATATTTTTAATAGCATCTGTTTGTTTTTGACACAGTGCTCGGTTTGAATTCCTTCTTCGATTCAAGATAAAGGTGTTTGCAGTTTCCTGTTTTGGCTTTTCTCCTCTTTTTGTCTAAATCTGCGGGGGATCAAATCAATGCACTTGAATTTCAGGTTTTGTACAGATTATCCTCAAACAGACACCTACTTTTCCATTCTAGAGAAATCTGTATGACTCAGTGTTTGCTTGATGGGCCATGTAAATTTTTTTTCATGCTGAGAGAAAAGACTTTTTTAAATACGATGATTTTATTCTCTGTTGATAAATTTGCAGTATTCTTTTTATCACCTTAAAAATGCTAATACTTGGCCAACTTGTATCTCACATTTTTTATAGCACTTCTGTTCTAAACTATTTTCATTTCCTTCACTTCAACCTTACAGCCTTTATTTTGCAGCTTTTGCTGTGAAGGTGGACTACATGTCTTGTGAATATCTGGGTAATCACTTCCTCTGGAAATCTCTGGGTTGTAGCCTTTGGGGTTTTTTGACACTGATGAGCTAATTACTAGCTCCTTGTGGTTTCCTTTACATGCTTCTGGGCTGGCTAAATAAGAGATACCAGCCTTTGGCAGGGGGCTGCTGTTTGCCAGCGATATGGTTCTCCTAAATCCAGGGGAAGAGGGAAATTTTGCTTTCTAAACTGCTGGCATTTTTGGGCAACTGATGCTCCATTGAAGCGGTGAGGTAGTCGAGTCCCTGTGATAAGCATCTCTCTGATGTTTATCCAGGAGCTGATCTTGCCTGGGTGAATAGACTGAGAAATGGAGCCAAGTCCAGACTGCATCACTTGAGATGCCTCTGGTGGTGCGAGCGCCGTTGTGTTCAGAAGTGAAGGTCATCTTGATCTGGTAATTCCCTCTTATCGTTTAAAGCCGTGGTGTACCACCTGCATGTGTATGTATGTGTGGATGCAGATACATATCGGAAGAAACGACGGCCAGAAGTTTTCGAGCCCTCTTGTTCTCTGGTTTCTGGATTCCTGGAAAATCCCCATTTCTCTCCTTAATGCCTGAGAAATAAGGACACATCCCTTTTTCTTTTTCCATCCCCCAGCTTTTATGGATGGATGACTGTAATTACACGTTGACTTACTGATAGCGAAATTTGCTGCAGATGAGTACAGTTGAAGGGAAGTCACTCAGCTTTTCTTTCCGAGGAGACGTAAGCAGCGCTTTGAAGTTGGAGTTTGGAATGGGAGTCGGTATTTATTAACAGGGGCGCAGGTTGTTCGCCCCGCAGATGTGCTCCCCGCCCCGTGAAGCCCGAGGCACAGCGAGGGCTGTAGGATGCCAGATCAGCTGTGACAGAGTGCTGCTAATCACATACTGCCCCGGGTAAGCGTGTGTAAGTTGCCATTGTACGTTGCTCTCAGAAATCTTTTTAACTGGATGATGGGCCTTAATTTTGTTCTATGACATTTGTTGTGGCAGGTCAGTAACTGTTTGTGCATTTGATGACATTGCTGCTGCTACAGGTGTCCTAACAGAAATCATAGAATGGTTTGGGCTGGAAGGGGCCTTAAAGATCATCTAGTTCCAACCCCGCTGCCATGGGCAGGGACACCTTCCACCAGACCAGGTTGCTCAAAGCCCCATCCAACCTGGCCTTGAACATTGCCAGGGATGGGGCAGCCACAACCTCTCTGGGCAACCTGTGCCAGTGCCTCACCACCCTCACACTGAAGAATTTCTTCCCTACATCTGATCTAAACCTACCCTCTTTCAGTTTAAAGCCATTACCCCTTGTCCTATCACTACATACCCTTGTAAAAAGTCCCTCTTAAAAGGGACTGTAAAAAGGCTGTTTGCTTAGTTGTCCTGAGAAGCCACTGGCATTTGGCGGAAAGCCCAACCTGTTGGGTTTTTTTTTTTCCCCAATAGGGTTTTAACTGAATCACTTCCCTTTGTGCCAGTTGCTCTTTCTCAAATACAGAGGCAAGGAGCATCCCAATGGAGAGTAGCCAGCATAGGTCTAAGTCAGAAGCAAATAAATGTTTTAAATTTAGCAACAAATTCAGTGGATTTCATTACCTTTACGCTAAAATAAGATTTCAAGATTTTTGAAAAAGGTAGCTTCAGAATATTTCTGGTGAACCATTATTTCTGTTTTGTTTTTTTTTGTTTCTTTCTTTTTTTTTTGGTATCATTTACACTTTCTTTAAATGGTAGTCAAAACTTATATCCTTCATGGAGCACTTACCATAGACAGTGTCACACCGTAATCTCCACTTGCACTGCAAGATGTAGAAGTATGTGTCTAGAATAACTTACTTGACATAGATCTTCAGTTCCCCTGAGGGTTTTAGATTCAGGAGGAAGGATTTTGATGATGTTTTTGTCCCGTCAGCAAGATTTTCCATTTTAGCATGCAAGTCATGGACCCTTACGGATTAACTGTTAGATTCTTTTACTTGTACAGTAGAGCAAAGCTTGCATTGAAATCTTCTGAATGTGCATTTCTCTCATCAGTTCTCTTTACACTGTGGTATAGAAACAGTCCTGGAAGCCTTTTACAGCACTAAAATTATCTACTACTCTAGGGAAAAAAAATTGCAGCTTTCTCTAAATAAACTCATGCATTTCCAATATGATGGTGTAGTTCAACCACAGTGGTCTGAGATTTGAAGAGCCTAGCAAACAGGATGGTTGTATGCAACTCCTACAACTGATATCAACAGCTTTGTTGCATTGTTTTGTTTTCCCACCATCCTCTTTAAGAAATGGAAGACCATTACTGTGCTCTGTAAGACTACTGGAAGTCACCAGGTATTTTTAATAAAAAAACCACAAAACGCCGTCAGAATTAAAGACTTAGCACTTTACTGCAGGCGGTTAATCATTCTGGGTGTGGTAGGAATATACAGAAACAAGACATTTCGCTGGGTAAGAACATAAACTACGCTTTTGATTGAAATAATCACGTTCTGAACTTTTATATACGTTACATGGCATGCCAGACTAAAGCAATGGTACCAAGGGCCTTTCTGCCAGGTGAGTTCATCCAGCCAGCGGCTCGCTTTCCTCTGCCCTCTTCTCAGAACTGCTCAGACCTTTGCAGGGATGGAGCCGTGGCACCTGGACTCCCGCAGTCTTCTCCTGGGGCTTTTTCCACCAGAAGTCCTGAGATGGGACTATATCTGCCAAGGTGCACGGCAGGAATGCTTGCGTGGGTTTGATGATGTGTGTGATAGGGAGGGCCACAATGCAGGTCAGGCAACAAGCACATCTCCGGTCGTGCCATAAAACCAGGCAGAAGCCACAGCAGCTTTCCTGGCTCACCACAAGAAATGCCTTCAGCTCTCTGCCCTAGCTGTTGTCCCTGCTCTCTTTATTTTCCTGGTTGAGAGAGACTGGTTTTCACAGAAGAACATTTGATATTTTTAACTTCTGTTGCTGAGATAAGCCCAGTGCTCAAGAGTGATGTTTAAAGCCCTGAATGGATCAATGCCAATCTTGGGGCATCTGATAAATTTTTATTTAGGTCAGGCCTCCTTGGGGCAACCTGTGGAGAGCAGTACGTTAGATCCTGTGGCAGCTCCCTGAAAGGAATAAGCCAACCCTCTCTAACTGGCCTACTTTATGATTATTTTTTTTAATACACCTGACAGCAGATGGCTGATTTTTATTTTTTTTTTAACAGGTAGATAGCGCTCATGCCAGGTCCGTGCTTTCCTCTTACTTAGCAAGATAAAGAGTACCTGTTGCACACAGTTACCCTTTTGCTTGCTCGCAGGCGCTGTAAGGACATTGGAGGAACAAGGCGTTCTTTGAAATGCAGCCTTATCTCTAAATGTGGTTCTGCCTCTTTTCCAGCCTGAGTACTGCAGAAACTGAGCAGGACCAGGGTAGGCAAGTGTTGCTAAAAGCATCTAACCGCAGCCTCTGTCATTGGAGTACGTACTTGATGCCCATTGTCCTGCTTTGGAGACTATGAATTTTCAGGAGCCTGAGCCAGGTTTCATAGACCCAAGCATCAGAGAGAAATACATTTGCTGTAAAAGGCCAGGGCACCCTCTTCCTGCCTGGAACAGCCTGAGCTGATTATGAGCACAGAGCCCCTATTGTTCTGCCCTGGGAGATTGTGCTAAAAGCTTTGAAGCAGCGTTTGCGTGTAGGTGTCAGTTTTCTAAGCAGGTTTTTTTTTCCTTTCCTTGTTTAAAAAAAAGAAAAAAGGGGGGCAAAAAAAACCCCAAAGAAAGAAGCCTGCCACCTTCTCCTCCCAGCCTTTTCTTGGCAGTGGCTGTTTGACTTGGTAATTATTGATTTTATGATGTGTTGTTTAGGCTTCCCCGTTTTTCTTTGGCCTGGCTAGTTAACTTCTTCTCCTGGTGGGATCAAAATCAGCACATACTCAGTGATATATGATAAACTATTGTGCATGTCCAGCACTTATATTTTAAAATTCCTCTGTGAAATCAAAAGATTAATCAAATGGCTGCAGTGTAAAATGTGGGCAGGAGCTTAAGAACTGTAATACACAGGACTGCTATTGTGTCTCAGCTGTGCCGCACAGCTTCTGGGGTGCTTGAGCCTAGCTCATGTGAACAGTGTTCATCAAAGTTTGCCTCTAGTAAGGTGTCGCTCTGAAAGGTGTCATCCTGCTCTGCCTCTGAATAAATCTTAGTCAAGTGCTAGAGGATGCAGTGAAACTGTTTTTAACCTAGGGACTCAATTCAGATTGAATTGCGTTGGAAAGTTTCGGGCCTGGTGCAGTTAATGTAGGATAACCATTAATCTCCCTTCCTGCGTGACTTTTCCCAGTCTGCTGGCCTGCACCTGGCTTGCGTTGTTTGGGGAACAGCAGTCAGGGGAACTTGTAAAACATTAGGTTCAACCAGTGTTTGGGAAGGGCTAAGGAAGAAATTCTTCTGCTTCACCATGTGATAGCTTCCCTCTTATCAAAATATAAGATCCTACCCAAAGTGGAAAAGGGAGGCATCTGTTTACAGATGAAGAACATGAAAGACAGTTGGGGGAGGCAGGGGGGAAGGTAGTATAGGAAAGAGCCTGGTATGTCATGCTTTATTACTTTTATACCTTTCAGAAGGAAAATCTAGAGTGAGTTAGAGCAAACATGGAAAGAGTGACCTTTCTTCAGAGAGCCTGTGGGGAACATGGGGTGATTGAGTACTGGTGGAAAGAAACTTCTGAGCAGGTATGTGCAAGTCATAGGCAATGCAAGACAGAGTCCCCATGGTCTGTTCAAGGACATGATATTGCTATATTCAAACATCAGAAGATAAGCTTTAGAAGCGTAAGCAGTGGGAAGAGTCATTCCTCTCTTATCTGTTTTTTGGAGATTTTTAGATTGTGTATGGATTAGGCTTTTAATGTTACACATGAAACTGAAGGCTAGACTCTGTTCTTTTTCTGAATGAAATATAAATGTATTGGACACATGATTCCAGATTCTGGAGTTTTAGGAAAGTCACCAGGACGTATGTTTAAAAGGATGAAAGTTGGCAGAGTAGGATAGGGCTCACCAGAGGGGATCCCCACAGTGATTCCATTAAGTGGGGAGGAAAGACTTGACTTCTTTCCTTTGTTACTGCCTTGGATGGTGGATAAATATGAATTTCCTCCCCTGTTTTCATAGATACCCTGGTATTTTTCAAGCAGTGCAACTATGGCGTGAGGAAGACTGTATGTGTTCCCATTTGCCTGGGTGTGAGGATATTGGGAGAAACAAGGAGGAGAAAAGTGAAGGAGATCACTGCCAGGAACGGTGTGGTGCCCTTGCAGAGGTTACGCTGGCTTTCCTTAGAGCCCTCCTGACCTAGGTGCCCGTTAGGCCCTTGATTTTAGCACTCCTTCAGGCAGCTGGAGAAGGCGTCTGGAGGGCTGGGGCGATGTTGGATGAGTTGGTGGTGGCCGAGTGGGTGGAGTGGTTGTCAACCCGAAAGAATTCGCACAGAAAGGTCCATGAGGGCCACAGCCGAGTGTCTCAGGCGGTCAAGGATCTGCAGCATCTCATGGCTTGCCTTTACTGCATCTTTCTGTTGCCAGTTTATGTCCTTGCTCAGAAGCTGCAGTCCAGTGGTTGGCCTGGTACTGCCTCATCCTTTGGCCCAGGTTTTCCCAAAAGCTTCATGCTTATCGACGCTGCACGTTGCTACCTTCGCCTTCCTCCTCCCGACGCCCACACCATCTGGGAACGTGCACGGAGCTGCTTTTGAGAGAGGTAAACATCCTGCCTGGCAGCTGCCCGCTTCGTAGGAATAGCCGTTAGGTTGCCTGCAGTATCTGCCTTTTGCTTCTCAGGCAGTGCAAATGGATCGGGCTTGCGCCTGCTGAGGTGAGGGCGTCTCGCTGGTGGATCTGCACGGGGAACCCTCTTAAGGGAACACGTAGAAAGGGGCAGAAACCGTGGTGTAGGTAGGAATGCACAGCCTGTGGAAAAACAGGCGGCTGAGGAGGAGGAAAGGAGTAACGCACAATGCAAAGCCATTCAGAAATACGGTACAGAAGCTGGAAAGCAGATGTAGTAAAACCAGGAAGGAAAAAAAAGATGCAACAACATTAAGAGATACTATGTTTTAAAATTAAGTTGTAAGGAGTTTAATGAATTGCAAGAGCTTTTGGGGTGGGAAAAGAAAGGGTAATAGTGCTACATACATTTAATCCCCCATAGTAGTAATAATACTCAGCTGAGAAAGTAAAATCTGTGAAACCTCATTTTATGGTTAATAAATACATTTCTCTGAGATGCTGATTAGGCGTGTTGAATTAAGAGCATCGGAAATGAGGCCATTTGCCACCTTCAAATGTAAAGGGGTTTTTTTGGTTCTTGAATAAATAATTCAGTAACTTCTTATGAGCTTTAGTGAGCAAGCTCTGGCATGGCAAAGTTAAGTTATCATCTCTTTTGATCTCTGCTAACTTGCTGTTGTGAAGCGTAACTTGTCCTTGAGTTAGAGCTGCTGTGCGCCGGTCGCAGCACCAAAGTGCCGAGTGTTTATCTAACTGGGACTGCGCTGCCTTTGCTCCAGCCAGCTGAGAGGGAAAGGGAAATTCTTAGGGTACGCTTTACCAAAGGGGGAGGCAAAGGTTTCAGCTGGGGCAGAAGACCTGGTGCTTTGTCTCAGCTATTTCGGAAGAGCTGAAGGCGTTGAGGAGCTGAAGGAAATGCTGATTTACCTGTTTCAAAAGAAAGTGCAGAACCCAGCAGGAAAAAAACCAGCGGGTGCAAAGCTGGTGTATGTGTTCGTTGTTTTGTCCATTCAGAGAGCAGATGTGCCCAGAGAATTGTGATCTGGAGAATGGCAGTGCCTGCCCTCGACTCGGGAGGTGGAACTGGGCTTGGCAGCTGTCCCCCAATGGCTTGATTAAGGGGAAAAAAGTGGTAGTTGCTAGGCAGCAAGGGAGGCCAATAGACTGATCAAAGCACAGGGAAAGTATTTTCAGCAGATGTAAGACATTCGCTTTCCTTGTTTTCCCCGGAGCTTACCTGAGAAAGCCTTGTCTGCTTTAAATTGTGGAAAGTATACATCTACATTTGCTAAAAAATACTCTCTTTAAATTACGCCTTCATTCTTACTTTAATCTGATTTTTATTGTGTAGGTTTCAAAACAACCCCTTAACCAATCTTAAGTGTGTTTAAGCCGTAATAAAGGAGAATTTCTTTGTGTTTGTGTGTCTCTTCCCAGCCTCCACCAGGAAACCTGGAGGAAGGTTCTCTAATGAGCTGTGGTGAGACCAGGTGGCAAGATAGAAAGGGGAGAAAAGGGTGCCAGCAGCAGGGGTGTTTGCCAATACAATCCTAAAATGAAGAAATAGTGCATTTTGATGTGTTTTTTCAAACAGCGTGGAGAAAAAAGTGGTTAATCTGGGTGTGTCTGAATTCTGAATTTTGTATTTGATGGAGTAGAATTCTTTTATTTTTAAGGGGTAGATCACAAGGAAATAAACTAAGCTGACTTTCTAGAACATGTTACTTCTTTACTTTTTTGATAGGAAAAAGGAAATGAAATTTCAGTGTTCCTGATGTGCCATTCACAAAATTTATGTTAAATATTTATGTATGTTTTAGTTTGCCATTCAGAGTACTGCATACTCTTAGGGGGGAATAAAAGTTTAGCATAATCCAGGCTCAGAAATGTTCCCAGTCAATCTTTCCCATTTCTGCTTGTGTAACATGGCGTATTAGCTTCTTTGCACCCTACCTGAGTGATCTTCATATATCTTAGTGAGGTATTTGACAGTAACTGTAATTTTTTTCTCTTGACAGCTGAGTGAAGAATAAGATGTTTATGTCATTCATAATGTTAAATTTATCATTAGAAAGATTCATGTGATATTGATAAAGATGAATATGAGCTGTTTCTTCTTGTGCCTGGTTCTGTCCTTGGTATGGTGGAGGAACCCTATGAATGCTTGAGAGAGAAGGGAAAATAAACCCATAACTGATTCCTCGGTGGCAGTTCTGAATACCACAAAACTTGCTAGTGCACTCTTAAGGGCTCAGTGCCCAAAGAATCATAAAATGTGGTTCTCTGCCAGTTTCCCTCCTCTTGTAATTGTAGAGTAGGGATGACAAAGCTCTTCAACACAGGAATTTTGTTTCTCGTGTGTGGTAGCTTTCTTGATGAATTAATAGAAGCACAAGCAAACACTGTGCTGCTTGTGGTTGCTGTGCAATAGGAAAAGAAGACGGAGTCCTCAGATTAATTAGCAATTTACAGTCCCTATCAGCAGAATTTGTATTGAGGAAAATTTTGCGGATTTATTTTTTCTTCTTTTTTTGGGGGAATGCTAGGGAAGGGAGGAAAAGTGACTTGTGAACCCAGTTAAGAGTAGGCTCTTTATAGGAAAATATCTATGTACTTTTGTGAAGTAGCATGTAATGCTGCAAAAATGTTATAAATTTTCATGGTTGAATATGCAGTTGTTTTTGTTTGATCAAAATCACGATGCTGTACTTTGGAAGCAGTGCTTCAAACACAGCTGAAGTATAAGTGAATGCTTGTAATTATTTTTCTGGGCTCCACAGGAGCATTTCTTCAGACTGCTGAACTTGCGTAGAATTCAGTTTTGAGAGAAACCAGGTCAGAGAGTCATGTAGTAAGGCAGGGAGGGTGTTTGGCACACTAGGATCGCAGAAGAGAAGCTCCACATGGCAACAGAGAGTATGCTGCTCAGAAAGTGTCTCTTCCAAGCGAAGGCCTTGCCAAGGAGCCACAGCCCAAACGACAGCCATGCGGGAGCAGGAGGGAAACGAGTTTTGCCGGTGTGTAAAAAGCATTGCTTGGAGAGCTGCGGGAGGCCAACTGCAAGTTTCATGCTGTGAGTGTGAGAACATTTTAATTAATATGCCTGCTGTCCTGAGGAGCAGAAGGTTTGGGAAGATTTGAATGAAGGTGAACCCCCAGGAAGGGTCTTTTTACGAAATGTGTTGGCCCCAGGGTAGGCAAACCTCAGGACTTTGGGCTAGCCTAGGAACTGGCAGGGCTTGTGCCTTCAGAGCTGGGGCATACAGACAAAGGGAAAACCTCCTAGCTCTGATCTGCAGTACAGCTAAAGTTCATTTTGGTCTCCTGTTCGCATATTGCTAAAGAAATCATTGTCACCACACTCTCTCAGTGTTCAGATTGTGTAAGGAAGTTTTCAACTCTCCCCCTTTTCTGGTTTCAGGGGCAATTGCAGGGTGACTGTCACACACAAAGATCTTCAGCTGCCGTAGGTGCGGGGATGTTCAGGTGTTGGGCATCCCAGAACAGCTCTCCTGGGCATTCGAGAGATGATACACCAACAAACTGCAGTCCCTGTTGGGAATTACTAATGCAAGCTTCTCTGCGATTGAGATGACTTTTAATGGGACACAGCAGTATAGTCGCAGGGAGAGAGAGCTTGAAATGTGGGGATCTCCTAGGGGATTTTGAACAATATCTCAGTTTGATTTTGCATGCTTGTCTGGGTATATGCAAATGACAGCTTCAAAATAATTTCAGTGTGTGTGCCTTTCTACTGCCAAAACATCTGATGCTGCAGTAGATTCCACGGTCATAAAGCTAAATCCTACATTAGTTTCAGACTATAAGAAGCTGAAATCATTAAGTCCTTCCAGAAAACAATGTTGGAGTCAAAGGGAAAACGATCATATGATAATCATTGTCACTCTGTTCACTGCCTTCAGCTCTTAATCTTTTGGATGTTTTCTGGTGGGAGGAGGTGGGTGTGTGTTTGTGTTGATTCTTTTATTGTGAAGCTTTTTGGTTCACTGGGGTAGATAGAGCTTTCACAAAAGTGATTTTTAAAAAAATAAATCTGAAATAGTTGAATAAAAATGTCTAAAATAATGTTCCCATTGTTAACTTGAGCCTTCAAACATAAGCACGTTGTGGGATTAAGACTGCAGCATTATTCCAGGTTCTGATACAGGTGTATTATGCCATAAATCAGACTTTCTCAAAGCAGTACACTTCTTCCTGGATTGTTTCTGACCTTAGGCTATTCCTTGTCCAGATTTTAAGCTCTTTCTCAGAAGCATGATACTGACTGAACCTTTGCAAAGAAATACTTGCAAAACTGGTTAAGATGAGGAAACAGTGGATGTTTCCCTTTTCTCATTTTTAGGAGTTTGCCTAAACTGCTGTGCTTGAAACTTTCCTAAGAAAATCCACTTAGTGTGGAACATGGGCTAACAAAATTTTAAAAGTAACTGAAAAGAGCGTTTAATAATGGAAAGCGCCTGACAAACCCAACTGCAGATGGCACTACCTACTTCTATGGCACGTAGCATGTTTTTCATGTGCTGTCTACTTAAAATAAATCATCCAAATAAATGCAGAGCATTTGGAGGCTTTACAGCTTGTATACATGCCAATTGTGCCTTTGCTTGCAAGCATCATTGCATCCAAACCAAATCCAAACTGAGATGCTAACAGTTGACCCTTTTCATCTGTCTCCAATCTCCTTCAGTGGTAGTGGATACCTAGAGCTGCCATCTTCAAATTTTTGTTGATGGAGTATTGTAAAGACTAAAAAAATCTTCCTGCTGCTAGCCATATCCAGTTGATTTTTCCAGTACTGATGGTTCAACAACTAATGCTGCAACACTGTTGACACCTCTTCTTCTATTGGAATATAGTGTTTTCCTTTTGTGTGTCTTACCCCAGCGAAGAAGCTATATTTTACTGGGATTTGAGTATCCCCCTCCATAGCAGAGCTGAAGTGTATGCCCTCTCTTAACTGATGGCAAGAGAGTCCTGTGCTCAGTGATAGGACATTCTTGTAAGGACTTTGTGTCCTGCAAGCATTGGGAGTAAATCTGAGTGCCGTCATTAGCAGCAGACAGATTCAAATGGGGACAAAAAGATTATTTTATTGATGAACTTTTGGGTTGCAGAGATTCTACATATACAACATAATTCCAAATAAACAGAGTTCAGGAGAAAAACAATGAGATGGAGAAAGAGTGATGGTTTCATTACCAAAGCAACAGTTTCATGAGCTGTAAGCACTAGTTGCAGAAAGAGTGGCCAATGGTGAGTTGAATATTTTTTGAAATGCACTTAACTGGTTGCTTTTTAAATGTGACTACATCTTTTTAAAGTGAGTGGGCATGACTCAGAAAGTCATTAAATGTGTTTAAAAATTCACAGCACATCAATGCATTGCTCGATATTGAGGTTTGATGGAGAAGAATTAATTCACAGCATCATCCAATGCCTGTGGTGGGTTGAGGAACACTAGCATGCAAACTATGATGATCATAGAGAAGCAGACAAAGTAAAACTGAAAGGTTAGAGATTGTAACTTTAGTAAGTGGTGCTTAATTTTTTTTTCTTAATTATAAAGAAAAAATTAGTTCCTAGCTTATGAAAAACAATGCTATTTATATTGCTATCTGTTAAATGTAACGCTATTTCATTAATTTTTAAACTGTCTCCATACCCAGCATAACTCAGAACTACTGTACCTTTAAAATATGAATGTGAGATGCAAGAATTACAGACTTCAAAGATTGTTGACATTAATTATAGATTAAGGACTTCCTGAAGATGTTAGCAGATACCTCTTCTTCTATCTGTACTGTAGTTTGCTTTTTGGATTGGAAGGAGGACGGACGGGGTTATGCTTGTGTAATAAGTTTCTTCTAACTGTGCATTCAGCAACATCGTTTAAAAAAAAACCACAGAACCACAGAATGGTTTGGGTAGGAAGGGACTTTAAAGATCATCTAGTTGCAACCCCCCTGCCATGGGCAGGGACACCTTCCACTAGACCAGGTTGCCCAAAGCTCCATCCATGGCCTTGAACGCTTCCAGGGATGGGGCAGCCACAACCTCTCTGGGCAACCTGTGCCAGTGCCTCACCACCCTCACAGTGAAAAATTTCTTCCTTATATCTGATCTAAATCTACCGTCTTTCAGTCTGAAGCCATTAGCCCTTGTCCTATCACTCCATGCCCTTGTAAAAAGTCCCTCTCCAGATTTCTTGTCGGCCCCCTTTAGATACTGGAAGGCTGCTATAAGATCTCCCTGGAGCCTTCTCTTCTCCAGGCTGAACAACCTGAACTCTCTCAGCCTGTCTTCATAGGAGAGGCGCTCCAGCCCTCTGATCATCTTTGTGGCCCTCCTCTGGACTCACTCCAACAGGTCCATGTCCTTCTCATGTTGGGGGCCCAGACCTGAAACATGGAAAGGGATTTGAATTCTCATCTTCTGGATTGCAGGCACAACAGGCTAATGCAGCTGAGAGATATGCTCAAGTAAGAGAGTTTATGTTATGAAAAAGTTGTTTCTGACTAATTATAAACAAAATCATGGCCCTTGGGATAATATAAAGCTATTACTCATAGAATAGTTGGGTTTTTACCCCTAAAATATTTAAACTTTTCATGCAAATTGAAGGTCAGCAACTGCTTCCAAGGTCCAAAGCAGCAATTCTGCTATACCAGCCACAGTGCTTGAGGGAAACGGATGGCTCAGACTGTGTCCTATCGGCCACCTTTCACTAACGTACAAGCAGTAAACAGCAAATACCAACTAGCAAGAATTTTAAAAATAGTCTTGTTTTCTGTTTGTATAATTATCTTCTAAAATACAGAGAGGAGCTGAAAGGTAAAAATAAATCTATAAATCTTTCTGTTCACGGGTGTGACGCTGTTCATTACTGGTTCTTTAGGTAACAACTTTGCGTTACAGATTCGTTGAGAAGCTTTGGCTTTGCTCTGCTGGGCGTTAGGCATCTGGAGAGGGATAAACACTCAGAGTTAGCCATGTGAAATGTTGACCAGCAAGAGCAGAGTGCTTTCCTTAAGTGTCATTCCTTACGCTGACTGAGAGCCCTGAACCCAGCCGGCAGAAAGGGCCAAGAGTTTTAGATGCTCATCTGTGTTTTTTGTGGCCTCAAGGAGAGCAGGCTGAGGGGGCTTGGCTTTGGACCTTGCTGATGAAAATGCTTCAGTTGCAGTCATGAGCTCACCTCCCTGCTCCAGAGGTCATGGATGTGTTTTCTCACTAAACTTGAATTTGATATGAAGTGTACTTGGCGTTGGGATGGAGAAGACCAAAGCCCAGGTCTGTGCCTAGGTGGAATGTATTTTTGAAGGGGTTTAGAGGTTGATACTCATTACCTCCTGACTCATATTGCCCATTAACTTAAGGTAGGGTAAAGGTGGAAAAGGTGGAAGAGCTTGGGTATGATTTGGAACCTTTAAAAAAACCAAAAAAGTGTAAACCGAGCTTATTCTTTTACTGCTGACACACTGAAGTGTTACCTTTTATGTAGCCTATTTTTTAAAGGAATTTCCTAATGCCCCTTGTTTATCAAAGCTGCCTGAAATATCTTCCCCAAGTTTGCTTTTTGGAGTATGTAAGAATGTGTTCCCATGCTTGGTGTCAGTACCTGAGCTACTCTTTTTATTTAGACATTCTCTTTGGACAGTAAAGGGGTGGTTGCTTACCCACTGTAATATGAATCCAAAATGCATTCAAACTCATCAAATATAATTTGAGTGCAGAGCCTACAGTGTGGCACCTGTATTGCATGAAATTCAAACCAAAATGGAATTGTTTGTCACAAGAGAGAGTGAGAGGTTTGGAGGTTTGATCTTCCCATCAAGAATCTAATCAACTGTTGAATCACTTTTGCTCTGTAAGTAATGCAGGGCTTGCTGCTGTTCGTGTAGCAGAGTGCATGGCTGGTTTTTGTTGTTTTGGGTTTTTTCCCTTGCAGCTGCACTTTGTTCAGGCTGTCAAGGTGGTGGTTAAGGTCTTACTGTGTCCTGATGTTGTACCCTAGGAAGAAATTCCTGCTTCTCTGATGTGTTAAGTCAAAGGTAGCAGATGATATAAAGAAACAGAGCAGTCGAAAGCTGGAAAAATATCAGGGAAGTGTGAAGGGATGAGACCAGAGAGCCACAGCAGCTGTGGAAGTACTGCGGACAGGACAGCACACAGGGGAAAGGAGTTCTTCAGCGACCCACTGTTTGTGCTTGAAATTCGTGTCTGCCCACATCTTGAAAAACAAATGAGAACTTTCAGTCATCCTCATTACCTTTATCAAATACTTGCGTTTGATCCTGCCTTGAAGGCTGAACAAATTACTCTCAGGAGTCTGCTGGGAATCATAGAAATTAATTTTATGATTGTAACAAATAATTATTTTTAATATTGCTGCAGTAAATTGGTGTCATTTGAGTGCAGATATGCAGAAACAATGTGAGTAAATGTTTGAGAGGTAAGTTGTCTTTTAAAAACTGAGATGAAGAAGCAATCCCAAACCTGCAAAGTGCTGGAGTTTTTAAAACTAGCTGGAGTGTTATGAGTCTATTAGTAACAGGATTGAGTCCATGGTTTGCCTCATATATCAGCATAATTTTAAAGGGTTTTTCTTAATAGGTTCATTGACTTTTGCTTAGAAATGACCAGCTTCTAGAGGAGGAGAAACTGTGGCTGGCAATGAATCGGGACAAAACCAAGGGAGAAGATGACCTCAAGGCAGCTGAAAAACAAAAAACATTGTGGCCAGGACAACAGGCTGAGAGCGAGCTCTTGAGCAAGCAGAGGACTGTGGTCAAAGCTCATCGCTGCTTCCTGCTCGAAAGCAGCAGCAGCAGTGAAGAAGTTCAAGAAGTCTCATTTGGAAGTTGAATGTTTAAATTAGGCATCTACACTCTTTCCATTTTTAGGCATCCTAGTGGTTTTGTCTGCTAAGTTTTGGACTTCTTCATACTTTGCTTCTTTGAATTGTCAACCTAAGCATTCAGAAATCATGAATCAGCCTCCCTCTGCCCCCAGTGGCTTAGAAACCATGAGATTTTAAAAAGTAACAGATGTTTTTTTCTTTTTATTTGCCTTCTGGTTTTTGAGCTTGCAGAGTTCATATTTTAAAAGTGTTTCTTCTCGAACCCCAGGCTAGCAGTTTATTTATTCACTCTCTAAATTTAAAACAGATTCTCTCATCAGCCTCAGTAATGGGGGCTTAAAGAATAAAAATTCCATGCTCATGACAAAATCATGAGTTGGCATTGCTTGGTTCCTTTAGGTTGTCTTTGGGAATATAGGATGGGACTTGATTTTCTGGGTTACTGAGCACGGCCTTCTCTTATTGCAAGCAGCCATATTATATAATCCCATCCGAAGTTTATTTTGATTCCATCTTAAATGTGCTTACGGTTACTGCGCTGTATATTCCCTATGGAAAACTGTTCCAGAACCTCACTAATCAACCAGTTATAAAATTTCTTCTAATTTCTAGTCTAATCGTATTCATAGCCAGGCTAATACCCATTTGTTGTTGTGTTAACATCACGCTTCAGCTGATGTGAGCGTGTAACGTTCCTTCAGTTTTATTTCTGCTTTTGCTCTCTCCTGACACCTAGCTTTTGTTCAGGTGTGGTCAACGTCATCTTCATCATAGCAAACTATGAGAAAAATTGCACTAAATCGTAGCCTCCAACTATCTTAAGCTTGTGAACCACCCCCAGTACACGGTGGCCTGTCTTTCCTTCACATCTTTGCTGTGAGCAAATTTGTGCATTTATATGTAATGCTCAAATGTTGACTCAGTTACAGTAAAAGCAGCATAGTCTAGAACGAGAGAAGGTTACACTGCCTCTAGGAAGCAGCGTAATCAAAAGTATGCATATGTTTTTGATTAACAGTTCATCCCAAAGATTAAGTAGAAGTTAATATGTAAAGTGATTTAATAGCAGTATGAGAATAAAGTGGGGAAGGTATGCTGCTTACCTCCCAGGTGGTGTAGTCTAACCTACCATGTAACTAGTTTAACTGGTGATGTATGAAAAGTTATAGTGGAAATGATGTAAACATTCAGGCAGAATGGGCGTTCTCTGGAGACTGTCCCAGCTAATCATTGCAGATTATATTACCCCACATTGCAGTTTCACTTTGAGAACACGCTTTTCAAACTTGAATACTAAAAATAAGAAAATTAGGCTGACATTCTGGGGCTTTCAGTGGTGATTTGAATGCTGATTGAGCTGAAGACCTGCACCTCAATTGGCTAAAAGATTTCATTTGAAATTTGTCAGTGTTCCGGGCTTGTTTGATGCACTTAGAGCAATGTCTGTGGACGTACGGGACATTGTGTCGGATCCTTTGCAATTAGGTTCCCAATAGATTAGTTCTGTGGAAGCTTCTACATCCATCTCAGACTTTTCACCTGTGTGTCTCAAATTCTGTTTTGGTCAAGGAAGGTGAAAAGTGAGATGCCTGAAAGTGAGATACCTTTCCCATAGCTATTTGTTCTCTGTTAGTAAACAATCTTTTGATAATCTGGTTCCTAAAGGATCATGATTGGTAGTGGTTGGCAGATAAGATGTCCGCAGGGAAAGACTTTCAAGACACAAGTTTGAAATGGCAAAATGAAAAAAGAACATAGCATAGAATCATTTACCTTGGAAAAGACCCTTAAGATCATCAGGTCCAGATGGCCAGTTGCTGCTTGTGTTACCACTTTCCTAAATGGTAACTGCAAGGTCTTAGGGAGTCATCTCTTGCGCAGATAATTAATCGTTTAAATATATAAATGAATGCTATTCCATGACCACCAGTCTGGTGTATTCTGACTGGGTTAATTGCATGACAGCTCACAGTACCAGATTTTCTGGAATTGATTTGCTGGGTTTTTACAAAAAAACTTGAACTATAATAATAGTGTGTCTGTGTGTATGGCAGTGTTTGTTTTTCTGGATTATTATCACTATATGTAGGAACAGTAGCATGTGATCAGACATGCTGGATTTCACCTGCATTTGTGGAAGAGTACTGCTGCCTTTGTCAAAAACATATTCATTTGGGATATCTTGGTCTCACTGGCTACCATATTTTGAATTACTTCTCTAAGAATTTGTTTTACTTTGGGGGGGATTGCTTCTATTTTTTAATTGCCCGTGGAGGATGGTAATAGCAGTCTGGAAATTTTGTTCAAAAAAGCATAAGGAATTTTTTAATTTTTTTTTTTAGGTATAAATCTCTTTGATAAAAGACTTACTACCTTGAAGATAAAGTGGCAAACTAAGGAATATTAAAATATAATGTGCATGCTTGGTTTTATTTTGTTCTCTTTGCCTCCCACCCCAAATAGAGTTTGGTGTTCAGTGCTCTGCTCTTGTTCAGCACGGCTATTCTCTGAAATACACTTATGCTTTCTCCTCTCCCCTCCACCTTCAGTGAAGGAATACCATTACTTTCATGCTGCTGTGGTACGTATAAGTCACTAGACCTTGTAGGGAAAGGAGTTTCAGGTGTTTCTGTTGTTGAGGCTTGCCAGCCCCAGTGGGAAAGGATGGCAAGGTGACATCCATTTACAACCCAGCAGCACCTGAAAAAAATTATTGCCTACATAAATCCCTGCACCAGGGATTAGTTAGGAAGCTTATTGCCTCTCCTGTGGCAGGGTCTCCTCTTAGGCTTTGCCTTTTTGTGAGATGAAAAAAATGAAGGAAGCTCAGAAACTGACTGCTGTAATTAGCTCATGTGCCTCATCAGAGCTCCTGCTTGGACTTCTGCTCACCTCTCAGGGAATGTAAGTGGCTTTATTTTTGTTGTTGCAGGCATTCGGACTTTTGAGGTGAAAATACTAGGTAAACTCGGATTCAACTTGGAGCAGCTGTTGCTTTAGCTGGTCTTTCTCTTTGTTATGGTACTTGGCTAAAAAGTTGGGTGTTCTGTTGTTTGTTTGTTTTAGCCATATAAACAAATGTCAAGAAAGCAAGAAGATATGCTTCCAAGGCTGAGGAAATGTAATCTTTATTGTTTCAGTCCTGACATAATCAGAGATTAATTTTTATTCTACTGGATGTGAATTTATGGAGTGGGAGAAGCTACCTCTTTATTTCTGTATGATTTTGAAATGTGCTTGTCTGTGATAGCATGTGCCTTTCTGTAATGACGCTGATTACAGGTAATACATACATGTACACACATCGGAAATGAAGTAGAACAACCATTTCCAAATGTGGGTTTGGCCCTTTCCAATATGGTTTTGGCCTTGTGAGAGCTTAGAGGGAATTTCAAAAGAGAAGGCTGCTGCCAAGTCCTGGTGGATTTTAGGGACCTAGCCCTCCTGCCTCCCCTGTGCTTGTTCTTGTCCTACACAAACCAGTTTTAGAGTAGCAGTAAGTAATTTCTGGGCAGACTTTCGATGTGAAGGCTGGTGTCCCTAGCATGGTTGATGCCACCAGAGGAGGCTTTCCCCAGCTGGACTGGTGAGCACAAGCGTGTGCCACCTCCTGTTAGATGAGCCTTCCAGTTATGGACAAAGTGATCTCTTGCCTTTGTGACCAGAAACTACGCGTTTAAAAACCAGCCATGTTGCGACCAGCACAATCATTGCAAAGTTTTTTTTTTTTAAAAAAAGAGAGAAGAGCGTGTTGCTGAGTGTGAGAAACCCACTGGTGAAAACAGTACTCGCAAAGTAATTCAAACATAGTGTTGCTATTGAGTTAGGAGACACTGTGAAGACACTGAGAGTTTCTGGTTCAAGGTGCATGGTTGTAAGAGACCAATGTCTGTAGTTCTGTGTGTTGTTTTTTTTTTAATATGAGAAGTGAAACTCCTCAGAAAAGTAAAGCAGAATAGTAAGTATTGAAAGGTGAGTTTGAGCGCAAAATTTTGGTTGACATTTTCTATCAGTTTATGTATATAGGTGATTGGCAGTTTGAAAATGTAATACTTGGTGTTGCAGCAGTGGCTTGTGATTCTATATGAATAGTGTCCATTGTTTCCATGTAAAAGCCATTGGAAATAGCAGTATATCATGTATGCAGAGTATTACATTGATTGCTCTAACTGCAGGATCAAGTCTCTAGTTTATGACACCTGTTGAAAACTTAGGGATTGATATTTTTCTTTCCAAAGCATGGTTCTTGGTATCCTCGCATGCAAACATGTTATTACATTATTAGAGTGTTACTTCTACGAATATTTATAGGTTAGAGGTGCAGTTTTGTCAAAGACATACTGCTGTAGGGATCTGAATATTTAGGCTATTTTTGCTGTCAACTTTGGGCAGCTTCAGACATTCCCAACAAAGAAAGTAAAGCCTTGTTTTGTTTGCTTGATTTTATTTATTTATCTGTTTATGGTGTATAGACTTCTGTGATGCTTGGAGCTGCGATTTGCAGTGTAGCATTTCAAGCCTATTGTGAATACTTTAGATATCCTTCCTGTCCCCGCATAGCGTAATACTTGGCTAATAGTGACTGCACAAACCAGATTTCACAAACGACTTAGCAGCAACATAAAAGGTTAGTGTATGTTTAATACTGGGTTTTGTTTGTTTTGGGTTTTTTTTTTTACACAAGACTGGCTGTTTAGTAAAGTATAGTACTGCTAGAAATAACAGTAAGCAGATTTTTGCCTTTGGCAAATACAGTCATTAAAACAGGGCTATAAATCGCCCCTTGTATAACTGCGTGCATTGTATGTGCCATGGGTATTTTTTCAGTCTGTTACTCTAAGTGGTGAAGGAAAAAACCATGCATACATGTATTTTCAATATAACTATATAAATATATAGCTATCTAATGGTTTTTAGAAGCTATATTTTTTCCAAATCACTTATTGATCTATCAGTGTGGAGATACTGGAATTGCAGGCTCAGTATATCAGTTACTTAACTGTTTCTTTTAATTGATAATTCCTTCGTAACTAGGAAAGTATGGCTATTAGACAGACATGTCGTTCCATTATTTGGCATCTATTTTAAGACCTTAAGCAGCAGCCTACACATAAAGGGCTTTATTTACATTTTCCCTATTTGAGTTTCTTCATTGTTCTTGAAGACTGTTGCTGAGCACTTTTCTACTAGCAAAATTTTGCCTGTGGGGCGACGTGTGCTCTGGGAAATGCCGTGAGCCGTTCCAGCCGGCTGGCCTTGCAAGCTGCTCAGCTCCTCAAGAGCAGTGCCACGTCTCTGGGGGGTCACTCAGCACCTCATGGGATGGATCTGTTAAGTCAAAATTCGATCCTTACTCAGTAGGCTACTGTTGGACTCTGAATCTCCTTAAAGCCATCACTTGAAGTCTAAAAGAAGGTGGAAGTCCTTCTTTTGATTGTAATTGTGCTACTGGATATTGTGTTGTTGAGTCTTGAGTTTCCTTTCATCAATGCTCTAGAATACTCTATAGAAAACTGCTCAGGGTTTGTGTTTAGGTAGCAAGTTTACTGGAGCTCCTTTTCAGTATAGGCCTCAACATGATATTGAATGGAATCGGTTATTTTTACTGTGAGAAAATGTGGGACTTAACGTTTTTGCTTCTAGTTCTGGTTTGTAGGCGTTGGGCGGAGGATTTTGCTGTTACTCAGAGCCTGCACTGTAGCTCAGCTTTGGGGACCTGTCCTTCTTGTAACACATTCTCAATGCTACTCTCTTTATTTCTGCTTTGTCTGCTGTTGTCTTCTAAAGCCCTTTTGAGGCCATTATCTTGCTTAGAACAAATACACAACTTTATAAGAATGCCTCTTTCTTCTATTTGCTCCTCATCCCCCAAAAGAAAATGCCATGTGTATCATACCTCAGGCATGTGGAAAAACTGCAAGCAAAAAGTGTGCCAGACCATACAATCTTACCTGTTCTAAAGTTTTACAGTAAGATTGATATTGCCCATTTCTGGTTGTTTGAACATCAGAGTCACAGGGAGTAGGAAAGGCTCCCCCAGTTGTCGGTGGAATGAGAGGTGCCCACCAGTGGGCAATTCACCCCGGGCGCGTGATGCATCTGTGCCCAAATGGGATGAATTTTCTCTCATGATACTTCTCTCTTGTCCAACTGCAGAGAGACAACCCGGACGATGAGCTTAGACTAAACACATAACTTTTAGGCAGCTGAAGTTGGGTGAGTTGAATTCCGTCGCGGCCACCGGTGCAGCTGCGGGAGCGCTCTGCACAAGCCCACCGCTCACCCCGCAGTTCAGCCCTGACAGAAACCTGTTGCTTTTAATGCACTCATTGCCTTAGTTAAAAGTGTATTTAGGAACATCTGGGGACACTGTTGCCAGCAGTTATGAGGATTGAAACGGATTTTAAGTGTCCTCTCTTGATCATAATTATTGCAAGCGGAAGAGAGTCGGTCATGCTTTTGTTGAAGTGCAGTTGATGGGGCAAGTTCATGTCTCTGCTGCTTTCAGGATGGATGGCTTTTTGCACAAGGCAAACATACGGTCTGTGGAATTTTTATGTTCAGTATTGGATCCACATGTGATGTCAGAGAAATGACCTCAACGGATCTTGTGATTTTTCAGGCTTTTAAAATTACTCAGTGTAATGCTAACCCTAATTCTAAATCTCCAGCAAGGGCACATATCCAGATATATTCAGCATCACTCAAAAAGAAACATAAGCCCTTCCTTAAATATTTGATTTAATGTCAGGATATCCTGAAATAGCTGGTGGTGAGAGCTGCTTAATGGCTATGAATTACATTTTTTATTGGGAAATGTTTGTCTTTAGTAGTTTGGTCATTTGAATTCAGTTTTGGGAGACTGTTTAAAATATGCTGATGATGTCAGCTAATATGCGTAATATCTTTTGTGTAAACACTTATCTGTTTTCTAACAGCAGAGTAGACAAAATACCTCATGAATGTTAATGATAATAAGAAATAAGGATACCACCATGTTAAAGATCACGTAAACCAGAGGGAGAAGCAAAGTAGCAATGAGATGAAGGCCAAGTTCATATATTCAATTTTGGCTGGCCTGAATGTTTCTCTGGAAGTACCCTTTCTTTCTTTTGGCCATGAAGAAGTCTAGGGCAACTGGATGCTTAATTGCAGTTAAAAAGGGATGAATCTCAACCCAAGCAAGGCTCTGAGGGTCATGGGGGAAAATATCTGTCCTAGTAAATAACATGAAAACATGTCTTCTGGTTAGCATGTAACTAGAGGTGGAAAACACCCTGTTTCAGTGCTGGGAAATTATGTTACTTTATACTTGAGGAGGAAATGTGTGTGCCCTCTAATGAATGGTTTCTGACAGTGATGATCGTAAGTCACCTTTTCCTGGCTGTAATTGTTCACAATCTGCTTACAATTGTGATACGTTGGATGGAAGGAATTATCTGGGAGGGGATTGAATTCTTGTTTTGGATTACATCCTTGTTTTCAGCCCATTTCCCTTTCCCTGTAGGCTACAGAGAGAAAGTAGGGGCAGCTTGTGGCTGTAGGCATGTGCCAGCATATGGGAGCAACAGGAGATACTGGCTGCTGGCATTTGCTGCCTTCTTAACAGCAAGTACTAGTCCTCTCCGAGGCACAGATCGTGTCTGGGTACGATGGTCCCACAGGTGAGAGCCACACACTAAACCCATCATTGGTCTAATCTCCATATCATACTGTCACTGAGTAAACCTCATGTTGTTCTTGGAGGAAATTGTCTATGCTGTAAGCACCCATAATACATATTGATTACTTTTTTAGATTTTTGGTACCAGCAAAGGTGATGAGATGCAAGTTCCAATGATGACAGGCCTCTGTATTTGCTAGTCTTTGCACTTCCTCAGCATGGTTTTAGACCTGTTATTTTATGACAAACATGAAGACTCTTTTCTTGGTGTGATCTCTGGATGGCCAGAAGCAGAACTGCAGCACCCTGTCTGATCACCAGGTCTTAGGCCTACCTGGGGCATGATGGCCAACCTCCTCAGCTGCCCCAGTGTGTGCTCTGCAGGAGTCTCCCACTGGGACTCGGAGGTCACTGCCTTTGCTCAGCTTGTATGAACCTGCTGAGGAGTGTTGATGAGCTGGTAAGAATTAAAAAGGCAGCAGGATGCCGGTGACACATGGCTCCACTTACCTTTCTCATCCTGCAAAGCCTATGCTGTTCTGGCCAAGACCTTGGTCGACGTTTGAGAGTAGACAACATATCTCAAGTTGTTTGGTACCAACAATTTGAGAAATATTTACATTCTAAGAAAGCAAGAGCTGATGATATTGGCTCCTTAATGCCAAATCAGGGTTACAGCTCTCCCTGTTTTAGTCATACAGTGTTCTTTGTCAAGCATTAGGAGACATTGTGATTAAAAATGAGTGAAAGGCCAGTACAAGAAGTATGCAAGCAGTAGTCATGGTTCAATGCCATTGTGGTCTTCTGTATGCAGAAGTTCTTTCCCTATGGAGATTTATTCTGACAGGGTAGTCCGACTTCTCTAAGTAAATTACGATGAAGAAAGGTAGTTTCTGAAGCTGGTAGCAAGACAGTGTTTTGGTGGAGATAACTAAAGTATTATGTGGGCCCAGAATTTCACTTATGGGCTGGTGAGAACATGGATAACCTAAACATTTTATAAATAGGCAAAGATGAAGGATATTTATTAAGTCTCATAATAGGTACAAAAGTATTTTTCAATTTGGAAGATAATAATCTGGAGCAACTTTCTGATGAGCCTATTAATATAATAGATGGTCAGTAGTAAATTGTAAGCAACATTCTGCTGGTGTTTTGTCTCCAGATATTCATGGTCTTTTAAACGATTAACATTTAACAGGAGTGGCTGTAGATACCTGGGGTTTATCATAAGGTTGCTATATCCTGTTAAAACTGTTCCTACAAAAAAATGATGTCACCCTTTTCAGTGCTTTGGCAAATCTGATCTCATCAGTGCAGCGCTGGGTAGGTGGGCCCTTGCTGCTTCATAGAAGCCCGTTGCCTTTTCTGCTTATGTGCCTGGCCAGGAAAGGATGGTTGCTCTCAGGTAAGCAACAGCTGATGGTGTTGAATTCTGGCTGTTACAGGTGCAGCCATCCTTCCCCTGGCTCAGTATCCATCTGGAGGCACCTTCAGCAAGTGGTGCGCTCTCTTTGCATGGGGCTTTGCTTAGTTTTATCTCCCTTTGCTTTCTGTTGGGGAGTTTCGAAGCCCATCTAAGGAAGGATTGAGAACACTCTTGTTTTGGTCATTTTCTGAAATGTCTTCTTGTAGGACCCAAAATTCTGTTTTAAATAAGCATGAACCTCTTTATTTTGTAAAGGTTCCTTAGGTTTTTTGTTTTTTTTCTTTTTAAACTTAAATATTGTAAATATGTAAAACTGTCTTTCAGTAAGACATTTATGCTAGCTGTAGTTACTCTAGTTTATAAAAATGTGGAGGAAGAGGGGCCACCTCCCAGATGATTTGGATTTTAGTTTGACTAACAGGTAGTCTGAAAGCACTTATTTCCACTCTGTTTATCAGACAGGAATCTGGGAAGATTAGTCTTCTGCCTTAGGCACCTCAGTGGGGTGCTTAGAGTTAGGTGGGATTAATTTAGTTTTACTCTTAAAATAAAAAGCAGAAGATGGAGAAGTTTGTTTCTGACAGGTTGCTCAAAGTCTGACAGATAATAATTCCATGCAATCTTTATTGATATACTCAAATGGCATATCGGTAATAATCACTTGTAGCATCCAATTATGTTGTTATGTTGTAAATAAAAGCATTGCTCTTTCATAGCCCAGGAATCTGGAAATTACCTGGATATTAACATTAAATAAAGAGTATTTGTAAATGTAGATTTAGAATGAGATGCATGCCATCTTTAAGCACATAAGGACTTGGTTTACAGCACTAAGCAACACATATTAGATAAAATCAAATCCTTTTCCAGTTACACACATTATCCTCAAAGTTAAATGAATTAAAACTCTCTTTCTGGAGGAATTCAACCTAAGACTGAAAATGTGGTCAGAAAAGTCGCATTGTGTCAGCCTGATGTTTGACTTTTGATAGCACATCCCCAAAGGGTTCTCTTTGACGTATCCTGAACAGAGAACGCTTGTTTCCCACAAAGCCTGTTGTTGCTGATAAAGCTCATCTATATCAAAGTGGTATCTAATACAGCACTGCTGTGCTCGGTCCTTAAGAAAAAACAGTTGAGTGGCTCATTTGCCTTTGTAAATCTGCTGCGCCTAAAGATTTACTTTAACAATTCTGTCCAAAACCCAAATCACAATAACTAACTCTGTACAACACATGTTTTTAAACAGAGCATGAAAGAAAACAGTATTGCACGTTAAAACACAATAGAAGCCATAAAAGTTGTGTTTCAGAGACTGTGTTAATGTACTTGTGATAATAACATGGTGTTGCTTTCCTTTGATATTTGAGGCCTCTATCTGAGTGACAGAAAGCAGATCTTTTAGGAATCTCCTTAGCTTGAACATTTGGTATGGTTAAATGAGCAATGAAGCGGAAGGGTGTAAGCTATTTTCCTCTTAAGTATTGCACGTTAACTGCAGGCACAGGCAATTCTGTAAGGTACGCACAAGTATATATGCACACATACATGCGGAAGGGGTGGGAAATCAAGTGAAAGTTGAATGTCCCAAGTTCAACATAGGTAAGAGTAAAACCTTTTCTGTAGTCAGGAGGAAGCACTCTGAAGATGGACGAGAAGGTTTTTGCCCAGCTCAGACCGTGTGCTGTTAACAGACAACATTACGTGCAGCTTAGAAGTCCTCCTTCCCCCTCTAACTCCCCCTGCCCCGCAGATATAAGCACAAATCCCTTCTTTCCCTGATCTGCCACAAATGTGTAAGCAGATCTCTACTCTGTGTGCGCTGCTTTGCTGTTTAATGCTAAATTCAACATATGGGTCAGTCCCAGCAGCTTTGGATTTTGAGGTGACTGGAGGCTAAGTCGCTGTTTCTGTAGTGCTCACCAGCACCACTCCTGTGGGCTTCTTGACGATTGCTACGGTTACCTGTTGTTTGCCAACATAACCATTCGTCAGACTTCTACAATCCACAGGCAGTTTCATCCTTCAGAGACCTGGGATGACTCATGGGTGGATTTTTCGAGGTGTCTGCTATGTTAGGAGACACTGCACGTTGCAGGCAGGCTGCAAAGAATG
Organism: Buteo buteo; assembly: GCF_964188355.1. Lineage (NCBI taxonomy): Eukaryota > Metazoa > Chordata > Aves > Accipitriformes > Accipitridae > Buteo > Buteo buteo. The sequence goes on along the minus strand of NC_134184.1, from coordinate 5,243,630 downwards.
GGCAGAAAAGCTCCTGAGCATCTTTCTGAAAAAAAAGTGTAGCTGTATTAAAAAGGGAGGTGGTTATTTTTTATCTTTCCTTGACAATGTGACTTGACTACATCATTATGAGGTGCCTCTGAAATCTGTTGGTAGAAGCAGCCATTATTCTAACACCCACTACACCGATTCCCCTTATTCATCTTTCCACTCTGGTTTATGTCCCACCAAAGGTAGCACTTCACAGTGATGCACAAAACACAGAGCTTGTACCTTCCCTTGCAAATCCCATAAGTGTATAGACAGTTCTCGCTTTTTCTCCTGTGTCTTTCTTTGCATGTTTAAAACACAGTTCAGGCTCCCAGTGTATTCAGTCAAGGTCTTTTGAGGCTGCTTGGAGAAATGTTGAATACATTTTCTATACATCCATGATACAAAGGCTACCAAGCTGTTTGAGTCTGTCAGGTTGGTGACACATCTTGCATGACCAGACAAGAAACGCTTGCCTATTGGGAACTTGACTGGCAAAAAACCAACACAAAATTTCTGCCTTTCAGATAAAGATGAGATAGCTTTTGAGACTTAGGTTTTGTACTTGGAGGTTTCATTTCCATGAAAACATTTTGTGGGTATGAATTTTACTCATTAGGAATGAATTTGAGACCATCTCTGTTTTGGTTTTACACATAAAATACAGGATTACTCCACGTCCAATCTGGAGTAACTGTAGGATGCTGCAGCCAAGCTTTTCCTTAGCCAGTCTGCATTGGTTTTGCAAGACAGCCTGGTACAAAGCGGATCCTATAGAAACTCTTAATTCTTCAAATTTCATGCAGGGTTGCCTTCCTTGCCCTGCGTCGCATCGCGGCTGTAGGAGCCCTAGATCCAGCTGGAGCAGTGGCCTGGCTGAAGGCAAGAGTTAGGGTGTAACGTGAGTACATTATAGGTTAGCAGCAGCCACAGCCTGAAGGTTTCATCTAAGGGTGCCCTTTCAAGTTAGCAATCCAGTCATGAAAAGTTCTGTATCCTATTGTTAAAATGTGCTTTCCTTTCCCTAGTAAAGTAAAAAGTAAAATACATACCATCCTGGATGGTGCCAGCTCTTGCTCAGATTAATAGTCATGTTGAGACTGATGCAGAGCTGAACAGGGATTATCGGAAGCTTTTTCCTGTTACATTTGATTTTGTTTTAGATTTAGGATTTAATATTTTGCCTGAATATCTCTCTCTTCCTGCCCGCGCCCCCCCCCCCCCCCCCCCCCCCCCCCCCCCCCCGCCAAGGTCTCAGAGTTCTTGCATTTAAATGATTTCTTTCCTCCAAAGGATTTTACTGGAAACATGGCTAAACTAAAATATCCAAATAAAAATAGTAAATAACAATTTTGCATCTCAGTCTGGTTTTATAGTTAGTAACTCCCGTATACTCATAACACTCCATATTTTCATGTTTCCAGTCTGCATATAAGGATTCTGTTTTCACATTTGATGACTTTAGAATTGCCTACTCCTTCATTCTAGTAAAGTGTTTGCTTATGGCTAAACAAAATGAGGAAAAATGAGCAGGCAAAGAAAACAGACCAGAGAAGAAAGTGGTCTGAATAATAGAATGATTTTATTTTCTTCTCAAGCACTACTTGATGTTAAGAAAAGAAAACCTGAGAAGGCGGTTAGATTATTTTTGCCTTGAAACAGAGAGGAGTGGTAAAGTGGGAGGCAAGGAATAGCGGGTGTCACAGAGACTGGGCTTTCCATCCCCAATTACACGCTGGCTGCTACGCTGCTGAATTACACTGAAGGCACTGAATGGTGCCATTATATTCCTTTTCAAAAGTTGTGGGGTATGAAATTCAATCTGAGGTATTTTTAATGAGTGTTCTGAGCCTCAGTTGTAGCTCTTCCCAAGAAACAAGGAGCACAGTGTGCTGCTAAATAGGGCCGAGGCCGGGGGTTAAACTCATTCAGTTTTTTGCTCACAGGGAGGGAAAGTAATATCAACATTTATTTGACAGGTACATACTTGCTTCCAGAGTTGAGCTTCAGTAAAACAGCTTTCCATAAAGAAAACATTCTGAAAAATGAGGTTCTATCAGCTTCACATCAAACTCCCACCTAGTTTCTGAAAACAAATCTTGTGGTGTGTTTTCCAAACCTGGTGCCCACAGTGCACACGCTGGGCTTGTACTGTGGGCATCCCTGTGCGGCAGGATTCTGTGCCTTTAGCCATCAGGCACATCTCTGTGGGCAGAGGCTTGTGATGGAGGTGCAGCTTATGCCAGGTGGGGACATCTGCCCAGTTACACTCCCCTGGCTGTCAATTAAACATAGATAATTCAGAGGTAATCTTTGTCAGAGAGATGCCTGCTGGCATCCCTGGGTCTCCATTAAGGGGTTTGGTGTCATAGTTGTGATGGCTTTGGGGTGATTCCCACCCTTCTCGCACCTCTCAGTGAGACATAGCTTTTCAGGAAAGCTTTTTTAGCATGCACCTGGTTTTAGAAAAGCCATGTAGCACAGAAGTGTTGTTGCCTTCCATTTTTCTTAAGTGCTGATTTGCCAAGTAGTTTGTTTCAGGTTGTGAGGAAAGCACTGTTTAATGCATCTGCCCTGCAATTCACTCCAAGATCTGAAATTCATGACGGGCTGGCTCTGGTTCTTGCAAGTCATCACCATTCAGTGTCAAGGCTCTGAAGCTGGGATGTTGTGCCGATGATATGCTTCAGAAAGGAAAGCAGTCTCTTCCAGCAGTGGATGTTTGCCTTGCTAATGGGATAAAGAACAGCCACAAACCACTTCTTAGTTTTGCAAGTAAAATTAGGCAGAGATGACTCGGCATTTGCAGGAGCTAATTTAGGGAGTAAGAGGACATATTTTTAGTAAGTTTTCTCATTGTTCTTTTAATGCCTCATTTTTCTTGTCCACACTGTGCATTTGAAATGATGTTCAAAGACAGTAATTTTGTTTTAGTAACAGTGGCTCTGGGAAGAGTCTCCTGCTGAAAGTCACCAAGAACTGAGTGGTTGGTGTGTGAAATTTTGCAGCCTTAAACAGTTGCTTAAAAGACTCGCTCTGCCACTACTGATTTCCCACAAATATTTTATACCTATCTGAAGGAAGTTAGGAGTGATGGTTGTACTACAAGAAACAAGGTTTGTTTGTTGTTTTTTTTTTCAGGCGGACTAATTAGCTTGTGCAGAGACCTGTTGCTGCAGTTTGATGGTTTTGGGGGTTAGGGTTTTTGGGGAGTTACTGAGATCAGCATTCACATTTCATGTGAAGGCATGCATTGTCCCCATCCGGACAATTTCTCAGAGGATTGTTAGGCAGACAACAATGAAGTTTTTCAGCTGAATTCATTAGCAGAGGCGATCAGAGCATCCTATTTAAGTTGATAAAATGATTTTTAGGTGCATGCGTGTCAAATGTAGGGTTTTTAAATCAGTACAGAAAGGTTAAGACAGGGTCCATTGTACTTTCGAACTGAGAGTTAGATGTCAGCTAGTTAAAATGCTGTAAATACAGCTAAAGGAACCAGTGAACTGGGAAACTAATCATGAAGTGTTTTGTTAATGCTTTTCACTGTGAATAACATTTTGTGATAAACAGATGTGTACTTAGACTACAGTGATCAAAGGCTTGATGGTTTTTGGTCTATAGGGTTCATGGTGTGTAGCATTCGCTACATATCAAGGTGCCACGCTTAGATCACTGGTCAGCCCGGACCAGGGAAAGAGACAGATAACACACACAGTGTGAGCGCCAACTTCCGGCTTTTATTGCGCAGTTAATTCCTTTTATACTAACAAGGGGAGGTGGGGTTACAGGTACATCACAAGGCTGCGACTAACCCTCTAACTTTCCGTGACAACGCGAGATCTTCCGAACGCCGACCCCTACAATGGTGTTTAGCTGACGAGCCATTCCAGATTTCCTTTGGCATTGATGACAGTGGGATGGATGTGTGAAGTAAACTCTCCTGTGGGATTTTGTCCCTACAGCTACCCAAGGAGGAAATTCTCTGGGCTACAAGAATCTGCCTCTTTCTTCCCCTTTCTTCTTCTTTACAAAGGGCTTCACTAGCTTTGTGGTGGTTGCTGCTGGCTCTGCAGTAACAAACTCCTTGTCAACTAGAAATTAGACTAATGTAAAGGTGGGAAATAAAATCAGTATTAATATCAGTTTGCATTTGCAAGAACTGTAAAGAAATCAAATGATTGGGTTGTTACACCTGAAGATGACGGGTTGGTCAGCAGTATGAAAGGCTCAGTTCTGAAGGTGCCCAGCCCATCTCTTCTCCCTTTTTATTTCCTCACTTGCACATTGGAATGGCATATATAATACAGTGTGGGTGGTATTTGCCCATTAAGTTATAAAGCTATGATTTTATGAGCCAAGTGAGAAGAGACCAAGCAGAGCCTCCAATTCCAGTAGCTTTACTGTAATTATGGAGATGTACAGTTACCTGAGGATTTACTGTAGCTGAATTTTGTATTAGTCTGACTCTGCTGTAAGAAAAAGTTTAACCAAGCACTACGGAGAATAGCCTCAGCATAAAACTTTACATTAGCTTTCCTAGATAATCTTTTTCTTTTTCCTTCCGCAGTCTTTAACTATTAAAGAGGATTATTTAGTTATTTCTTTTCCATACAAGTATTTAATTTTCACCTGAATTTTACTGGCTATTTCTAGTAAAGTTGATTCTGGGCATTGGAAGAGAGTTTAAAGTCTAGTCAGAGCAATCCTTCTGCTTTTGCCTATTTTACAAAGTATGTTGACATAATCCAGTTTGTTGTGATCAGAAAGCCAGCAGCATGGTTACAATAACAAACCACTGTATGTTCAAATGTAGAGAATTGCAAGTTCTTTTGGAGACCATGCTGGAAATGCAAGTGAATGAGATGGTTATTAAAATCCTTCTCTTTGTATTTTTGCCTCTACAATTGATTGTTGTGTTGATTTTTTTGGTTGGCAATCACATACCTTAAAATAGTCATTTTTGAATTCATCTTGTTTGTTGTAGCTGACAGGTGGGGGGGAAAAAGTGTAACTTCGCTGCTACATTTTTTTTAAGGGCAGGTATTTGGAGTAAAACGCACCTGAAGTAAAAAGCACCATATCGTACAATCACACTGTTTTAAAAAGCTACCACCACCACCAAAATCAACTGAAGGGTAAAACTGTACGTCAGAGACTATGGAAGGCAAGCACTGGCATTAAAGGGAATACAGCTTATGTGCTGAGTATAAAGTGGAAAGGCAGTCCACTAAAACCTTGAAAGAAAGGAACACTAAATAGTCTTATTGTACACACACAGCAGATGATCAATCACTTGTTTTTAAGGCAGTATAAGAGACTTATTCTGTTACTGTATTTGGCCTTGATCCTGCCTTTGATGGTATGCATGCAGTCTGTGCAAAAGCATGTGGGATACATGCCAGGAGTGGAGCCTTCAACTACATTCAAATGGAAAATATCTTAAAAGGAATGAGGCCCCTTTAGGTTATGATGAAAATTTGCCTCTCCACCCCATTTGGAGGGAGGGTGTAGGATACCTGGTGGCTGTAGGTACTGGGTGGGGTTCTGCATGCTTAAAAGTAGTGGTGGGAGTGTGTGGCTGCTCTGTTTAAAGGTGTCACTTCTCCTCTTTGCTGTCATCTAGTATGTAGGGGTGACAATCATACTTCTTCCAACACTTTCTAACTACCCAGTCTAAGCTGAACAGCAAAGTAAAAACTAGGAAGCCCAGGTCTAACAGCTATCTTTATAGTCTAGAGCTATTTTTATAGTCATCTAATCCTTCCTATAGGATTAACACCTACACTTTGAAAGGGAGGAGAGGAGAAAAAGGGCAGAGGATTGCCAAGTGTCTTGGCAGTGTTAGGTCCAGAGCAGCAACACTCAGACCAGTGCTTCTTGCTTTTAATCCCACCCTTCGAGCAATAGACTTTTGCTTAAAATGAATTATGCATTTCATTTTATGCCAGAAAGGAGAACTCTTTAAAACATGAAATTTGTCTTCGGATGCTGACAGCATTGTTCTCCTGTGAGTAGTTTGCAAGCCTTCTTTGAAGTATGAATTTCTGACAGGGTTATTTGTTTAAGAACCCTGTTGCTCAATCTCATCTTTGAGGTTATTTTTATACTATTTGCTTATCATAAGCACTTGTTAGTTGGTTTTCTTTCCTTTCACAGCTGTAGATACATATATAATTTTAATTTTTAACAGCTTTGAATAACTGAGAAAATTTATGCTGTTAAGAATGTGGGGTTGTTATTTTTGGTATTGATTACGACTCTATATGACTTCAGAAATAGTAATGAAAATACTGGATGAAGTTTTCACTATCAACTTAATGCAGTTGTTAAACTGGAGTATAAAAATAATTTGGGAATCAGACTGATCTGAAGTACAAGGGGTTTTCTGGGTGATTACCCGTGAAAGAACAAATAAAATTTTAAACTATGTTTAGTTGACTGGACAGATAAAAAATGGTAAAATCACTATTTGATCCTAAACAGACACTTTTTGGGCGTAGATGGTTAGTGAAATAATTGCTAAATTAACTGGGTGGTGGGGGAATGTGTTTAAACCCACTTCTTTTAAAGTCCTGGTTATCTTCTGGATACTGCTGTGCGCTTTTCTTTTTTTTAAAAAAAAATCTGTATTGCAGTCTGTGCCAAAGAATGGCCTAAACAAGTACGTAGAGGGAGATTTTTTTAAATGATTGGCAGTTGCTAGAACATGAAGGAATTGTTGAACCTATTAAAATATTCACCATTGGAAGATGATAAGCAACATCCTGTTTTGGATTTCGGTGCGGGTAGAGGGAGAGTGAATTGAGTAGGACTGAAATAATGAGCAGACAGCAAATGTTGAATGCATAATGTGTAAAGCAGGCTACTTTGACTGGGTACCTTCATAGCTTGCAGCTAAATGTGGTGATGCACATTATTCATAATTTAGAAGTTAGTGGCCTGACGTTCCCTGAAAATGTAAAGTGACTTTTAAAATGTGATTTCACAGAGCTAAATGAAAGGCCAGTTCAAAATGCATTAAGCAGTAAGGATGCGTAGCTGGAAATCAGTGAGCTTCTTTTCACAGCAATAAATTTATAATGTTATTTTGGTGTAACTAAATACCACCTCAAGAGAATAATAGTAATTCCCTGCTGCCAGTATGGCTGGGATTCACCTCATCTAAAATGAACCCTGTAACACAGGTGCCTGGGCTCCTTGTCATCAAGTGTAAAAGAGTACAACTGTATTGCTAAGGAAAAGTTCGTTGCCAATGTGCTCAGATGGCTGTTTTGGGGTAGGAAGAATTGCCCTCTGGAGCTGCAGTGTTTCTTCACGGATTATACAAGAATCTGGCTGTCGACAGAAACAGGAGCAGGGGACTGCCGCCCACTGCAGCTGTTTCCCAGCTCCCGGGTGTTGCACGTGACCTTCTCCCAGTTGTGTTCCACCAGGATACCATACCCTGCTGGTTCCTCTCCCTCGCTGCCTTCCAGCGTGGCGTCTGTGCTAGCAGACGTTCTGGAGGTACGGTCTCACCACCAGCCTTCGTTGTGGCAGCTTCCACGTCAACGTCCCACTCGCGTGCCTCGTCCTCCTCCTTTGGTCCTCACCTTTGGCTCCGTTCTTTCCCTCCCTGGCGCGGGCTCTCATTCCATGATGCTCAGGGAGAGCAGGAGATCGGTCTCCTGCCTCTCCTTCCCCCTGTCCTCCACGTTGGGCCACGCTGATGGCCTTCCCTCATTCCAGCGTACGCGGCTTCCGCGATGGCCCTGTAACGGGCCCGTCCTTTCTGACTGCAGCAGGGAAAGGCCCTCCTGTAGCGCAGCCTTTCCCCGCCCTGTGACCTTACGTGCGTGCGTAGATATTTTGGGGGGGCTCATGGCCCCCCGTGGATCCGACCAGCGCTGGTGTGGTGCAAGGAAAGCGGCCAAATTCTGGCTCGTGGGACGTGGGTGCAGCCGCAGGCCTGTGGGACGGGAGCCGATGAAGCTTGCCTAGCGCTTGGCGTCTGAGGCATGGCAGCAGGGCCGTGCTTGACGGTTGGAAAACGCCTTCAACGTTCTGTGGAAAACTCGTGTTGTCCCGTAGGCCTTGTAACCACGTTCAAGTCAGACGTGACTGTTGGCTGCAGATGATGTCATCGGTGCGGCGCACTCGTTCCTGAATGCTTCCTCTGTCAGCTCGTGTTTGCTCTGCCCTGACTGACTGCTGGTTTGCTTCCATACCCAGCGGACTGAGATTTTAATTTATTGCGTTTAAATTTTTTAGTAGGGATGTCATGGAACGGCACTGAATCAACGTCTCTGAGACCTGAGAGTTCTTGCTTGTGTGGATGTTGTACTTCTTCTGGTCCTGCAAGACCAGACTGTCATCAGGCTCTAAATCTCAGCAGATTTTATACGTACAGTGTTTCCCTTGAATAAACTGACAGATTTTATTTTGAGGTAGACTGATCAAAGTGAAGATGAGTTTAGAATAATAATCTTATTTACCAATACTTGAGTAAGAAGCATTTCATGTTACCAAGGCACGCTCCAGAGAAAACGCCAAGTGACATAAATGCCACAAGACTGCCGTTCCGTTGTCTAAATGCCTGTAAGAAAAAACTTTATGAGAACACTCAGCAGGTTTTAATCAGATGCTCTTACTCATGGTCTGAGATCAGACAGGCTTGCTCTCCTCAGCTAACCTTGGGCGGTGTGGTAACACAGGTGGGCTCTCTGCCGTCTTTCCTCTTGGTCAAAAATCTCCACGCTCCTTTTTTTCCCTGGCAGGAACGATGAAGTTTGGTCTTTGTCAGACAGGAGTCCATCAGGTACTTTTGTAAGACGTATACATACAAATGCACAGGCATGTTTCCATTTTTCTGGTTGTGCATGAGGATGAAAGTAAATATCTTCTGCCTCTTGCTGCAAGGGTGGCTGATAAACACGTCCTTCCACTCTCTAGTGGCCCCAGACAAACTGTGGAGGCCTGAGACTAGTCTGGGAGGAGGAACATTTGCCTAAAGTTTCCAAACCATTTGTAGGTGTATTTTCAGAGCAGTAAACTAATACTGTTAATACGCTCAGTCTACTGTCTTTTAATATTATTCTGTTGCCTCCAACGCAATGCACTTACTGGGAAGCTCTTTCATTAAGAGATGATGTACGTTTGGATGTGCCTACATACAGCGACAGATAGAGCGGAAAATATGGGAAGCTTTTTGTTAAAACTGACACACAAGGTGCGATGGCCGGTGCAGGCTGGGCAGTGGTCATCGGGGATGCTTTCGGTTTAGTGAAGCTGGAGAACATGAAGTGAGTGTATTCAAATGTAATGCCACCCAAAATAAGTCTGAAGTGCAAATATATCAGATCAAAAGTGCTCTGTCTAGAAAAATAGACGTCTGTCTTCGTCACCTTCTCTGTATCCTCTCATTTGGCATTTTGGTGTAAATTACTTTAGTTACTGCAAGGTTGGTTATGACATGCTTAAAAAAAATTAGTACTTCTATCTGCAATTGTTCTTGATGTGTTTTCTGACAGTATTCATCAGGCTAATGTTTGCTACAGCTAACATTAACAAACAGTTAATAAAATAATCTAGGTGAACATTGCTTCCTGGTGGCATGTGTCTGTTAGAGGCACGGGGAATATGTTGGGCAAAAACCTGCTCAGCAAGTTCCTGGGGAGGTGAGCTTGGCTTTTCCCTTCTGACTTTCAAAACCAGCCAGCATTGAAGGGTTCGGTCATCGTGTCCTGCATCACCGGGGTGGCAGTGCCGCGGTGGTGGCACGTATATCCTGTGCCTTCCCTAGAAAAACATCGTCCTTTTAATTCCTCTGGTGTAAGCCTTGCTGCTGGGTATTTACTTTTCACGATTCATGTTGGACAACGTTAGATAAATCACCTTTGGAAAGAAAGATGCTTTGTAGTTCAGCTTGTGGCTGAAAAACAGGTATTACCCTAGGTGGAAAAAACCTGGGGATTTATGTTTTGGTATCCCAGTGAAACAGAGACCAAACTGTGTAGTGACGCAGCTGGGAGGAGGTGGACTGAGCGGCTGCCCACTCGCAAATAACCTGTTGGTACTGGCACTGCCTGGAGATGCCAGGACCTGGGCTCGGGCTCAGGTTTGAGCCAGGTCGGCCGGACTGCCTGCCTCTAATGGTTTTCTTTTCTTCGCTCGGTTACTGCTGTTTTATCTTGCTCTAGTAATTATATACTGGGCAGAAAGGGAAAGGGCTCAATCTGTGGGCTGAGTGTAAGGGCACTTGTCTGGGGTGTGATGGGTCTCTTGTAATGGTGGAGTTTGTGCAGTTTAATGGATTATTATTTGCTCTGAAGTGAGTGGAGATCTGTGTTTCAGAGCCTCTTGAGTTAAAATAGGTGCATTTGTCCAAGGAACAAAAATATTTGATTTCAGCGATTGGCCTTTTTATATAGAAACAGTGGGTTTTTTGCTGGAGACTTGCTGGTGAGCTGTAATTTACAGTATTTGCTGCAGGTGTGGATTTAACTGCTGTGCTGAGGAGAAGAATCCTTACAATCAGCAAAGCGGTGGCTCTGGGAGCTAATAATGGGCTAGAACATCTGGTCTTTATAGGGGGAAGACTTTCAGTGTGTGGAAGGAAATGCTTGCACTTGACTCCTCCAAATTACTCAACAACCCAGTTAGGGTAGCACAGATGGACCTTGACCAGCCTCAGTGCCTCACAGCAGGAGGCTCGGGTTAAGCCCATAAGAAGTCAGAACCCTGGGCTTGAGCCTGTTGTGTATCAAGTGGCATCAAGCAAACCCTCAGACCCTTATGTTTTGTATGACAGGTCTGTCGGTGAACGTTTTGGTTTCAGTATGTTGTACACGGATGTACATAGCCCCACCTGACGTGGCTTGAAGGGCCATGGGATGAAAAAGCTAACTTGCGACACTCACAGTAGAAATTAGCCTTGACAGACATAAGAAAACTGTATCCCAAGTCCCCCTCTTCTACATCTTTTATTTCATGGTATTTTTCCCTCAAAAATAAAAATACAGTAAAGATGGATTCTGAGCTGCCATCCAGGGATGGATGGATATTTTCTGTAGCTTTAAAACTAGTGTAATTATTGTCAGCTGCCCTGTGGGTGTGGTTGGAATATCCACTGATTTTGTAAACTGTTTTGACAGTGGTGTTTGCTGGACAATTTCTTAGCATAATAATTTTTCTGCCACTAATTAAAAGCATCTTTGTAACCCTAGGCTTTGTTTTCTTCTTACAGCAAAGAGCTCCAGGGAAAGTTTTGCATGATGCTGTTTGCAACCACTTGAACCTTGTTGAAGGCGACTATTTTGGCCTTGAATTTCCAGATCATAAAAAGATGATGGTATGTAAAAGGATTAATTTTCAGCTGGTTTTCATCTACATACACACTGTATTCTATCCCTCTGCTCCTTACTTATGAGGTATATTTAATCCTCAGTCTCCAAAAGAAAAAAGGACTTTTTTTAAAAAATGTTCTTGCTTGCTGGAGTTGAAGAAATGTTTTTAAAACCTGATTACTCCTGTCAGATTTCATCTGTGTTGAAAGTAACAGCCAATTCAGGCACAACTTGGAAAAGCATTTCATCTTTATAAGTTGCAGTAGAGAAGCCAAAGACTTGACTGTTGCAGAGTCTCAACTCTGATTTTACAGTCCTGCTTAATGTGGAGTGCAGAAATAATCTTTCTCTGCAGACAGAGAAGTTGCAATGATTGTGACACAGTTCCATGAAAAACATTGTGGGGCAAGAAGATGGATAGGTAAAATATAACAAGGTTAATAAAAAAGAAAACAAAACCAAAAAACCCAAATAAATTGATGGAAGTCCTGTCTGGGGAGCTGTGTGGCACATGCAGGTGCCCTGGTCCTGATACTTCGGACTCTGAAACAGCTGCTGGCTGCTGGCAACATTCAGGCATTGCACTAATACTTCTCGGGTGGAAACAGTATCATATAGCAGAGAAAGCCAAAGGCTAATGACTTCTCAGCCTCTAATGACTTTCTTTCTGAAGTTTGTTTTACTTGAGACTTACTGTGTGACCTGCTGGCATGTGTGCTAGTTATCTGGATTGTTTGACCAGTACATTCTGGTGTATACTGGATTTCTTGCCTGTTTAGTGAATTCTGCACTAGTAGCCTGGCTGACCTGAAGGAGACGACTTGGGGCAATTAGAAAAAAAAATAAATAATCCATTTTCTGTCAATCTATATAAAATTTCTGTAAGGAGCAATATTTCTTACCAAAAGAGGATTTATCTGCTGCTGCATTAATCTGTTGTCATGCCTTAGTGCAGGTTTACATAGACATTAGAACTGAAGACTAGTGGTCATAATGCTTTAGGCTAACTATAATTAAACAGGAAATTTTTAAAAACGGACATAGGTCTTTAAAAGTGATCTGCTTCACAGTTTGCTCCTGGATTTACATGAAACACGGTTTACTAGAAAGTTTCATATTCTGCCAGATATGCTTGGTTAATGCTTTAGGTAACTTGAGAGCTGAACACAACTCTTCAAAACAGTGCAACTGTACAGTACTATTACAACAGAGGGTTGACGTAGCCATGTTAATAATGACATACTGATGTTCCTGACGTATATATGTATGTAAAGCTGAAACAAATCCCAATGTCTTGTGTATATATGGTTCCTTTTCAGTTTTCTAGAAAATAGAGAAGGTCATTTGATTGACCTTCTCTACTTCACAGGTCATTAAGTTTCAAATAGATGACCCTCTGTGTTTTGCTCAGAGACCTGAAGTAAACTAACAGTTTTCAGTCTTGTGAAAACAAAATGGTTTATTTGCTTGAGGCAGAACACAGGAGAGATTGAGGTGCTGCCAGTGCCTGAGGCCCTCACAGTGGCAGGAACTGACTGGCTGGAAATATGTCCAGACAATCGCAGTGGGGGAGCCAGGACTCTGATGAAGAAGGTGGTGGAGAAAACCCCCTAAGGCTATTGCCAGTTTGACCTGAAGGAAGATGCCTCCATGCCTTGAGCATGGTAATTTACCTGGCACCTACTCTTGCAAAAGGAAATACTAGCTAAGTATCTGAGAGCACCTGTCCATGTACTTGCTGGTTGTTCCAATCTTTGCTTCTCAAAAAGGGGGAGATCCCCAAATCTTGCCTACTCTAGTCAGCTGTGCCCCAAGAATGGTGAGGTTCAGGGGAAGTAACACCTTCAACCACCTAAAATCAACTCACAGAAACTCTGAAGAAGGAGATTTGATTATGAATTGTTGTTTCAATATGGAGCAGCACTCTTGAGAGTAATATTTACACTTACTTTATAGTAACCATTTTATATGATGCAGTTGAGGTGCATGTTCCTGTGGGATTTAAAACTTTCTGAGCTTCATAATGGCCATAATGTAGAACTCAAGCATTGTGCAAATAAAATAAATTGTAGTTAATGGTGTGTCTGAGAAATAAACCACACGTGTATTTTACATTCATATCATCTGAAGAGAATGAGTTGCTTTTCCAATGTAGAGTGCAATTTAAAAGGAAAAACAAATATTTTGAGCATATTTGTTTGGATGTAATCATATGTACATGAAGTCATGTATTGACAGTTCAGCTGTGTTTGTTTCAACATGCAAGGCTCCAGACCTCATATCTGACATAATGACAGTTGTATGTCAAGATGCCTGGCAGCTGTATACATTTAAGTGTGCCGTGCTTGCAGCAGACAAGATCTGCATGGGAGATGAACGTGGAGGGTCTGAGGGCTGTACTTCCTGCTGGGGTTTCACAGAGTTTCATCACACTTGATGTCTGCCCCAATTCTCCAGCTGCTGCAATCTGGTCACTATCACAGAATGCCAGACTTTGTTTAAAAAATAAATAATCTAGCCTTTGTAGTTCCAGAGAAAATTGAAAACATGAATCTTAATTGAATCCTCACATTATTTTTCATTTCCAGTTTATAAACCAGTCTCAGATTGGTTGTGTTTAGGTACAGTGTGGGATTTGCTTGATGCATAAGTTTTGTTTGCTTGGGTTTAGTGATAATGGTAAGGTCTTCATTTTGCTCCACCTTTCTCCCTACATACGTTCAATACACGCATTTCTAGTATCCAGCAGTCTGGTCAAGGATGTTATAACTTGTTTGTAGGATGATTGGGAAAGCGGAGAAGGGAACAACACACTTGTGCCCTCATGCTGTATCATAAACTCCCTCTGGAGAGAGAATTTTGTTGGGTTGGGGTTGGGCTTGGTTTGGTTTGGGGTTTTTTTGGTGTCAAGTAAAATACATTACTCCCATATTCTTGTAAACTAGCTGTTTCATATTCAAGATTATTTTTTTTTCCCACTAAACTTGGCAAAGTCCCTGACCTTTGTTGCAGATTATGCACATGCCAACTTTCTGAAACAAAACAGTTTTAAGTTACTGAAATGCCAAAAAGTGTCAGAACCAGTTTAATGTGTGATAAACACTGTGTTCCTATTCTTGGATAACCAAGTTTCTTTAGCCTTTATGAAAAAAACCCCAACGAAAAACCCAAACCTTTCATAGGCTGAGAAACATAAAAAGAATTCCATTGAGAAACGTTAGTGGGTGTGAAAGGGCAGGAATGTGAGGTCTTTGCTAATTGGAAGCACTCGTATTAGTAATGATGAAAATAGCAAACAGCATTGGAGCAGTTATAGCAGCAATACAGGCTGTTCCTGTCTGGCTTCTAAGGTGATTTTCTAAAATGGCTATTTTGAGTATGTTTCAGTCTCTGCCTAATCTAAAATTATTAAAGGTCAAAGATGTGTTCATTTCAATACATAGTCTTTTTCTAGAGGAAGACTCAGTTAATTTGTTTTTTTAATGGCTTTAACCTTTGTGATGGTTGTAGGATATTCCTCCACAAATTCCAGGCGTCTCCAAGGGATGTTCCATGCAATTTAGCGAGATAACAAAATACAAATCTTGGGCATAGGTAGTTACCGGCTGAGGACTATGAGCTGTCCCACTTCCCTAGGCCCTGCAAGTCATCCAGCTTTTACCTGCTGCGTGATTGTCCCTCGGCTTTCTATAACATTTTGCCCAGGCCCTTCTGACTGAGACTGCAGAACGGGGGTTTAGGCTCTGAAAACTGTATTTTCCCCCTGTTGTCTGCCTCACGCCCTTGACCTGAGGGAACGTTCCTCCCCAAGGTGGTGGAGCTCCACATTTATGCCCAGGCCTCACAGTGGGACTCCTCTTGGGTCCCCAAAACCAGGCGGTTGCCACCTTCTCATTTCTCATTTGCCCAGTGTTCCCAGCTCAAAGGCAAGCACCAGCCCCTTTCACTTGCCTTTCTCAAAATTAATTAGGGTGAGGACCACAATGACAGCATAGCACTGTCTTTTTCTGAATTCCTTGTTTCGGTTGTTCTTTCCACAACGTGAATGGCTCCTGACTAAACATGCTGTGATTGTTGGTGTCTGAGACAAGGGAGGGGGAGATTTCCTCACTGTTTCCCAGCTCTCTGAATCTGTACGGCTTCAAAACCTGTGCCACAGTGACAACCCATTAACAGTGCTGTTTCCTGAGCATCTTCCAGAGTTTGGGGGAGAAACCCCACTACGTATAATTAGGGAGAGCATGACGACCACACTGGAAAAAAATAACTGATAATCAAAGTACTGCAATGAAAAATGCTCCTCTGCGAGCAGTAGTTTGTTCAGAGATGATAACACCACCGTCTTTTGTTTTCAGGTGTGGCTTGATCTTTTGAAGCCTGTTATGAAACAGATTAGAAGTAAGTACTTCCTTGCTGTCATTTATTTTGTCAGTCTGAGAGTACTTGAATAAATTAGGAGTCTGTCAGTTGGGATCTTTTTCTTCTCGACTTTCTTCACTGAATTTTGTTGGGCTTATTTTTTATTTCTTGTCTGTCCTTAAAAGATGTACTGTGAAATTCTGTCACGTGAACGTATGAAGGGGCTGACCCAGTAGGACACTGAGGTTTAGTCAGTCACTAGAAGAGGCAGTGGTGGCAATGGAGGGGGAACAATTTGGTAGAGAAAAAAGAGTGCAGTAAAAGAAGGATTAAAGGAAGCATACACTGCCAAAAGGTAGGAGTAATCAGGATAAAAGAACGGGAAGACATTATTTCTGAGAAGGAGCTAGCAAATGCATTACAACTGTGTGGTACATTGCTGCAGAACTTGGAACTATCTGAGACCAAGAGGAGGAAACAGGTTGGAATAGGGCCATCAGGGAAAGTTATGGTGGGTGGTGGGAAAAGACAGGAAATTGTAAATAGCCATCAGCTCTGGGAAGAGTAGAAGTGAACAGGAAAAGTTTTGGCGATTTTGTTTCTCTGTCAAATATCAGCAAAGATCTTCATTCATTGAGCTTTGCCATGGAGATTAAGTTTTCCTAGGTGCCTCTCTGGTCATATTAGTCTGAATGTATGCTCTGACACCTCTCCCTCTCATGAGAGGGAGATGCATTGGTCCTTTTGTCACTGATCGTACTTGTAACAAACAGAACAAATGAACTGCTGTTAAACAGAAATAGTAATTGCTAGTGGACTTGAAAAATAGAGTGTATTTTAGCTCTCTCCTGTTCTGAAGCAAGGAAAATAGACATAATGTATTTTATTGGATCAGCTGATGTAATTACTAAAACCAGACTCGGTTTTGGCAGAGTATCGACCAAGTTACTGTTCTCTTTTATTGTGTGTAAATTTTATTGTGCAGTTTCTAAATACCCTGAATACTAACGAAGGACAGGAGGCTTGCATGTATGTAGGCACTGCAGGTTCCATGAGTCGTCCCTTGTACATCATTCCGTGTAATAAAATTTGGCCAGTGTGTTACTGATGGTTTACTAACTTCCTTTGACATTTCCCCTAGGACCGAAGCACGTTGTTGTAAAATTTGTGGTAAAATTCTTCCCACCTGACCATGCTCAGCTGCAGGAGGAACTGACAAGGTTAGTAGCTGCATGACTTTTTTTTTTTTTATTATTATTAGTAAATCTCTGGTGGGCAGAGGGGAGAACATAGAATTTGAGATGATTGGATGAGGATCGATAGCTGCCCCTTAGTATTAGCTTGATGTTATTTGTCCCAACCTTGAATGCACCTGAAAACTAGGCCCTAAGATTCAGTTGCAGTCTGTGCTGAGAGGTTCTGCAAAGTGCAGGAGTCCTTTGCCTCCTTGGATTTGGGGTCCTGGGAGAGCTTCGCTCCCCCCAAGAATAGCCAGTTCAGCAACAGAGTTCTCGAAGCCCCTTTGGCGGCGGTGTTGGAAGGGACCTAAGGCACGTGTTGGCGTCCTGGGGCGCTTCTCTGCTGAGGGACACGTGTGACTCTGCACCCGCATTTGGGAGAGAGTTGTTGCAGCAGCATTGGACCCTATTTGTATAGCCAATGCAAATGCCAAAGGTTTGCACAGGTGGAAGTGTGGCTTCGGAGATGGAGAAACGGAAAGGAGAGGGAATAAAATGGAAAGTAAGAGGAAGGTGGAGAATGATATGCACATATGCAGAAGGAGCTATCTTAAAGGTGTGTTTATTTTCAGTGAATTTTAAAAACTCCATTTTAGCTCTGAATTTCACAGGGCATTGTCATAAAGAGTCAAATTTCTCAGTGAGTAAATGTATATGTGAGGGACATATTAAGGTTCTTCCTCATTAACAGGTCTTTCCTTTATGGTCAGAAACATTGTTTTGTTGCAGTATTTCTTCACTGCAACTTTTCAACTCTTTTTCCAATCTACTATGTTATTATGTTTTAATTACATTTTTCCATTCTGATTCAGTATTTTCACTATTAGTTTTTATTTTCAATCTTCCTACAAGATGAAGTCCTCTTTTACAAAGAGCTCTTGTGTCCTTATGACCTGCTTTATAAAGAACAAGTCCACCTTTGTGATGTTCTGTGTTTATCTCTGTCTTGTTTTATTTTGGTAATAGAGCAATGGAATGGAAAAAAAAAAAAAGAAATTATTGATATCTCTTGCTGGCCTGGACAGAGAAAAGTAAAATGTGGGGTAGGAAGAAAGAATGTTTACTTGAAAGACTGAGTAAAAGCAATAAAGGGATGAATGGGAACTCACAGTGTGATGTTACTAATGAAACATTTCTGTTTCCAAATAGATATTCTGCATATCAGTTGCCTAGTATGTGAACTGTAAATTGATTTTTGGGTGATCTCTTTCTGCACCTGGAGACGTGTCTCTGAATCCTAATGACTTTTTTTTGTTGTTAGATTTTAACTGTGCGCGCTAGGGAACTTGAATATATGTACACAGCAATGTGTAGGATGTGAAAGCATATCCACAGGGAACAGCTTCATCACTTGAAGAAGCAGAGAATACAACACTTTTGGGTTATGTTCTTCTATTAGGGTGAATTTTGTATGGGTAGGCAGATGTCTGCAGGTTTCAAAAGGACATTATTTAGATACGCTGTATTATTTCATGTACTGTGTATGTTTCCATACTCCTCAAATCAGCTTGCCCTTTTCATTTAGATTACCTACATCTCCTCATTCAGAAACTCACTGTTCAAATGAGAGCTTTTCACTGAACCTATTAAAATCTAGTCTTATTAAAAACTGTTGAGATCCTAGTATGAGTTCTCCAGAGGAGCTGCAGTCTTTGGAAGGCTCGTTAAGGTGTCTGACCAGTTCAGATTTCATACCAACTGTAGGAGAAATGCCCACTGCTAGCTCATTTTTTTTCTAGGGAAGTATTTGATGCTGCGTGGAGGTAAGCAATTTCAATTCCTGTTGAAGCTAGAAGAAATTTAAATGTTGAAATAATGTCATGGACCTGTGTTGTCTCTGCACTTAAACTGTTGATGTAGAATTGCCCTACGTGGCTGAGATGTTTTGGAGACGATGTTAAAAATGACTGGTGCACAGGCGGTGCAGGTAATGGGGCCACGAAAGTATCAGAGCTAGCTAGAGTTGTTTGATCAAGATCTTGCTCCTTGTTTCCAGGTGGGTATCAAGGTGGAAGTGTAGAGTTCTCCTTCTATTCTACAAGAACTAACTGATAACTCTAAATCACTGGTTTATCTGGCATTTCTTTATAGTCACAAGCAGCTCCATTATCTAGTGCTGCTTGCTGCGCCGGTTGCTGAGCACTTAATAGCTGTCACATTTGCTTCCACTGTCATATCTCATTACTCTGGTTCCAAGGGAGGGAAGGAGCGAGAAAGAGAGAGATATCTTAGTTCTGCAAAGCAGCCATCATGTAAGACTCCAAAGGCTGTAATACAGTATCTGTTATATTTCATTTAGCCTCTAAACTTAGGAAATTCAGATCATTTCTGTGGCTTACAAAAAGTGAAAGGAACATGTAGTCAAAACCAGAGTTGGCGTTGAAATACTTTCCCCTCTTTCCCCTCATGCTTCGTGTAACTCTGTTCACTTTTGTTTTGCAGGTACCTATTTGCATTGCAAGTGAAGCAGGACCTGGCACAGGGAAGGCTAACGTGTAATGATACCAGCACTGCCCTCTTAATCTCACACATAGTACAGTGTAAGTTCCCTTTTTTCTTCTTTCCAGGAGGATAAACAGGATGATTGGCTGGACATGCTTTGCTGGGTTACCTGTTAGTAGCTGCCATGGGGACAGATTTAAGCCATATGGACAATTTATTGTATTTCTCTATAACGGCGTTCAAATACAGATAATTTACTCTTTCAGTTAAAGAAGAGCTCCTGGACACTGGATTTGCATTTTTTAAAGCACTGCATTCGATAGTCTGCCTAGGACCATTTAAAAAGCAAACTTTGCAGGCAGTGGCAAACAGGTTGAATTCTTCTGAATTCCTGTTTTATTACACTTTGTATCATGTCAGCAGAGCATTCAGATTCCTGGAGATCTGTATGCTGTCTAGAGAATGTAGTAAATAAACATGCTTAGAATGCCAGACTAAATCACAGTCCTAAGAGGAAACTGATAGGGAAGAAAAAAAACAACAGATTTTAAGCTTTTTTTTTTTTTTTTTTTAAATTGCAAAGTATGCACAATAAGACTGTTCAGTAGAATCATATATTAACTTTGTTCATCACATCAAAGCTTCTTTTAGCTTCCAGAGCACCTGAAAGGCAGCATATGTTTTCCGTTTCAAGACTTTATGGATACTCATCTTGAGAATAACATCAGGAAAAAACATTTAGTAGTATGTATAATGGTCATAATAGACCATTGTTTTGAATGGTCATTGTACAATTCAGTATTGCATATTTCCACTGAAATGCTGTTTTATGGAAATTGCAGTCAACAAAGACATTCAGAAGCTCTTTAGTGATGAACCGAAAAATCTCATGATCCTTTGTCCTTGGCTGTTTGAGTGTTAGGACAGTTTCTTATCAATTGCTGTTGGAAAGGCAACTATTGCATGGTTTTCTGTTTGCTATGGTCACCATTGCCCAGTGTGACTGAGTGGCAATAAGAAGCTATACAACAGTCTCTGAAATTCTGTTTTCCTCATACCATTTTAAAACTGAGTATTTTTGCAGCACAGACCTTAAAAAAAAAATAAAATCCTTGGCTAGCGAGCTTTTTGTGTCTTTTAGCTTTTCCCATTATGGTGTCCAGCATGCCAGCTGTAGTTCTTTCCTCGTTTAAGCTGGTTCTAACTTCTTTTCGTCTCAGGAAAAAAAGTCTTAATCATTTGGGGGAAACTGATTATAATTTCTTACACTGCATTCTAGGAGGGTGAGTTTTCCTACTAAATGTCTGTGCACCAAAGAAAGATGTTGGGGAGTGGACACCCTAATGCGTGTGTCCCTCTTCATTTGAGGTATTGCTTCGTGATCATCCTCTCTTGAGCTCTTATACTTTATATGCATTATTTTCCTTATGATTTCTACTTAGATCCTATTTCATGTCTTACTCATCTCTTATTGATTACTCAATTAAATTCTTCACTGAACCATCTACAGCTCTGGTGTCTGAACTTCTCAGAGTGCAACTGCTAGCTTGTTTTCCTAAAGCAACAGCATAAGGGGATAAAATATAGGATGTCCTTTCACCTTTACAAGCTGTCCCTTTCCCTTCTCCCCATAGTCAAACTCAAATTTAATTCAGTGTTTTTTCAAAATTCCTCCCTTATACACTTGGCCATCCCCCCTGACACACCTATGCAGGCTGGCAAGAAGCATTCATTTCCAAATATGCAAAAATGGCAAATCACCACCATTGCTCTTATGCTGCTGAAATGCATTATACTGTTGGATTAAATAATTTTCCTCAGTAACTGGAAATGCTCATGATGCATTTGAAATCTTTCTAGTTCTTTGTCCACTCACCTGTGAGCATGAGGTGCAGAGTGATTCTGAACTGGGATTTTAGGAATCAAGTAGTACTCTCCTTATGGGGAGAGTAAGGTAAGATACTTCTGTACTGAAAAACAGAGTTTTTCCATCATGTCAGAAGGAGAGATTTGAGAGATTCATCATGCAGAAGTGAGATAGTATTCACAGAATCTGAACTGCCATTTTGGGCAGAGGGATGTTACGCCTCATGGTGCACCTGCAGTGCTGCTTCTCCTTGCCATCTCCTGACTGCAAGCTGGACCTTTTTTTTGGTGTTTATAATTTTTCCCCTCTCCCTTTTTTTGTGTAACAAGTGTTTGCTAGAAACCACCGCTAGAAGTTTGCAACTGTCTCATTTATTTATGCATCTTGTGTCTCAAACATTTTTCTGTGAAAATTTTCTTTGCCAAGAGTCTATAGCTGTATCTCACCCACGTGGCTGTCTTTTGTATTTATTTTCTTTCTAGCTTATTATTCAATAGCAAAAAAAAATTACATACTTGTCTGCAACAAAAATAAGACTAGACAGCTGATAAGAGTAATGATATCAAAGCGGCAAGATTGAGAATGCAGGAAGCTAAGTATTGTATGTCTTATTGATGCTGTGCCTGCAAGCAGTTTCCATGGGGGATATCTGATTCCAAGAGGCCCTTATATTATGTATACAAGCTTATGTCAATGTTACAGACTGTTATTTATATGAAATCATAATATGACAGCAAATAGGTTTCTGTTAAATTAGCATGTGTGTTACAGAATGAAATTCATATTTGGAACATTCTATTTAAAATTACCTTAAAAGCATTGTAGAAAGTGTAAAAAGTGAGAGGATGCTTTGATACTGCAAATGATGCAGTAAAGTGAGTGTGTGAAGTAAGAAGATGGACTGATTAAAGGAAAAGAGTTGAAATACAAAGCATTAGACATATCAGAAGTGCTAATGCAGACGGAATACAGCATGGTGTAATGCATTTGCAAGATAAGAAAAAAGGGAGCATCAGTGGAAATCAATCTTTGGCTAAAACACAAGAGAAGAATTTAAAGAAGAGTTATATGTGAGGCTGACAATATTCAAAATATGTCAAAATATAACTCCCTCTCATTCTAGAGGAACCACTACTAGAAAGGCATTTAAGGTGGAAAAGGAGGGCTAAGGAGAAAAGTAAAAGCTGTTGAGTACAAGGTCACAGAGAACAAATTCAGAAGAAACTTGAAAGCCAGGATGACAATTTTGATAATGGATTTGCAGTTGACAAATGCAGAGAACATTATAGAAATCATGTAGAGGTGAAATAAGACTCTTCTGTACTCTTGGCTCTGAAGAAAGCCCTACAGAAGGTGGTTTAAGTCCAGCCGGGTACAAGGATGTACAGGGTATGAACTGCATTTTAAAGAATCGAGGCCTGTGTTATTTGAGGTGTTGCAAACTTAGGTGGGTTTATGGCTTCATTAAAGAAGAGAAACTTGCCTTTCGTTTGAGTTAGTGTTTAAAACAGACCCTAAAGATTTGGGATGCTGGGGTGAGTAAAACGGGAGTGAGGGAGCTGTTTCTGAGATGGGGACAAAAGGGACATTTTACAAAGGAGAATTCTCAAAGGTTCTGTAGTATTTCTCCTGTCTCAAGGAATGATTCAGAGCAGATGGGATGAGGTGGAAATCAGACAGTCTCAGTTATCAATTCTTTTCCACCTCCGACCTCCAAAGTATAAGAAGTCATCGTGTGGCTGCAGGCAATTGGGCTTGAAAGGTTACTGCTCTGTCATTCATAGATGCTTTGGTCCTCATCTTCCCTGCCTACACAAGGTTATTGCTCCCCCTCCGCGTTTGCAGGTACATCTGATCCCAGGCAAACTTGTCAGAAATCACTCACAGTGTTTTAAACATTATCTGAAACCTTTCTTTTTTCCAAACCGGCTTGTTTTGGACAGAACTGGATTAAGGGTTCATTTACATGGGCAGAACTGAGGTGAGGATGAGGCAAGGATCTGAGGGTCTTGGGTCTGTGGTATCCCAGGTCAACTGCGCAACAACACGTCTGACTGCAACCTGGATTTAATTTGAGGGTGCTGCATTTTAATTTCACTGACGTTATTAAGGTAGCAGCCTTTGTTGTAGCAATGTTGCTATTATTCCAGCAGGTTTGCAGGTAGAAGCTGCTGTGCTGTTCAGTGAAAAAGCTAACAGCAAGATTTTCAGAGGCATTCCAAGAATAGCAGGCAACGAGATAGTAATCTGGCACCCACACGTAGATTGCCTGCCCACCCCCGCCAAAAAAAGGAAATTTCACTGAATGGGCTGCAAAATGGAAGGTGGGTGTGACATACTGTTGCACACACGGTATTGAATAACTGCAGCAGATGGGAGCAACTTTGAGGAGGAGGGAGACAGAATGTGTCTCAAACTGCTGCAAAATTAGAGGAAGACAAATGTTTCATAACCCCATGGGGTAGAATACATGCCTGCATTCAAACAAGCAAACAAAACCATCTTTCAGATTTTCCCACAAAGACTACAGTGTGGGGCGTGGGCCTGGGAAGGAAGCTTGTGCTTGGCTGCTCCAGGGAAAGGCACCTGAGCACCATGATGCGTGTGAGAGAGAGAGAGATGAGTTCTGCTGAATTAGTGCTGTCCTTCCTCTCACCCCTGCCCTTACCCTGCGCACAAGGCAAGGCAGCACTGTGATGCCTTCATTTGTGCAGTTGACATCCAACAGCTACTTACTTGGTTGTGGTGGATGGGAGGAATCCTTGGGCTTCTTCTCACATATCTCGTGCTAACACAGAGAAGGGAGGAATGTGTGGAAGATAACAGTAGGAATCTGAGTCGTAAAACCATGACACAGCTTGCAAGAAACTGTGTTTGTTTCTCTGCCCTCTTCCCAGCTGTCTGCACCTTTTGGATTGCCTGAATAATTCAGATTTAATGTAATGTTTTAATAGACTTTTCTTAAAATTCTCCATAGCTGAGATTGGGGATTTTGATGAAACCATAGATCGTGAACACTTAGCGAAGAACAAGTATATACCTCAGCAAGAAGCACTAGAAGACAAAATCATGGAGTTTCACCGTAGCCACATGTAAGCCCTTTTTGTTCTTGTTCTTGGCCTTCTCTTCATTTAGAGTAGTTCTAACCGTAAATACATGCTAGATCATAAGTACAAAAGAGATTCAGACCTCTGAGTTTCTCAGTTTCTCAGAGGTTACTTCTCAAAAAACATTCAAGCCTATGAATTTCCTGAAGGTTACTCCCGTCATCATAACAAGATGTTTAAAGAGCGATTGATTTTGATATTCATTCAAGCATGCTGTTATTTTACAGTCTATTTCATACAAAATGCCTCACTGCTGATTTTGTGCATGCAGGTATGATTGCAAATTATGACTGATCAGTCAGGCACTTCTGACAGCAGTCTTTCTGATATCAAGGACATTGAATGTTGCCTTTTCACCTTTCCATGCTGTATTTAGAGATGGGTGAAGAAGGGGTTTATTGATAGTATTAGGAAAAGCACAAAGTGCTTGCAGAATTAGGGATTTGGGGGAGTAGGATTCAAGATGATGATGCGAATTGCTATCCTAAGACCTGGAGAAAAGACTAGTAGTAAGAAGATGGTTAAAAGAATTATGAATAAGGCATAGGAAGGTATTTTTTTCTGTCAAGAACACTTCAAGACTTGAACAGTTTCATTTTGAGTTACACTGAATTAGATATGAGTGGTAGGGAGTTCTATAACAGTAATAATCAAAACTTTTGCATAATTTCCTCATGATTAATTTAGTGCTTATGGGTTCCCATACATTTATGTTAAGGTTTTCATGTCTTCTGTTTTACTTCATTTTGGTATTGCATTCACGTTTACAATGAACAAAATCCTTACACACTTCTGTTTACGATTTTTATTTTTTTTTTTTGTTAGGAATACAGCATGTTTTTCCAATAGAAAATACAAAGAGAGGTAGTGAATTCTGTTAAAGTTAATGGTTCAAAATCTAGCTGTATCGGGTGTCTCAGAATTGGAGCAATCAAAATTTCTAATAGACTGTAAAATCTGTGGATTCTTTGGTATTGGTTTAGACTAAGATAAAGTTGTTGTTCTCTCTGATAAAAATCTGGGGACATAGAAAAACCATACGGATATTATACCTCTGGCATGTTTCAGTCTCTTTGATGAAATCTCTCTTTGTTCACTAGAGGACCTGTTGATCTCTATTAAAAGGTGTGAAGAATTTGTGTGTCTTCTCTGTTTTCTTTCTCAAGGGGACAGACACCAGCAGAGTCTGACTTCCAGCTTTTGGAGATTGCCCGTCGGCTGGAGATGTATGGAATACGCTTGCATCCAGCCAAGGACAGGGAAGGGACAAAAATCAACCTGGCTGTCGCCAACACAGGCATTCTGGTGTTTCAGGTTAGAGCTGCTCAGGGCATGACTTTGTACTTTATAAAGCAGAGAGATCTCTTACAGCAATAAGAATTCAGGACCTCAGCCATGTCTAAAAGATTTTTTTGGGGAAAATTCAGGAACTTCCAAATTTTTTCTAACAGTGACCTTAAACCATTTATAGCTGCATTAGGTCCTTCACTTCCAGGGACTCTTACCTTATTTGCATGCACAGGGTAGAACTCCATCTGCAGCCACAATGTGCTGTTCAGGATGCAAACTGATCCACAGCTCACAATTTGCAAGTTGGTCATGCTGACACTTCTTACATACAGAAGCAGGTAGGTCTTGCAGGAGTGGTGCATACTAAATGGGTGTGAGGCAGGGACAAATAAAATAACAGACAACTGGAGTACATGGAGAAGGATGTAGGCATCAACTAAATGGGTTGCTAGTAAAACACCCAAATTGAAGCACAGGTTGAAACGTGAGAAAACCAGGATGTTGTTAGAAATGCACATAACTCAAATAATTTTATGTTCAGACCCTTTCCCTGCTACCCCACAATTTTTTCATCAGCTGAAGTAATTAGTTGCAAAGCCTTATAAATTAAGACTGTCTTCCAGCTGAAAGTATGTGTCCACACAAAACAGCATGAACCTCACTGAGTCCCAGCAGACAGCTGGGATCCTTCTGTAAGGATGTAGCTGCTAGTTGAAGGCCCAAGGCCTGATTTGTAAAGCTCTAAAACTCAGTCGTCTCTTCTCATCCTAATGCGTTTGGGACTTTCAAAACAGGTTTGGGTTTGGGTTTTTTGGGGGTTTTTTTGGAACTTTCAGAAAAGCTTGGAAATTTTGCTGGATCAAGCCTGAAGACTGAATGCTGAAAAGGAAGTCAGGTTCTGACCTGCTGGAGTCTGCCCTGAAATGGCATCTGGCAGTAGGCTTAGGGCTTCCTTCAAGCACTTCACAGGGCAAGAGCCTTAAGTTCATCCTTTTATTTTGTATATAACTGATAGAAATTGAAATATGAAGACCTCATTAGAATGACCTCAAGGAAAAGAAAGGTTCACTCACAAATGGCACTAGCAGTAGTCAGGCTTATTTTAAAGCATGCCATTTATTTAGAAATCAGTGTCAGTGCTGCTGAATATTCTAAGGGAGATTAATTATGTGATGCTTAGACAGCAGGTTGACTTAGCAGACATCATCACACTGTCATTACTCCTACATCCGTCTGGTGACGACGCCCAAAACAACATGGATTTCTGCATTTAGCAATCCTGTAGTAGCTCTCTGAAACTTCCATGCTGTGCTGTAGGCATGTTTGTATTGAAATCTGTACTGAACAAACTGCTGTAATGGATATTTTAAAATAATATCTCTAATACCGTCTAACAAAGATTAAGAACGAGACTTCTGGGATGTAGGGGCTAATGATGCAGTGGCTGGGAATTGTAGTATTTTGAAGATAATTTCTCTCAGTCTAGCTGTTTGCTTCTGGTTTTTGGTTGCTGATTTTTGGGGAAAAAGCATTTTTTGACTCTTCAGAGACAAGTAAGTTATTCAGATTCCTTTTACTTCTGTTGCTTCCCATGAAAGGTCAAAATACTCCCAGTATTTTATATTTCCAATACAAAACTTTCAGTTACCCCCCACCCCCTCAGTTAAGTAACATTTAAAGGGGTGTTTATTTTGCGCTGTAGACAAAGAGGAAGGAAATCTACCCCATCAAAGTGAGGTGACATGTCATGTGTCTGGATTCCCTCAGTTCCCTGTAGGTGGTAGAAAGAGAAGGAGGCATCTCTGGGACGTGACTTAGTCCTCTGAAAATCTGAGTCTGTATAGTGGAACAAGATAACATCATCTGGGCAAAAGCTGGGCCGCCCTGTTTTGTGCCGTGATACTGGGTCAGATGGCTTTCACAGCAACTCGGTATACCTAGTCCTATAAATATGCAAGAATTTAACCATAAGAACATGCCTTCAGTCACAGCACCAGATGTTTATGGTTTGCATTACCAGAGGATAAATGATAAGAAATACTATAATTTCAAGTGAAGTGAATAGATGATTAATTTATGACAAGCTTTCTTTAGTGGTCTACATTTTTCCATTCAGATCTGGAATGCTTAAACTCTGCTGGCTTTTTTCTCTGTAGGGTCACACCAAGATCAATGCCTTCAACTGGGCTAAGGTTCGAAAGCTGAGCTTCAAGAGGAAACGTTTTCTGATCAAGCTGCGGCCTGATGTGAATGTAAGTCCTTGTCAGGAACTGAAGTTGACAAAAGGTTATTTGGTAAATTTCTACTGACAGATCAGACATATGTTTTTATCGCCTCAATGAGATTTTTGGGTTTTATCGCCTCAGTAAGATTTTTGGTTTTGTTATGTTAATTGCTTATGTTCACTGTTGGTACTGCACGCATCAACCTGGCATCTCAGGTGAGCAGTCCTAGCAAAGGAGATGTAAGCTGAATGTCACAGAGTCATTTTCTGGTTGCGACTCTGGTACTATATCATCAATTCTTAAGTTATAGCATGTAAACCACCTCTTCTCATTAATGTTAAGACCACTTTATTTCTGTCATATTTGCCAATGAAAGGAAGTTTGAGCAATAGGTCTGATACTGCCAAGCAGACCAGCGATATCTCAAAGTGAGAAGGATACGGTCTGTTAAGCCTGAACGCCAATGAGTTGGGGAAAAAGCTTTTTTTTTTTTTGTAGCATAGCACCTGTTTTGTCAATGCATCTCTGTAATATATGTTGATTGCTTGCTTACATTGCAAATGCTATCTCAATTTTCAGAGTTCATTCCAGGACACCCTGGAATTCCTTATGGCCAGTCGAGATTTTTGCAAGTCTTTCTGGAAGATCTGTGTAGAGCATCATGCCTTTTTCAGGCTTTTTGAGGAACCTAAACCAAAGCCCAAACCCGTTCTTTTTTCTAGAGGTTCATCATTTAGGTTCAGGTAAGACCTTCATTCTTCTTTCCACCTTTGTCCCCTCCCCATTTCAAAATCACATCCATAATGATCTAGAATTAAACCTATTATTTTCAGCTCCCTTTTTTGCACTGTAGTTTGCTCCTTTATATTTTCTATTGCATCTTCTCAGCCAAAACAGTGCAAAGAACATAGTATGCAAAAAGCCTGCATTGATTTTGTAGCAGCTGTTGCAAAGTAGCTTTCTGGAAGTAAGATATAAAGTATATAGGTTCCACCTGGTTTCACATAAGAAAATCCGCCTGTGTCCTAAGCAACACTAGCTAGCAACTTTTTGGCACTCTTTGGATCCTCTGCTTCTAGGATCAGATCTCTCCTATGTATTAGAGTAGAGATTTGTATTTTCATTGCATGTCCCTGTGGTAAACCCATCTCTATGCAGTTAAAAGCAATGGCTTGTCTTTATGCTGAGACCTTTATGCTTGCAAAGAATTTATGTGAGATGACCACCAATGCTAAGGCTATGTCTACCTGCATTATTGTGAGAGCTGTAGAAAAGTTTTTAATGGTTGGGTTATTGGGTTTTTTCTTACACTGGCGGAAGCCTTATTGTAGATATTGTATTGTGTATGCCAGGGGGGAAATCCTTTTATTCATACAGTTTATTTTGTTTGCGAAGGTGATATAAGCTGAACAGCCAGAAACCCTCTTTGCTGAGATAAACTGTACACTCTAGTTGCCTTGCACAAGAACATAGTAAATACGGCCATTCTAACTCTCTTCCCACTTTGTTTCCTGCCTGCAAAGTAAATTAAGTATAATGGAAGGATCTATGTTAGGGTAAACAAGCTATAACTTAAGTTTCTGCCTGAGTAAATAGACTGTAGGTGCATTCAACTCTACCTCCTGGTTTGGAGAGCAAGTTCTGGCTACATCCTCCACTCACTGTGGTGTGTGTTACATATATTCAGTAATTTTTTCCAGGCCTTGTGGTACTTATGTTGAAAACCTCTAATGAATGGGAAGGATTCGATTCTCTATTGAGCATTCTTGAGGTGTGGGTTTCCAGTTCCCTTTGGAGTTTATAACTGTGCACAATAGGAAGTACTAGGCTTTCTCACTACTTTTTCACAGCCTGTAGCAGAAGGGGAGAAAGGGATTTCGAGCCTAAATCTCTGCAGAAAATGTATATATGCTTATATAGCTTATATATATACTAAACACAGTTGACGTGTTTAGTAGTAGCAGCTGAGTCATGAAATAGATTTCAGCAGTTTTCGTCTTGGTTCCAGGCTTTACTGATACAAGGTAAGGCTGGCATTTGCCTTGAAAGGATTCAAGAATGTTTTTAGTTCATGAGAGGAAAACTTAACCCCTGCTTCGCTTTCTGTTGTGGTGACTTCCCAGTAATGTAGTACCCTGTAAAGGGCACACAACTGAATTTAAGCAGTTCTGAAAAGGCATCAAAAAGTAGCTCCATAGCAAAAAAAAGAGGCAAGTAACATGCAAAATGATAAAAATCTGTGTGTATCTGACCGGCAGCTCCCCTTCCTTGTGATTCTACATGAGTTTCTGCTAATAGTGACAAATACTTTTCTGGTTGCTGTGACTTCATATGCAGGCCCCATACATGTCTATGATGACCAGGTGGTTTATTGCATTAAATGTTTTAACTGTGGTTTTCTTCCAGTGGTCGGACTCAGAAGCAAGTTCTTGACTATGTTAAAGAAGGAGGGCACAAAAAAGTGCAGTTTGAAAGGTGAGAGGAAGTAAATGAACTATCCCAATATGTTTTAATCAAATGATTTCCAGTTAGCTATATTCTAAGATCTTGGCACTAGTCCACGTAAAAAAATTCCTTCTTCGCTGGTTTGACAGTTTATCACTTGTATAGTATCACCTTAGTCCTGAATGTTTTGACGGAAGTTGGCACAACCTATAGTTTATTTAAAATCAATGGTCTTCAATCTGTTTTTCAGCAGTGACTGTTCTGCCATCACAGGTAACTTCCTCCCATATCTATTTGCACCCTCTTTGGTGGGTTGTGGTGAACATACGTGAACAGACATATTCATCTTAGGATAAAACTAAAAGTAACAGGAACAGGTATAGCCAACCTCAAGGGAGAGGTCTCCAGGGAAAGCTTACAACTTGCTAGAGCCAGTTCTGTCTGAACTCATCTTGCTCATGGTGAGCTGAAAGTAATGGCCAAAATTCCATGAAGACCATGACAACAGTTCATTGCTTATGTCTCATGTTCTGGTGATAAACCATTTTTGCTTCAGTACCTCTCCCTTTTCTTACAATGGTATGTTTGCAATGCATAGCACATTTAAATTTTACAGAATGGAAGAATGTTAATCTGATTTGGAGCAAACTTTTATGAAAGCTACCATTCAAAGGTTTTGTTTTAAAGAACGCATGTCTCTTGATTCCGATTTGTAGAAAAAAATGAAATGGCTTCTTACTGCAATTTTCCTTTTATCTCCAGGAAACACAGCAAGATTCATTCCATCAGGAGTCTGACTGCACAGCCTTCAGAACAGCATACAGAGGTGCCAAAACAAGTCAGTGATGTTGGTGAAACCCTGGATCATGCCTTTTAAACATTTCTTGTTAGATTACCCTCCACTGATTGCTGTTTTGAAACTCTAGGAGCATAGTTTTCTGCTCACTTTCTGTTTAACTGGGAGCTGAGGAGCCCTGGGTGTCATAAGTTTTAGGTTCTGCAAGTGGAACGAGTTCATTTCCACTGTGGAACAGCATTGCTTCCAGACAACCAGACAATAAAAATAGTGAGCTTGTCTGAGCTGTACTTAATGAGCATCTGAAAAATCGCAATCCACAGTGTTACTGCTGGTCCCTAGGTTGTAGCTGGTTATTGCATCTGGGAAAAGTTTCTCTTCCTTCACTGGGGAGTCTTGGTTGCCCATGGCAAGCTGTTTTATTGTATTAACCAGGGAGGAGAAGAATTATTTCCTCAGAAAAATTATAGCTCTGAACTTTCAAGCCATTATCTCTGGTAGATACCTAATGGATTTGTCTTATGTTAGTAGCTGTTACATATTAGGTGTTTGCAAATCCAATATCCCAATACTGGTGAGGTTGCAGCAGCTGCATGTTCCCAGGTCCAGCTAGTAGTAAGGCTGAGCATGTATTCACTATGGGCACCCACATATACAATATATATACATGTATACACACAGCCAGCCACACAGGTAAACACAGAGAACAGCACTCCCACAAGACAATATCAGTGGCTGTTCCACTCCTTGGCTGATCAGGGTGAAAGTTCATTAGTGGAAAATAGGTAAATGATATGGAGTCCTCCTGCAGCTGGTCTTAGACACTCAGTTTATCCAGTAGTGGGCCCCTGGATCCCCAGGTCTCCCGGTGGCTGGTACCTGGGCATACAAACCCCCAAGGCTCACAGCCCCACTCCAATTGCTGGTACTCAGATCTGCAGACATACACACACGCATGCTATGGGTTCCTCCAGTAATTCATCTTTGACTCTCAGTCTAGCCGGTAACTGACACTGGGATCCTCTGGTTCCTGGTTACCTCACACAGACACACGTGCAAACGTGTCTCTCCAATAGCTGGTACAGACTCAGGACATTGCCAGTAATTGACCCCCAGGCTTCATGGTCCTTCCAGTGTTTGGCCTGACTTATGACTGCTCCAGTACTTGGCTTCCAACTCTCTTATCCTGCTCATCAACTAGTCCAGTTTAATGTTTGCTAGCAATTACATGTTGACCTACCCACCCAACCAATATGCACGTGCTCTGGTTTCTCCAGTTGCTGGCATCCCAGACAAACCCAGACCATGGGCTGATGGCTGTCCTGGGACAGCCTCCAGAGGAGCCGGGTCAAGGAGCTTCGTTTTCCTGACTAGGTTATTGAGGTTCCTCCACCCTGTTTCCGTGTGCTCATCCGTGTTTGTGGAGGCAAACCTTTAATCACATAACCTTATGTTAGGTAGAGCTTAAATGGCAGGAGCAAGCTACTAGTGTTTTTAAGAGTGCTACCCGAACCTTCACCTCCCTCACATTGCTTCCTTTTGATATTCACAAGCTCTCTCATTTCTGCAAACCTAAGAACTTGGGGAGAATTCTGTTATAAATGCAGCCCGTTTCAAATATTTTAGCATTTTAATATCGCTAAGACAAGCTCAGGCAGATGGAGCATGGCTACGGGGCAGATTCGACATATTTATGCGTGCAGAAAAGCCAGCCCATGAACTAGTGGCAGGTATGCTCCAGGGATTGAATGTGGGGTGCTCAAAAGCCCACACATGGCTTTTTTAGTGTGTATAAGTAGGCTGTGCAGAATGTGTCTCATGTGTTTATCTTTTCCTCCAGATTCTCAGAGTAGTGCGAACAGGTTGATGTTCTTAGAGTGTTGATGGCTGCCTTAGGGCATGGAAGCACCTCAAATACCCCTTTTTACATATCACCACATTCTGTCTGCCTTTTCTTCCCTTGCTTAGCTTATGTATTTTTCTCTTCTTCAAGATCAGAGACTTCTGGTTTTTTAATTCTAATTGATTTTGAAGCTTGGGTTTCCTCTTCCGCTTTCAAGAGATTCCTATGTTGCTGCAGATGCAATGCAAAATTCTGGTGCATAATTACACATAGCCTTTTCCCTCTGGCTCCCTTCCCTCCCAAACCTCTCCCCTCCCACCCCTCCCTCTCCCTTTGTTTCCCCCTTGCCTTCCCTCTTTTATCTTTCCAGAGCTCTAGCTTTGCCTATGGAGACGACAATGATGCTGCAGCAGTGCCGAGCTGCCGGCAAGGAAAGGAATTGAAAGCTTCAACAGAAGACACTGGACAGCACAAGAGCCCTTCCTTGAAGAAGAGTCCAAAGGAAGGCAGAAAGGTGGATGGAGCAGTGGTGTCAACAGTGGAGGAAGAAGAGGAGGCTGCTAAGGACAGGATGCAGCAGAACAGACCTCAATCACAGCAACCAAGCACAGGTCCAGCTTCCAGGGCTGCTCATGGCAGCAGCACCTCCATTCCTTTCATTGACTGCAGTGATGTAGATAGCGAGTATGATCTCCTCAGAGGACAAATAACCCGGTCATATTCCCAAACAAATGACAATTATGAGGGTGATTTGACCAGTGGTGCCTATATTCACTACAGAGATGAAAATCGCAATAGAACTAGATATAGGGATTCCTCGGCCTCTATAAAATCTTCCCAGTATCTCTCTGAAGAGTACCTTGATGATAACCCAGCTAATCTCTCCTTCTATACCGGGGGAAGCCCCAGGATGCCAAGGCACAGCTCACTGGTTGATGAAATGTTTAGAGGGGCAGGGAGCCGTAGTCCACTGGCCACTCCGTTGCCTCCCAGTAGCAAAGGCTCAAGCCCTAACATGAGCCTGAGCCGAACTGGCTCTCAGGGTTATGTCTCAGAAAATGGGCATGACTGCAGGGTGAGGACTGGGGAGGAGGATAGCCACGCCAGTAGCTGCCACGAGTATTGCAGATATTCTCCAGGTTCTCAACGGCCTCGTGCACAGAAAATGCCAAATCTCTGCAATAAATCAGTTACAGATCCATTTATCCTAAGCCAGATATCCTCAACCCCTGGGCAGGAATATAGATCAGAGAGGTATTGTAAAGGAGGTGGAGTGACTAAGATGTCTTCTCCAGAAGGCAAAATGCTGGCCAACGGTATGCCAGCTGGGGCACAGTCAAAGCAGAGCCCAGTCGTGCAGTCGCTGCATTCCAGTGGCGTGATGGATCACATGGCTGCAGTCCAGATGATGGAGGGCTCCACCAGCAGTGGGACAGAATCTAGCGATTCCGACTCGGAAATCATTAACCCTTTCACTCACCCCCTGGTGTTTGGAAATCCCATTGTGCTGAGTTCCTCTCCCATGCCTAGAAATAAGTACTCCTTTGGAAGCCTTCAGCTTGATGAGGAGGTAGAGGAGGATGTGTCTGTTGGCCTCAGCGATGAGGATGTTGTGCAGGTCTTCAGCTGCTAGGGACCGGGGCGTATGAGACCATACTGTGACTGCTCATCAGAGCGGTTGCATCTTCTGGGGCTTGTAAAGGGTGGCTGGTAATAATTTCAGCGCATGGGCTATTTCAAATATTATCGTTGTACTGATCAGCCAGAGGGAACGGATGCTAGAAATAAAATAACAAGGAGAAGTTTCAGTGAAGCTTAGCAGTAATGCATCTCCTCTGAAAGGCAGGAGGAGAGGAAAATTGTTACTGATTTAGGTACCTTTGTAAGACTTTATACGCTCACCTATTCTTTGTATGAAGTCATATTTTAGGTATATATTGTGGCTTCTTTGACACTTGACTAGTTATTCTGACAAAACAAACTAAAACAAAACTAAGTAGGTACGTTGTGCTATTTTGTACATCTATTACAATTTTTTTTTCTCTCCCATATAAGGAGAGCAACTTCTGAGTGCCTCAACAGAGTTAGGAGAAAAAATTAAACTTACAGCCAAATGCAAGACTTGTTGAAATCTTGAAATATGGTGGAAAATCTTTTCATAGCAAAAATGTGTTTGGTCTACTCATCTTCATAACCTGTTTTATAATCTTAACTGATGAACTGAGGTTGCAAATTAGGCACGTATACAGGAACAGTGACAGTATTGGCTTTTTCTTCAGTGGGTTCAACAGGCTGATTTGGTGATGGAGATTTTGAAACTCCGAACTCTTTCTTGGGCAAGAAAGAGAACTAGGTGAAAGATATAATTCAAGTGAAAAAACTTAGATTGAAACAGCTCTAATGAAAAGTGGTACTACTATTACTTGCAAGGCAATCCTTTCTATCCTTTATCAGTGTGGTATAAAGATTAATTGCAAGAGATTTTTTTCCCCTTATTCTTTCAGTGGAATTATTATAGAGACATCAAAGATATGTTGTGGGTGATTTGGGGGGGGGTTGGAGATTGTGGCTGTTTAATTTTATTTTTTGCTTTGATCATGAAAAATCTTTATCTGTACAGGATCCAATTAGTCTGTCATAGGCTATTTTTTCCCATAGTGCCACCTCATAAATTTTTCATCCCCTGACACAGAGAATGATGGGACTAACCGTAGTCCAGGCTGATTGTCTTCTGTACTGTACATAGAGTAGCGAGATTTTGGCACGTGTGCAGAAGGACAGAGAGACTAATTCTTTGTAAACTTCCTTTTCACAGGCTAAAAGTATTGAGAATTAAGGCTGTATCCTAATAAAATCTGGTTCTAGTTTCTCCAGGTTAACTAAGAAAATCCAGATGTAAGGTCTCCTGTATGTGAAGTGTCCTGCAGTTATTAGAGAGAAAAGAGTTATTAGAGACAAGATGTGCTCTTTAACACTGGCCTTAATTTTAACTTTTATATATTTTTCTTGTGGGAGAAGGGAACTAAATCTGAGGATTTTAAGTGATGAACAGCAGCACTGACTGAACTGCAGGTCACTTGCAGTGATCTGCATCATGCAGTACATGCGTGCAGCAATGATGAATCCACCCACATAAGTACCGATGAACAAGTTACAGGACTTTGTAAATCTAGACAATATAAAATTTTCAAAATTGTTTTTACAAAAATAATAAAATAAGAAGTCTTTTTAATTTTTCTAATGCCTTGGTCTATGCACACTTTAGCAGAGTTTAATCTGAGTGAAGGATATTTAAAAAGATACCTACAGTAGTTAGGCATGTCTTGTTATATACTTTACTTTTTGCAGTAAAATATATCTTAGTGTAAATATAAGTTTTCACCCACTCATCTCCTTTAGTGTGTTGGTTTTCTTAAAGATTAGATACCTCATTTTTGAACAGGAATGATTTAAAACATCTCTTTAGACAGTGGTATTTTGGTGACAGGGAATGCTCTCATTTGTTCCTGTAGTTTAAAGCATGAACCTAGAAACAGCGAGATTGATAATTAGCGAAAAGCTTGCTTGTATATTATTCTAAAAGAAGGTGGTTTGTGTTTTGGATTTAGAATAGCTGTAAAATAATTGCCTTGAACTTCTCAATATTTAAGATGAAATATAAGTAGTTGAAGCCTGCGTTAACAGATAGCGTGAGCATGGGGAGTGGGTGCATGAGTCTCCTTCTGATTTTTTTGCTGCTTGTGCAGCGAAAGTACCAGTAGTTATACAGAAAAGTAATAGCAATCTGGGCAGATTAATTAATTGCTTTGTTAGCCAGTAAAATTAGAGTTCAAGTAATAGATTTTCAACAAAAGGATTTGCAGTCGTTTCTGCTACTTAAGAAAAGTGAGTAGATTTCATATTGTTTGGATTTAAGTGAATATAAAGTTTTATAAATGGTGTTTACTATTTTGCATCCTTTCAGATACTGTTTTCAGGCCTGATTTCTTCTCTCATATGCCTACAAAGATAATGGATTTATAATTTATAATAACAGACCTGCTGGTAGTTGGAGTTAGCCTAGTTGCTAATAGTATATCTCAACAGCTTTTCTTTACCCTTTTGAATATTATCCTCAAAAATGAAATATGAGGATTTTTCTGCAGCTATTTTCTGTCATCTGGCACTTTTTTCAACTTCAAATGTTTAAGTGGTTGTCGTTTTAACACGTGGAATTCTTCAAGTTTGAAGAAATAAAGTTTGTAAATTACATAGAAAATAACTTCATTTAGGATGAATCATTTTTGCAGCATTCTTACGCCACTGAAGTTCCATTTAATATCAGTAGACAAGCATTTAATTAAAAACAGTCTGTGGGCCAAATTCCTCCATCAGACATGTGGTTCATATCTGAGCGCTTGCCAAGAATGGTAAGTGAGAGAGCAGTTTTAAATTGATGTTTTCACATAGGGTCAGGTCCCTTAGAATTCATCTGGGAGTTTGTTTCTGTGGGACAAATACAGAAAGATCTTGCAGGAAAGAACAGAAACCTTTGGGGCAAGACTGCGGATGAGATGAGATGAGGGAATTCTCGTTCTGCTTCACAAAGCACACACGGGAAGAGGAGCCTGTCAGTTAAAGTTTGTCGTTGCAAGCGTTGATTAATCTGCATACGTTGGCCAACAGCAGTGGTCTAAGCATACCTGTGTCTTAAGTCTAACAGAGGTAGTTATAGACTAAGTAAAAGATAGGATTCTTCCACCGATTCCAGTAGATTTTGGAGTGTGGCTGATGGTACTTTTGATTCACTGTACTGAATTTTTTTATTCTCTCAATAATTAACTTTTAAATCCCATACTCATCACGTGCCCAGATATCCTTAGGCAATTGCTAGAAATGAGGGAGCTGAATCCCAGCAAGATCGAGCAGCTCCATCTACTCTGAGTTGAGTAGTCCTGAGCCACCCATCTCCTGTCTTTCCAGAGGATGTGGAGGAAGCCTCTTGTTGGGCTGTCCGGATGGCTTATTGCTGTGCTGAGCCAACTCTGTCCATATAGTTGGATGAATATGGAGACTAGCTGCTAATGTGCAGAATGTAGTTAGCCTATGGATAAAAGGCACTCCTGATTCTTTCTTTGGAATTCCAAGTACTTGACCACGTTCAGTCACCTTCTACAATGACAGTAGAAAAGTCATGTCAGACAATTTTGTCTCCAGCTCAGCAGCAGCTCGAACTTATGTCCTGTTGGGATCTTCTTCTGGAGTTGTTTTTCATATCATATATCTAGTTTTCCTCGGTGACCTGGGATATAAAATTTGGGAATAAATTTGGCTAGATGAAGGAAACGTGGATAGTGGCAAGGAGCCAGGACCTACGTAAGATATTGCAGGTATGGAGTTTTGAATAATTGATATCTGAATGGCCTAGACTGCACTGGTTTTGGTTTAAGTCCATATCCCCTAGCAAACATACGCCTTGTGCATGACAGAGGGGTGTTCTCTGAAGATGATTTGTGCCTAGTGCTGCCGTTGGCTCAAATCAGTCATAGCTCACAGGCCTGCCGAACAGGTACCATCCCATTAACCACTGTAGTGCATGCTAAATACAAATTATATCAAAGAAAAACTGGACGAGAAATTTCTGTAGCTGAAAAATGTCAACATGTAACTGAAAGTTTTTAGGTTTGCTGTATTTGCATGTACGTTATGTGAGCTATATGGAGCTATCATTTATAAAGTAGATGGATGAGCATAATGAAAGAGTTGCATGTTAATAATTTGAAAAATTAAATCAGTCTACCAGTTTGCTTCAAGATTAAAGGGCATGCAAAATTAGACAGAATTTTCTCGACAGAGCAGCATTGGCAATGCTGAATGTAGTCATT
This sequence comes from Buteo buteo, assembly GCF_964188355.1. NCBI lineage: Eukaryota > Metazoa > Chordata > Aves > Accipitriformes > Accipitridae > Buteo > Buteo buteo. Next base: position 5,204,818 of record NC_134184.1, on the reverse strand, counting down.
AGAACCCAGCAAAGGGTGAAAAAACAATGGTTTGTGAATTAGTTCACTAAATGGGGCTAGTATTATTAGACCAGACTGCTTCAGGACCTGTATTTTTCCCCTTGAATATTTGTAGGGCTAGTTTCTGTTTGCACAGATGTTTGTGGAGCGGCTCGTATTAGTTGAAGCAGCTGTATTCATTCTGAAGCAGTAGCATTCATGCCAGAAGTTCCTGTCTGGCCTCTCTAATCTGTACATGCAATTACTTGGTGGTGACCAGAGAAGGTCAAATGGAAAATGGGTTAGACAGATCTAAAACCTGTTTATAGCTCCTCCTTTTCTTCACTAAGAAGCAGACAAGCTTTAAATTTTGTCATCTTCTGTCCCACGATAAATGCACCCACATGCAGAGTCTCCATAATCAACTAGAAGTTTCTTCGGGGCGGGGGGGGCTCCAGGGTTGGGAGGACAAAGGAAAAGAGAAGAATAGGAAATATCTTAAGCACACTAAAAATGTCTAGCCTTATTTATTTACAGTTCCCTTTGGCATAGTATGCTTTCTACTCTTTTCCTGAGAGTTTAAAGCCCCAGTAGTTTCTTAGGGTACTCAGAGAGCAAGAATTGTGTTGATCAGTTGTACTGATGTAGCAGACTTGAATTTGAATATTGAAAACCAGTGATTCACATCTCATCAGTATGATTTATATGTAATTAGCATGAATTGTGGCTATTTCTGGAACAGTTCTTCAACAGAAGAAAGGATGTCTGACCTATAAATTCTGTCAAATACCATGTTTGTTTAACTAGTCTCATTTGTCATAATGAGGCATTAGACTGCTGTCAGAGGTGACTTTAGAGTGAAATTTTAATTGCTGCAATTTAACGTCTAATGATGAAAAACAAATTAACGATCCAAGTTTTTCCTGACTTCTGCACGTGTGTGAAGGAGTTCGGTGTCGCTTACTTTGTGCACAAGGATGTGGACCACTGGAGAGCCACCTCATTCAGCAGTGTGGTTCTTACTGGCTGGAAATGGCAGCGAGCGTGAAGGAAAGACGTTCTGTGTTCAGGCATGTATAAAGTGAAGGAAGCCAAAGTCCCTTTTAGTTTTCCAGTAATGCTGCTCTCTGTGAACAGTGTAGTTTCCTAAGGCAGCTTCTGTACATTTTAGCACATCTCTTTCCTCTGCGTTTAGGGGATCAGTCCTCTTCTCCATACCAAATAAGAGAGACCCTAAATATATGAGGGAAATTGAATCTTCTGGAACAATTTTTAATATATACTCCTTTCTTTTGTTAGCTGCCGTCAGCCCAAAGTGGTAGGAGAACAGTCCTTTTGTCAGAAACCCAGCTGCTTGTTGGTGTCTCCTACTTGATGATGATGGTTTGGGGGTTTCTGATTGATTGTTAGTGGCTGATGCACAGTGTTAACATCAGGACGTCCCAAAGATTAGACTGATGTGTAACTTTTCTCAAATGTGGGTAGCAGCAGACTCTGGTTTCAGTCAAGCTACATTAGGGAAAAATTTTGCCCATTCTGTTAGGTTCTAGAAAGGAAGGAAATTTAAATCCTAGGAAATTAAAATTAACAAAATCTCTTTCTTCTTCTGTTTCAGTAATTTCTATAGTTGCTGAAACATGCCTAGACAAGGGACATATTTACTTATTTATAAGGGAAATAATTCTTGTGCAACATGTGGATCGTGAACAAAGGCATATTCTACGTTCCTCCCTACAGTTAGGCTGTGTGGTGCCATTGATATTTTAAAATACAGAGCTTCTACTTAAAAATCAAAGGCATCATATGAGTAAATAGCCTAGTTTGGGTGACATGTAGCAGTTCTTTAGAGTATTTTGTCTTCTGTTCTAGTTCTGTGGTCTATAAAGAGCGTGTAGCATAAGCTTGTTTTATGTTGTTTGTTATTAAAAGCAGTGAGCACTTTCTTTTAAATATTACGAGATTTGGAAAGCCCGTGTGCCTGGCTGAGCTGTGCATTCACAGGCATGTTTTTCACAAGTATGAGTGTAAATAATGGTGGTGTTATTACAGTAAAGGGGGTAAAGACCTTAGGATCATAAATTTGCATGACACGACGGTAAATAATTAGTTTGCTCTAGAATGATTAGAGTTTTAAGGTGTAATTTTTATTGATGTGTTTTTGTAAAGTTTTGGCCCCTGAGAACCATAAAAATCCACAGTTCCTACTGATAAAAATTAACTCTAAAGCCAGTAATGATAACAACTGTCACTGATTGAACATGGAAGGTTGAAGGAAAATGAATGCTTTCTGATTCAAGAGCTTTCAAGCTTGTTAAAATTAGATTAGATGCTTTCTTTAAAATGCTGCAAATCCTGTTTTGAGAAGAAAACAGGTTTTTGCCTTTGATGGTTTACAGCAAGATCAGAGGTAGATCTCTGTTTAGTTCAGTGAATGTTAGAGCTCATGCCTGTTGCTTTTCCATGAGGCACTTAAAAATCTTTGATTAGTTGAATCCTTATTTTTCCCCTTTCCTGCTAAAAAATTCACCTGGACCCACTAACAAAAGTTCATAAGCTTGGCAGTGTTTCACTTATCCAGCCCTTTTCCTGATTTCTGTGTGTGCACATGCATAGATTTTTTTTTAATAACTCTCGATAGTCAAAATTAGTTTTTAAAATTGAAAATGCTGGGGACTTCATTCTCATTTTTGTCATTTGTTTAATACCGTTTAAAGAGAAACATTTTTTCTTTCATTGTATGCACTGTTTTGTCAGCATGTACCTATCTGGGAGAAAAAGCCTTTTCAATGTTCTGTCTATCCTCAAGGCATGGTGTATCTTCTGTTCCTTGCATTGTTTGGAGCACTGTCTCAATGTCCTTTTACTGCAGAAATACCTATTTGTATTGGGAGTACCTAATTCCTCTTATTACAGTGATCCTGTCTCACAGAGCACTCCTCAATTCAGAATTGGAGGAAAACCCCACCAGGTTGTGAGTCTCAACTTGAGAAACCGCACCATGTTGAGGAGCAGAGGAGTGAGGGAGGGGGGAAGAAAATCCATTTTCCAGGGTATTTGGGCTCCATTGAGCATGATCGGATTGCCCTTCATTTCCTGATGAAGGCTGCACCCAACGATGAGCAAGTCTGTCTGCCGTAGCTTGTAAGCAGGATCACTGCAGTCTTGGGGAGATGTCTTGTTGAAATGGACAGTATCTGTGGCATAAGCTTACATGGAGGCTGAACATTTTCAATTCTATTGTAGCGCTGTGTCATGTTGATTTAAAGACAAACAAAAGCAAACCAACCCTAACCCTGGGTACAGCAGGGAATCCTTCCAGAGGTTGCTCTATTTCTGTCTGGAAAGATCAAGTCTAGACAAAGGACTGATGCCCAGTGACCTTGTATTCTTCCCAGGCTGTAATGTTCTCTCTTTGTTCTTAAGATGTGAGTATACCCTGATGTAGGCCAACAGCAGTTACTGTCTGATTTCACACTCACCGCTGTCTAATACTGCAGGATACCAATAAAGCATGGACCTTTACCAACTGGAGAGGTTGCTGGCTACTAAACCAACACCAAGCTTGATGAGACTATAAGCATGTCAAGCCATTTAACTGTGTATGCATGGAATTAATTTTTTTATTATTTTTTTTAGTTTTACCTGTATTGAAGGCTTTTACTCATTCTAACTGGTATTTTGCTGTAAAACTGTCACTGGTTTAATTGTTCTGTCCATTTGCTGGCTGATGCTTTGTCCTAAATATGAGGAAACTGGTTCACTGAGAAGGTGCACCATTCTCCCAAATCACTGCCACTCCTGACGTGGGCATGCGTTTCGAAGCTGTGAAGTCAAAGCAAACCTTTCTCCCTGTCATGTTCCTCTTCAAGCCTGGCAGAATTATTGGTTATGTGTGACATGGGATCTCTTCCCAAGTTGCTTTTTCTTCCTGTTCCTCCTCAAATTCTTTGGTACTGGATTCAGGGATGTTTGTACATAAATTTATGGCTGATATATAACTACTTTTCAAGATGTTTAACAAACTGTATCCAGCACTCCAGCTTGTTTTGTTTAATGAGGAAGAGAAATGCAGCTTGATGAACGGTTCCCCCTCAAGCTTTTGTGGCAGTCAGTGGGATTTTGTTCTTGCATTGAGGGAGAGCAGAGCAGAAATCTCCATCCTGTAACTCAGTTCAGCAGCGTGGGTGTGCCTGGTTCACAGTTGGGGAGAGAAGGGATGGACACCCTTATTAAACTCTTCTCCAATCTAAGGTACTTCAGTCATTGGTGAAGTGCATATGAAAACTCCTGCCACTTCATCTGGTACTGTCTGTCCCCCATGTCATTTTGTACTATGAGTCTTTCCCTGAAAAAAACTTTGAGGTAGGAGTTAGAGGTGTGCAACCACTGTGACTATGGAAAATTAAGCTAGACCTAGCTGCGTGGCCACAGCAGCAGCAGCTCTGCTAGATGCTTTCTTATTAAAGAGTGCTTATAAGTGGTACAGGGGCAACAGCTTGGGCTTCATCTACCAGACTGGAGTTTAGAAAACGCTCATCTGTCCTTAAAGCAAAGTAACTGGGATCTGGGTGTCACGAGCTTCCCCTGACTGCAGGGCAGGCTGTGGAGCAAGCCTAAGAGAGAATAAGCCCTGCAGTGTTCCAGGTACTGAGAACAGCGCTTTTCTGGCTCTTAATATGTTATAATTTCTAATAGTAAACCTATAAACCTTGACAGCAGTATAACCCTGAACAGTTGAGTTAGTGAGCACTGTAGCTGTACATGAAGTTTTCCAGCAGAATTTCAGTCACCTTCAGTAATGGTTGATGTTTCCTCTCAGTTTCCATAATTGAGTTGTTTTCAGTTCTTGGTACTCTACAGAGGAGGAACATACTCAGGAGCATCTTAACACCGCTGTACTTTCCCTCGCTGTTAAAACACAGTGCGTAGGGATGGAAACTGTTTCTTTTGAAGCAGATACAGAACCCTAAATGGCCTGAGTGTGTTATTCAGCAGTTTCAGGAGAAAAGGAATAGAGGAGGGGTATCTTCAGGATACACTGAGTCCCATTTGTCTTCCTCACAAAGAGGGGAGCCCTCCCATCTTAGGTTAAAGTCTCTAACCAGGGATTTCAGATCATCTTATGCTGTCTGTGTAGTCAACAAGGAAAGAGGCAGCAGGCAGTTCAGCTCACCTAGGATTTGAATTGAGCTCTGGGAGGGGGATGGATCACGGCTGGCCAGAAAAGTGCAGAGCCCAGCCTGCCCCTCTCTAGCTGGGGACCCGCAGCTTGCCAGCACTCCCGTGCATTCCCACCGCCAAATTGTAGCAAGCAACTGTGATGTGTGTTTTGACAGAGGTATAGCTGTTAAGTATTTGATTTTAGCCACTGGCTTCATTTTACTTAGCACATGGAACATGTATGTTGGTGGGGAGTGATTTGAGACACGTGTAAGGCTAGGATGATAACCCATAATTTCATGTCCTGTGGCCGCGTAAAATGCCATTGTCGTTTTGTTAATTTTTTTTCAAGTTAGATTTCAATCAAGGTTTACTTCTTCTGTCACCTTTCCTACTGCAGCACCTTGCCCCAATGTCTGGAGAGTAAACTGACTCAGTGGAACTAAGAACCACTCCAGATATTTTGGGCTAATCTGGCGTACCGTGGTAAAGTGCATTCTCATTATTTGCCACTGTCATCAACCAGTGTTTGTTTCTCTTCTTAAACCCAAGCTCAGAAAAGAATTGAAGCACATGCTTAATTCCTACTCATTCCATCAAGGATATAATTTTAGTATGTGCTTCAGCAATCCTTATATAAACTTCTTTTTGTACTTGTCTCTTGGTTTGTGTGTATGTAGCTGGCTCCATTACATTTGAAAGATGGCCCAAGTCTGAATCTAAATAAAAATCACTTGAAGTATGAGCAGACGATTCCGTGTTACCAGCTGCAAAACTTTTAGGCCCCTAATGTGCTGTGCAGAACCACTTGATATCTGGCAACTGACATTCTAATAATTGCCTGTCAATCAATGAATCCTTTAGGGTAAAATGCGAGGAATTTCAGTACCTTGTAAATAAGATTGATCTTTTCCCTTCTGCTTCTGTTTATATTCTGCAGTATGTAGTTGATGAGTAGAGCCTGTATGAATATACTCCTCTGTGGCAGGAGGTCAGCTGAAATACTGACAAAAGACCACTTGGTTAATACAGGTTATTTGTTCCTCACCTCCATGAAAAAGAGAAAGTCGCTTTGCAGCATTGCCATGACACATGTCCTGTTTGATTGGCAATGGGGGAGACAAGACCTTCCATTTTCATTTCTTCGTGACTTATTCTGCTGTGAGTCAGTCAGTTTGTTTCCCACCTTTACCAGAACAACATCCAATGTGTTGATCTTTATGGCTGTGTTGGTTGTAATTAGGCCCCAGAATGTGCTAACGTAACAGCATTTTGAGGCCCTTTTGTAATATAGCCACTTTCTTATAGTAAGCTTTAATTTTCACTTGTTCAGCATATTGGCAGATGGGGTCTAACTGAGCTCTTGCTTCTAAGTGGTAGTGGTTGGATTTGGTCACTGCTCATGTCCACATTGACAGCAAAAAAGAGGATGTAGCATTTCAACTTGCTGCAAAATAACTTTGAGAATGTCAGTGATGTATTGATGTGCAAGTCTTTAATCAATGGGGTGTATACTCAATGCTGTGAGCCACTAGGCACACTTTGTGGTGACACTTTCCATAATACTTTTCCCAAGTTATGTCTTCCAAGTATAGGTTAGGAAGTCTTTAATTCATTGTCCATTTGATATTTTATAGTTTGAAATACTTGGAATTGTACTGATAAAATTTCCAGTACATTAGAACTTAGACCCGGGATAATAAATAGGTAGGTAGATATGTCAATATATCTATCTATCACAGATAGGTGCTATTTAACTTCTAGACTATAATGCCTGTGAACTTCTCACAGAGGTGCAAATCATTTATTCACTGTCAAATGACAGGGATAGTGCCAGAATTTCTTTGTTTCCACGTTTGAGGTGATACCACTTTTCTTATGTCTTTTGTAATGTAGAGTTAAGTACTTTTAACCTTACAACCTTGCTATTAATCTGTTTCACTATTTCTCAATGATGAATTCCATTTCTTTTGAAAACACTGTATACAGTTGTGTGCTAGTGTCAATAAAATTGACATTTGTGTAACAAGCTGTGGCATTTTCTCAAATTTCACTGAACATTGATTTAGTGTGAAACTGTTGGTAAACCCTTTCTTGCTAGATGTAATAATACATACCTTTATTTCAGACAAATACTGCTTTGACTTTGATTTATAATAGGCTACATAACTGTCATGATTACGTAAACTGATAACTGTATTGTTTGTTTCCTTCTCTTTTCAAAGGAATGACATATAAACATGAACTGGTTTGGAACTGGAAAACATTCATGTTCTAGCAATAAATCTTGAGTTCTTCCATAAAATAAATAGGTTTTACTACTGGCCTAATTATATTTATTGGTGCCTCTGTTTACTGGAGTATCTCAGCTGTGTAGCAATAGAACACTTCCCTATCATAATCTAGGGAGGACATAAACACATGATAGTAAAATGTATTTGACCTTAATTATATATGGTGATGTATATGTTTTACATTTAATCCTAGACAGCCTATTAGCTGTGGTAATCAAGTGCTTGTCACATTTTTTTGGTTGGATTTTAATGTGTAATGCCAAAATGGTACAGACTGTAAATGTTCTTCCACATGACAGATCCATCTTCTAAAACAGGTTTAGATTTTCAGAGGTTTGGAGGAGCGGATAACTGGGAGAACTCGGGGCATTTTTGGCAAAGTCTTCCCTTTGTGCAGTCAGTAGTCTGGCTGCCTCCCAGAAGACAAAATGCCCATTTCAGTAATATTTGATGTAGTGTATATGAATCCATGGAAGTGTAATTAATTGTCTAATTCTTTCATATTTTTAATCCAAAATTAAATGGGACTTTATATCTGTGATCATCTGAAGTTGTCATGCTTTGTGCATTAAAAGTATTGCCTGTCTTATGCAAATGTAATGCTAGCATTTCCATCCCAAACAATCAGAGGAGCATGGAAAGACCTACAAGGTATAATATACATACTTGTGTTGTGTGTAGAAATGGGGGAACTAGTAGTTTTCTCCCTTCGTGTTAGATCTAACTGGTCTTAGCAGCGACACTGCTGTAGAAAGTCATTGTTTCTTTTTCTCTAGACTTCCACTAGATAAATTTGTTCTAACTTGTGTCCTGTAGCTACCTATGAAGTACTGATTTGAGTCTTTGAAGTTCTACTTTGCTAGAAAGAATGGTACTCCTAGGGTGACTCCCCTTCTTGTATTTATTCTCTTTCATAGAGTGGATTACGATAGTGAAAAATTTGTTATTAATTTGATGTTTAGCAGTAAATATTGCAGCTCAGTCATGTATGCCTTGATCCCTTCCCTGCAGAGACACTAATTTCAGCCAGTTTCATCAGCTAAAAGAACTCTTCAGTCACTTGGTTAATGCAAATGGATGCAGTTCCTCTGGCTTCAAGTCCATTTGGACTAGTTTGAGGACACTGATGGCTGTGTCTTGTAGTGTAATTTCACATGCTGCAACTTAAGGTTGTAACTCTTTTTGGAACTTTCTAGAGAGAGCCTGTCCTAACTGATTTCTCTCTTACCATTTTTTTAGCAGGTTCTCTGACCGGCAGCCCTCACCTTTCAGAGCTTTCCATCAATTCCCAAGGAGGACCGTCGGTGGCAAATATGTCTTTATCTCCAAACTTGAGCCCTGATGCCAAGCAGTCATCTCCCTTGGTCAGCCCTTTGCTGAATGACCCATCATGCGTCAGGACTGATGATGAGGAAGAGGTCAAAAGAAAGGTAAGGCAGAGGCAGTTGGCCTTGGCTCTCTTCTCCATGTTGTGTTGCGACTACTGCTGTTTGTCAAAGTGACTAATATCTAGCCGCCCTGCAGCTTCCTCATCATAGATCCACCCAGATAACTTAAGTTGGTTGGGTCACTTGGTATCTGCTGTCCTCAGTCATGGTGTGTCCAAGAGCATCCCTGGGCTCCTGAGGCCAAACTTACAGTTTGGAGCGGGTCAGGCTGGAACCACAAAACTGCGGTAGCTGAGGGCTCAGTGCTCTGGATTCATTCTCCTCAACAGAGGTGCAGGAGGTAGGGGCCCCAGCTCCTCTTTAAGTAGCAGAGAGAAGAGAGGTAGCTCTGTGTCCTTAAGGTTAATGTGGGATAAATCTGGGCCAGTCCTGTTGGTTGCAACCTGAAGAGCTTGTTTTGACAGGGTCTCCTATAAATCTAGCTTGTTTTTAAGGAGTGGAGTTCGGTAGTTTGTTGTAACAAAACAGTCAACTCCAATGGATTATCGGAGGGAAAGTTTCCAGGTGACAGAGGAAAAAGGAATAGCGTTGAGCCTGTGCAAGAGTGTCCAAACCAGGCTCTCCAGTCTGTCTCTGCTGGGAGCACCACTGGGAGCATTTGGTTGTGGGAGTAGGAAAGGTTCTCTTTGAGCCACAGCCTGCAGCGTTCAGCTGGGAGTGTTTGGCTCAGCCCCATCACTGCAGCAAAGCCATAAGGGAGCATCACATCCAAACCTGCTTTTTGAAGATAGAAGTGATTCTGTCTGAGCCAGGGGGTTCTGGGTGCCTGCAGGCTCGTCCCTCCTGTGCTGCAGGGCGAGAGGGGGTTGCTCTTGTCCTCCTGTTGCCTGCTTTTTCTCCTGAGCTTGGAGCATCTCAGGGAGAAGAAGGTGGGAACTCAGATGGCTTTGCTGGAGAGTGGGAGCATGTGTAAGGAAGATCTCTTTTCCCACTGTGCATAGTTAGCAAGATGTGCGAGAGGAATTCGTGAAGAGGAGAAGCCAGGAATCAGTTAGTATACTCAAGATTCTCTGTGTCAGTCCAAGTTACAGCAGCCAGTGTCTGCTGTATATACCAGCTGATGAAGGTTCCTGGGGGTTGTATACTGACTAGGAGGCACCCACACAGTCTCTCTTTGCATCCCTTTCTGGTGCATCCTCTCTATCGTTGATCTTCAGCAAGGAAATGTAGAAGCAAAAGATCTACGGATGTTTTGCTCTTCCTTTTTGCTTCCTGAGCAACACAGAGCAAGATCAATTGGGATCCTTTGGCTCTTCAGAATTAAGAGGTCAAAATCACTTTTGCCTCTTGGATAACACAAGAGGATTTGGGTTTTTTTCCCCTGAAATTTGAAATCTGTCACCCTAAAATCCTTCCCCTCTCCCACTGTTAGGTTGTCCAGCTGCACTGGGAAAATCTCAGGGATTTGATTTTTTTTTTTTTTTTTTTTTTTTTTTTTTTTTTTTTTTTTGAGAGAGAGAGAGAGTGTTTCTACTGTGGACTCTTACCCCGACAATGAAACTTACAATAGTCAGACACTAATTTTTTGTCATTTTGTTAAATTTGATATTTGTCAAGTTTGATTCAAATGGTTATCTAGCCTGCAAAGGATTTCTTTGTGAACTTCAGAATATGTCCTGCTCCAGATATATGGAATAAGCTGAAAGGAACATCAGCACCCCAAAGCTGTAGAAATCACCTTGGCAGAAAAAAAGTCTCTCAAGAACCCATAGAAAGTGCTTGTTCTCTCATGTTTCCAAGGAAGGATTGTTTTCAGGGCTTCAGGGCTTAGAAACATTCAAGCATGAGTCACAGTAACCACAAGCAAGGGTCACTAGTTTGTAACTCTCTTGGTGATTGTTGTCTGCAGTTTTTTCCTACAGAAAGCAGCTCCATAAAAGCAGATGAAAACCTAATGTGTTTGCAATTTGCAGAGATTCCCAACTGAGAAAGCTTACTTCATCGCTAAAGAAGTAGCGACCACAGAACGAACATACCTGAAGGACCTTGAAGTCATCACATCGGTATGTTTACTTGAGCATTACTCATGAAACATGTGAAGCTGTAGTCAGCAGTAGTATTTCATCTGCCCCATTTAACATCTTAGCTGTTTCATGCTACTTTTATATTCTGCACTGTAGGTATTCTCTGCAGTGCACAGGAGTGCAGCTCTAGGGAGGAAATAAAACAAAAAGCAGAAAGTAGAGATTTGCACTGTGGTTAGTAACATGCACTATGAAACTGTATCAGGTTGAGAAACTTGGGACACAGTTCACTTATTTTTTCTTGCTCTCATACTTTGTGGTTGTAATTACTAAAAATGCCTGTGGGTTTTCAACGACTTCTCTTAAAACTGAAGTAGCTCCTTAGAGGGACATATAAATGTTTTCTCCTGGATTAAATGCCCTCCATTTAACATGAAATATTGTGGAGTACCTGGTTGAATGATTCTGATTTTTCATAAGTGAAACTGTCTGTTAAACAAGTCCTTAATCTGTAGCATCTAATTAGAGTGTGATTGTTAAAATCACCAAGGCAAATACGTGCCTTCTTTGCACACACACCAACAGTCTTGTTTAACTTCCAAGAGCAATGTGCGCAAGATTTGGCCTTAAATAACAATTGTCTGTAAAAGGGCACTGGATCCAAAACCCCTCATGGTATTTCAGCAGGGCTGCCAGTTCCAGACCTCCCAGCTCTTTAATTATCCAGCATGTGAAAGTCCGTGAGGTGCATTGCCACCTCCTGTGTTGAGTGTGGCGGTAAGGAGGACGTGCTGCAGGGAAGAGTTTGCTGGTAGCAGCTAGGAACTGAGGAGAGACACCTTCTCCCCAGCTTCTCATCTGTTCCAGGAGCCCACGTGGCGGAGGCAGTTGATCTGATGCCAGCTTAGACATAGCCACTGTAGGCTGGAGCAGCACGGCTGTTAAAAGCAGCAAGGTAGCGGTGACTCCACTGCCTGCTGACCCTGGCTTTCTGGGAAGCCAGACCGATGAGGGTAGAGGCCAGGAGCTGTGGATGGTGGTCACGGCTGCAGTCTCAGCAGCAGATACGCCGTTTTCATCTTCTGTTTCACCCAGTGGCTGCAGAAACAGAAAGTTTTCACTCTTCAGAGCTAAACCCCATTTCCCACCCTGGCCTTTATTCTTGTGGCAGGCAAATTTGAATTTGCTGTGCCACCGAGAGGCATACAACTGACTCTAAGCTAATCGGCAGACCCGTCAGCTGTGCTCCACAGATGACTGGCCCAGGAGGCCACAGAGAGCGAACAAGTAGCCAGCGTCAATGGAAAAGGTAGAAGGAACAAGTGTCGTGCATGAATTTTGAGACTTGATAGGTGTGCAGTTCTTCAGCCTTAGCTCTGCTCAGTCCAGAGATAAAGTGGGGGAGAGGGAGGCTTGGGAGGGATCTCTCTTTTTCAAGGGCCTGGGTCAGCTTCAGCTGATGCAGCATCAATCAAGACCACTGTAACAGCCTTCTGGGCACTGCTGGAAGTCAACCATAGATAGCTGGAACCCCTCAGGGTAGCGAGGAGGGAGTAGTGTTATCATGTTGAAGATAATAGTCCGTGCCACCTTGGCAAGCCCCCTAGTCCTATGGCTTTATGTCACCCATAGGTCTGTTAGGGTGAAAAAAAGAGAACATAGAGCGCAACTGAGCAGGAGCCTGTTGCAGTCTTAACAGTGTTTGGCACTGACCCTCCGATTTTCTGCTACTAGCGTCTTGTCTTGGAAGCGCCAAGTACCGTCCTTCTACTTGTTCACTTTGCAAAGTGCATGATGTTCTCTATCTGTACACAGCAACATGGGCTTGAGTGCTTACTGTACCAACTCCTGTCAAAGGGATTTTGGACCGAACTCAGCAAAAGACAGTACAGAACATATTTTTTGGTTTTACTGGAACATTGCGAGTATTGCAATACTCTTTCTCTTTCGCCTACAGCATTTGCCAATTCAGTTTGTATTGACCAACCAGTTTGGGCCTGAAAAGAATTTCAAAGATTTGATCAGTTACTGCAAAGGGGAAGGGAGTTTCTTTTTTAACTATGCAGGGCCTGACCACTGATAAGAGCACCAGTTTATCACGCAGGAGCATCAGGGGTAGCCTGGGTTGCACTCCTAGTGCCAGCTAAATAAGGTCCTTACTGGGTTAGGTGTATAAAGACAGCAAATGATCATACCTGCTGCATTCCACTCCCCGATAATTTTCCTTCTTTTTTCTTTGTAGTGGTTTCAGAATGCAGTGAGTAAAGAGGATTGCATGCCCGAAACACTGAAAAATCTCATTTTCTCCAACTTCGAACCTTTGCACAAATTTCACACTGGTTTTCTCAAGGAAATTGAGCAGAGACTTGCTCTGTGGTAAGATTGTTGTTTGTTATTTAGCTGTGTTATTTCATGCAGTTTAGCATTTTTGCATTCCCTTTTTGCCATCTCTTTGTGATCTACTGTAGTGATTCATTTGTGAAAGTCACAGATGTTGGTTATTAACAGACTGGGTATATTGAATTGTGCTTTGTTCGTGTTTACTTGACAAACTCTGTTGTTTGGATATCTCAGTCAGGTACAGACATATGCAAATGAGATCATAATTCTGGATGAAGCTTTCTCTTGCTGAATGTCAGTGTTTCTATATGGCAGCTCTTCTGAAAAACATGTTGCAAGCAAGGCTTATCAGTAACAAAGAGGGAGCGGCGAAGGACCAAGTCCTCTTTCTGTCAAATAGGTGTAGGCCAGGGAGGATTTCAGAGACCAGCTTCCCATTCTGCAGCACCGCAGCTTTGACACTCTCAGGGTATACAGTGCACTCTACAAATTGATAGAGTGTTGGAAGAGGACACTGGGCTTAAAAATTATCTAACCTTAGCGTAATAGTGACACTAAAACATGGCATTTTTGTGAAATAGCTATAAAGTGAGTAATTCTTCCCTGGCAGGACTCTTAACTCAGTTCATTTGACCACTGATACCTGAACAGAGGCAGCACACAGAAGCCCTCTCCTTGCTCTGATTAGACCTGTCTGGACTAGATTGTCTTGCTCTGTGTAGGCATTTTTTGATAGTTTATCTTTGGTGCTGGGAGCCCAGGTTTTCCTTCTCAGAAAAGTGACAATGGAAAATTATGTGAAAGCAGAGCAGGCAGACCTGATGAGTGCTAATCAGTTTAATGCCTCTTTAACTAATTAATCAAAACAAAAGCAAAACACAGTCTTAGAGTGTGTGAGTTTAGCTCTTGTGATGTGATGAGCGAGGTCATTGAATGAGAGCACAACACATTGCAGGCTATCCAAACCCACCCTGCACAGTTCCAGAATTAATGAGCATTTTCTGGGAAGAGGGGAATGTGGTACTGCCTCTTAGGGCTGACATCCTCACCCAGGACTCTGTGGTTGATGCTTGACATAAGTTTATTACTCCTAAGGCATGTGCTGCACGGCAACTCTGCCCATATTTTTTCATTGGGCTGCTACTGCTCTAATCCAGTCAGGATTCTTACTGGTATTAATTGCTTTCCAGTAAGGAACATTTATTGCAGGTACTCCAAGAAGGCTCTTTCAACTGTTACGAAATAGTGACTGTTTCTCTTAACTATGGTGTAGGATTAACAGTAGTTGGGGTTAATCCACAACTAGTTAGGGTTAATGGTGCATGGTGTGAAAAGGAAAATTTATATAGTTAGTAAAGGGCCAAGTTTTGCTCTCTGTCAGACCAGTCTAATCTAGTGAGCTTGCTGGGTGCTTTCCTGGGGCATAGGTTGAAATAGAGATTCTCCCTATATCCTTCTGGTCGCTGGTGGCATTACAGGTAGATGTCAACCTCCTCTTCAGGTGTGATGTTTTTCAAAAATTGGATGATGCTGCAATAACAGCCTGCTGTGGAAAGGTGGCACTGTAGTAAGTGGGGGGAGGGGGGGGAGGTATGTTAAAAGAAAGAATATTTAGGCTTTTAAACTTTCCATGGTTTTATTTTCTTTCTCCTTTTCAGTTAGCTTCTTTTAGAGCTGAGTAAGCCTTTTGTTTTCCAGCTTTTCCTTGCGTCCTAAGGCTATGGTTTCACAGAGTGGTAAACCTCAGTTTAAGGCTCCTAATACCATATTTAAACTGCAGTTACCCTATGATATAAAGTGCTGATCTGCTATGAATTTACTTTGCAATCCAAATTTGTTCAAAAATATTCTGCTGAGGTAACTTTGTCCCAGCTGGGCACCCTGTTCTGACTTTTGTCAGCTCAGCTCTTGCATGTCCTTCCACAGTTAGCGTAAAGCCAGTGGGAGTTCTCTGTCGGCTGCTCTGATTCACTTGACAGAATCGCAGTCACGTTCCTGCCCCTGGTCTGCATCCAGTTTGCAGCCAACAGCACGGGTTTACCTAACATAATACCACTGTTGTAGACCGTGTTTATTTTTAAAGTTCTGGAAGATTTGAATACGTGCCATAGGAAGGGAGGCAGATTTGCTGGCAGGTGTTACTTTGGAGTGGTTTTGTATAATGCCACAGGTGCCGAGATAAGCTGCAAGCAATAAACTCTATCCTATAGAGATTACCGTTTAATTAAACGGTGAGTGACAAAAATAAACAGCCCCTCTGCACGTAGAAGAAGAAGCTGGTGGCAATGTGGTAGGGAATCTCTTCAGCAGTGTGGTCAAGGTCACCTAGCTCAATGTCTGTACTGTCACGACTGTACCTCTGTCTTTGGCCCCGGGTGGTTTTAAGCCAGCGGGCTCCGGCTGTATTCACCGCTGCAGTGCAGAACGCTGCCCAGCCTCTGCATCAGCTGCCTAGCTCCTTGTGGGCCTGCCTGAGCCGGTGGCACTGCTGCAGGCAGCTGTGGGCAGGATTCAAGCCAACTCATTTAAATCTGACTCTTCTATGTCAGCTTTTTTAAATTTCCAGGCAGGTGGAGCGGGGGGAGGAAGGTGGGACGCTTGTCCCGAGATATGAGCGTGCTCTGCATTTGTCGGAGGGTGGCGTGTCCTATGAAAAAAGGGCTTTTGAATTAAAGGGTCGTGGACTTCATCAAGCTACTGGAAGACTCTGTGTTGTGGGAGCTTGTCTGAGAGGAACAGCCTCCCATAACCAGTCGTCTGTGTTCCCCTAGTGAGTAGGATCCTGCGTTTTATCAACTTAAAGTGCAGTTCAGCCCGCTCGCTCTACCTAGGCATCGGTGTGTGTGTGTTTGTCTAAGGTTTGTTTCAAACCTTTGTGCTGCGTGTTAGAAGCTCTTACAGGAGGCCATTCCCTAGTCTCTTAGGGCTTGGATCATATTGAAGCTGATGCTCTGCAAAAGAGCTACGAGGAGAGCAAGGCCAGGGGAGGATTGCACGTAACAATTGTTAGATGGCTTTGTGCTTTTAATTTGTTAAAACATCTATAGACTTTTAGTATTCGGCTCAAGGAAGCTCAGGTCGTGCACGTTATTCAAAGCATTTCTGGCTTGCTCGAAGGCTTCTGAACTGTTTGAATCTGCCATCAGAGCCAGGCTGTTTGCTACTGAACATCTTAAGGGCTGGTATCCTTTTGACCCAGTTATAGATTCTGGCAGATCTGATTTGTTTCATTACACAATTTGCCCATTTTTCTCTTTAGTACTGCATTTCCTAGGAGCAGCACATCTCGGTGTCTACTGCATAGTGATAAAGTTTTTAACAAGACGTGAATTGACGCTGACACCAGTAGCCAACTGCAGAATATAGGAAGTTATTGCATTTTTCACAGCCAGAGTTTTTCTGGCCAGGAAACTGAGCAGATTCCTGGTGGTTTTATTGCACAGCATCCTAAGATCAGTCACACCATGCCCTGGGTGATGTTTTTTGCCCTGCCTGTGTGCTGTTGTAGGGCCAGTGAAGCAGCCCATGAATCCTCTTGGTTGCGTGTCCAGCTCCTGGGCAGCCCGGTCCTGGTCCTGGCTACCAGGACTCATCCAAGTTGCTTCTCAGCAACGGTTTGGGTGCAAGGCCAGGAGTTCCCAACCCTTTTTGGTGGGAGGAAATATGGGAGGCGTAGCTCAGTGACTTAAAGCTGGCTCCTATTTCCCAGGGCCTGAGAGATTTTTATGGCGAGGAGGAGGAGGAGGTGTGGGCAGCGCAGGCAGAGCGTGACATGCTCCCGTAGCATCTGGCCAGTTGAATCTGCAGAGTCAGTTAGGTTTTGCTCCTTCGTTCATCGAAGCTGTTTAATAGGCTATTCCTTTGGGCCACAAGCACTATCTTCCAGCCAAAAAAACCGAGCTCATCTTCCCACACCCCTTTAAATGTTTGTACTACAAGTTTCGTTACTGCTTTCTGTAAACTCTGACAGAAAGTGGCAAATGGAGAACCATAACTTTCCTGCCTTGGTCAGTCACTAAGCGCTGCAGAGAGCATTGCTAGGGTAAGCCAGGATAGCCTTTTCTGCTCTAGGAAACCCTATCAGGTAGTATGAATCTGTGTTTTGGGCCTTATCCGTGTGCTAGGAACAAAAAGCGTTACGTACTTTCCAGAAATGCAGGCAGACTCATTTTCTCCCAGGGAAGCCAGTAGTTTGACTCCCAGTTCACAGGCACTTCTGAGGAAAGCTGCTGCTCAGTACTACCAGATGCGGCTGAGAAATGTGTGGCTGGTAATTTGCAAAAAAACCCACTTAGATCTTAGCATATGAAAGGAGAAGGCTCAGTCAGGATTCATGGAAGCCAATTTGAAAACCTGTCATAAAAAGCACTCAGGGAGATGTAGGAAGATGAGCTAAATGTTGATTTATTAACCATTTTTTGTTTGGGAAGTAGTACTTGCGGTCAGGAAAAACAGCCTAATAAATGGGTTATATAAACAAGGCAGCAATCCTTGTCTGCCTTCTCACATGCACAAGTGCTGACTATTCACCTGGTTCTGCGTGTCTGGTGAAGAGGGATGAAGAGGACACTTCGAAAGTGGCTTTGTCCTGTGTACAAAAATGAGGTATGTATGGTAGTACAAACCTCGGAGTCATGCAGTGTGTGGATTCCTGAGACACAGACATTAAGAGGGGCTTGGTGCCCAGTGCATCGGGCTCGCTTTTGAGAGGACAGTTTGCATTGCTGAAGTCACTTTTGGGTACTTCTGGGGATTAAAGCCGTGCTACACCCAAATGAATTTGAAAAGGTGGGTGAGAAATAGCTTGTCCAGGATCCATTAGTCACACCCAGAGCCATGTTACGTTCATCTCGGCGGCTCTCCCAGCGGGATGTGCCCAGGATCGCCTCTGAGGAGGTGCCACAGCAAGGTACGAAATGTTGTTTTTTTCAGTATATTTCCGTGCAGTGGTGTTACTTGCTCTGAGGTCTTACAGTTTAAAAGCATTACTGATGCATGCTTGCTGTAGATTGAGTTTCTCCCACAACAGAGAGAGCCAGCCCAAAGTCTTTAAATGTGTGTACGCTCCCCGAAGGCTTGATGGGACTCGGGGAAGCTCTGGTGTCTTCACTAGGACATTTCTTAGGCTCTGAGCAGTGTTTTGTGCACCACTTACTGCTGAAATGACAGCTGCAACCTCGGCTGGAATGGGCAGGGCAATAAGAGGCACTGTGTAATAGCAGGGTGTGAGCAAGGAAAAGGGCGTTTTGCTTTTATCAGCTCTTCTTTTCCAGTTACGAAATGTTCCTCTTTTTTAAAAGGCAGTTGTAATGGGGAATGTTTAAGGTATCTCTTAATATTAGAACTTTAGTTAATAATACTCTTAAAAAGTCAAAAGTGCCTAAGTGCTCAAAGACAAGCTATAGCATCCAGGAGGGAGATGCTGTTCCTGAGCACATAAAAGAAGGTCACACACTGTAAATATCATTTGCTGCAATTGATTTCCCCCCCGCCCCCGCAGTTGAAGGGCTGCAGTCAAAGTTTTTTATATTTACCTGGGAAAAAAAAAAAATCTGTTGAAGTACCTTTCTCTCCTTCTTTGCCTTTCCACCATCCCCATCAAATTTCTGTTCCTTCTACTACCGTTCCTGGATGATTGAGGATAGTATGGGCTGACTTGAAATTTCTTTCATTTTTCAATGACGTGCACTGAGAAGTTTATGTAATTCAAAAATCCAACATAGCTGCTTGCATAGTCCCTGTAAGTTGAGCTGGTGGCCATTTTTAGTAAGATATAAGGTAGTGTCTGAGTTTCTTATCAGGAATAAAAGTCGGTCTCCTTCTCTTTGCTTACAATTGTACACTTGCATTACTGTAAAAAAGAAGGGACTATTTGGAGAAAAATGGGAAATGAGCTTATTATAGAATAATATCTCCACTATTCAGCATGATTTTCAGTGGCTTTAGACCTCCCCACACAATGTCAGTGGAGTGAGGGCACATTATGTGTAGGGAAAGTAGCTCCTGCGTTTTCTGTGGAGCTGGGGGTCATAAATCAGCTCCTGATGAAAATTTGTAAGAACCTAGTCCCTGAGCTCTGCCCCTTGTCACTGGCAGATAGACACCATGTTCACCCAGTGACCCATGAAAACAAGGAGTAAGAAGAACAATTTAGCCATCGATGCACAACAAATGAGCAGCTTCTTCCCCCCCAGCAAGCTGAGTGTTGTTATTCAAAACATACACCGCGGGGAGAGCTCTCTGCTGCTGTGCTTTGGGCTGTTGGAGCACTAAGACACCATCTGATGGGTCGGGTGTTTGGTTTTTAATATTCTGTGTATTTGGATGCTCTTTTCCTTGGGTTTCTTTTCTTCCAGTTTACTTGGGATTTGCACGTTGAGGAGCTGGGGAAGAGGGCAGTGTAGCGTAGGGATTACTGCGGAGTCCCGGCAGAGAGCTGGGGTGGAGTGGAAGATGGGATTTAGGAGGCAGATGTGAAGACGTCATGTTCCCCCATGCCTGGCTTCAGCTTTCCCTGCCCCTCTGCTCCACATCACAGCCTACATGCATATGCACCATCCCCAGTGGGAAAATCATCTCTGTTGCAAGAGAGAGCATGTGTGTGGAAATAAATAACCAAAGCAAGGAGAATGGCTGGAACAAGTAGCAATACCCAGCCATCACATTTCTGGATTTCCTTAGGGTTTTATTTCTTCCAGCAGTACACATCTGCCTGCAGCACAGGTTATCTCGGTGAGCCTGGGCTGAGGGCTCTGGTACAATTCAGCTCTTCACTGTTCAGACGGCAGCTGGAGAGAGGTTGGTGCTTTTGGGGAACCCCCTTCTCTCCCTCTTTTTCACTCTGCCAAGATGCAGAGTAAGAGTTGAAAGCCCTCAAACTGCTTAAAAAAAAAAAAAGCCTCGGACCAGTCTGTGGCCAAAGCCAATGAAGGGGAATGTTCCTGATGCTTTGTGTGTGACTGATGTGATGAGATGCTGTGCCAGCAGTCAGTGCTGGCTGTGCTGAAGAGGGGCCAGGGGTCAACTTTTAGGAAGTAAGGACCTGACTATTCAATGAACCACTGCACTAAATACTAGCTGAAGTTCACAAAGTCTGTGGAAGCACTCACTATGACTTCAGTAAGCTTGGGGTCAGCCTTCAAGTAGCTAGCTAGTAGATAAGAAATTTGTAACGAGTATTCTAGCCAACCTATATTGCAGCCTTGAGATCAGAAAAGCAATTTCTATTTAGAAATAGCAGTATGTAATGATGTCCTTAAATATTTATCTTGGCAGTAAATCAGAAGGGTACCAAACTGCTGAAGTCCATTAGATTAAATCAAATGTGACATAAAAAAGGGTGCAGGCAATGCCAGAGAGTTAGAGAATAACACATAAAGCAAGAATTCTTCTAGAGATAATTACCAAATACCATGTTGTTACTGGCAGCAGCACAAATTCATCTGGCTTTGACGTTTCTGGGATTGTGTGCAGCGGCGCAGCGTGAACCATTTGGGATGGGATGCTGCATGCTGGCGGCACGGGTGGAGAGCGGCTTTCCCTTGCTGCCTGCCAGTGCGGTGCTACTGCCTTGGACTTCAGATGGTTGTGGTTTTCAGTCGGGGGCACTTTGATATGTGCCATTTTGAGAGAGCTTTAGTGGCTGGAAAGTTCTATTTACAACCTCTCAGAGGAAATCTCAGTGGGGATTGCTGTTGGATGGATAGGACATGGGGGAAGGGAAAGGCAGGGAACAGCATAGAGAGAAGAGATTAAATGACAGAGGCTTCCTGGAGAAAGAAATTGGACTTTAATCCTCAGGTAATGTGGAAACTGTAGTCTGGTAACATCCATACATACTTCTGCTGTTCATTGCAATATAGACCATTTCTTGGGCGTATTTGGACTATAGCAAGGTATATATAATGCACTGCTTTTGCAAAACTGGTGATGTTAATTAAAGTTACCACTGACACAACCCAACTTCTCATCCCAGTGTAACCTTTGGGTTCAGAAAAAACATTAAAAGTCTTGTTGAGAACTTTATTTTTCTTGCTTAAATAGGCATGTGAGTGTCTGGGAGAGTTAACACAATAGGAAGTAATTAAAGACAGCCTATGGAACTGGATATTGTTCAAACGAACATAGAACATTCCCTTGTTTATCAGCTGAGTCTCTATGTCTGCTGAAGGATAAAACAGGAGATGTTACTGTGTAGTATTCATAAGCTGTGCCCTCCACATTTCCCAGTTAGAAAAGCATGCAGAGCATGAACATAACCATGTTTAACTTTACAAAACAAAACGTAAGTCTGAATATGCATCTATTCATGTAATAATATGGATTTTTTTTAATCAAAAATTGCTATGTGTCTTACCAGTGGAAGTATATTCCTAACAGCTGCATCCTCTATGATTTGGTGAGTGTGGGACCTCTCCGGCAAAATTGCCGGTACTAAGGAATGGAGAGATTTACCCCCTGGTTGTCCACTTATTCCTTCACTGCACAGACAATTTTCTTAAAAGTGTGAATCACTGCAAGTGGGTGAAAAGCAGTATATCCATTTAGCAGTAACACAAAACAGAGGTCCTGTTATCCTTGGGTTCATTTAGAGCTTGATTGTATTTCTGTCCTCTTCCAAGGTAGTGCATTTCTTTGGCTGAATTGCAGTTGCTCACACCAGAACTAGATCTGTCTCCCAATACTCAGATGTGGGAGTGGAACTGAATTTTAAAAATTGAGGACAGCACATAAAAAGCCACGCTGCGGGAAACTTGGATGCAGTATTAGAAGTCGGAAAGGGGAGGGGGACAGTGCTTGTCCCCACACCCCCCTTAGGGATTTTCTTTTGAAAGCCTAACTTGGTTGGAACAGATCTGTAACAGTTAGGTTCTTGTATTCATGATTTTTCCTCCTGTGTTTTCTAAAAGGTGTGTATGGATTCAGTCAGAGTGTGGTATCCCTGCCTCTCTCGTACATGGGTTTAGAAGCAGGAATATCTCTTTCATCAGGAGCTGGCTTTCTCCCAAACAGAGCACCCACCCAAGTGCAGCTGGCTGGGTGGGAGGGAGCAGTTTGCATTTTTAATACCAAAAGTGACACACTGAAAGAAAATTCTTGCCAGTATATAACACTTATGAGTCAAACCCAGACGCTGGACAGATTTTTTTTGTCGCACTGTCCCTTGCACAAGCAGAAAGCTTTTCAGAGGAGGAGCACGTGTGGGTCCTGTGCCAGGGTGCAATCCTTGTTTCTGAACAGAATTATCCTTCTGCTCTGAGCCCACATATTGTGATGGGATTTTGATTTCTTCCTTTTTATCAAGCCATTTACAGCCTTCTCTGGTGCGTTTAAAAATGCTAGCAATTTTCTTTAAAGGTCTAATCCTTCTGTTAAGTGCCTGCCCTCTGTTGTTAAGAGTGCAAGCCAGGCTGGGTGAAGGGTGTACCGTACCTGGGAATTACATCTCTGTCAGGAAGATTCCTCACATACTCCCGAACGAAGGAGCATGGGGGTCAAGATATTAAAAGAAATGAGCTATTGAGTTCCTTTCTGTGCTTATAAGTGATTATGTGGTTTTATTGCATGACTAAAGTGTGTGATATTTCTGTTGCTGACAGGGAAGGCCGCTCTAATGCTCACATTAAAGGAGATTACCAAAGAATCGGAGACGTTATGCTAAAGAACATTCAGAGTATGAAGGTAGGAATGATCCTCTAACTATTAAGCTTTGACAAGGATTAACATTAGCATGCTTTTCATTTTCATACGATGTTGCCTCTTGTGGTGTTTTTTGCCAATTGTAATCAAGGCTTATGCTATAGAAGTTCCCTTTGATGAAGTAGCAAGCGTTTGGTGAGCCCTGAGATTTCAGAATTGCAAGCTCATTTGAAATTGCCCAGCCCCTTTCCTCAGTTCACTCTCCAAATATAGGAACAACGAACACAAAAGTTCAGGAACATTTCATTTCCAGTTCTTTTTTCTTTCAAATAAGAAGGCAAAACATTGGAATACATATGGCTGAAGAGACTGTTTAAACACCGAGCGTGCCAACTTGTTCATGCAAATGTAAGTGTTAGGATATTGCAGGCATAGTGACCATAACCTGGGTATTGCTTTGATTTGAGACACTTACATTGTGCACTACGGTGCCAAGTTAGATGAAAGGTTTTTGAATAAATGCCAATAATTGCCTTTGATCCCTTTAAAGCTAAAAGCAAAAATACATGTATGAACTGTAAATCTAGGTGTAATGTTCAGCAGACTTTGCATCTGTTCTTAGTCTGGCCAGAGTAGTATTTTTGATGCTCTGTGTTACTGAACAAATAGCATGGGAGGCAGGCATGGGAGCCTGTGAAATCCCTACGGACTTTTATAGTACGGATGGATAACAGACAGCTCACTTTATTATAATGTAGCTATGCATCCAGGTCAGTGTGTGGCAAAACATGGCACTGCACCTTTGGCATGTGGATCTCAAAAGTGCTTTCGAAACTATCCAATAGCTCTTTCCTTGGTGACTGCCACTTTGGCATTCTGGAGTACTAAATGTAGCAGCCTTGAGTCCTTGGCTGGAGGAAAGGGCAGTTTAATCTTCATAGCTCTCCTGAGATGTCAGTTAGTACTAGGCTTATCTTTCAGAAGGACAGAGAGAGGTGAAGAGAGGTTAAGTGACGTGCAAGTGATTATACAGCAAATCAGAAACAGAGAACGTAGAAATCTTGATTTACAATCCCCAACATAGACAGCTTTGTCACCAATAAGGGAGCCTTACCCTTTCTCCAGTGTACTTAGCAGGAACTCCTTTTTCCTCTCGACACAATCCAGATGCGTTGGAAGAAACACAGAGGGGACTCTTCTACCTCCATCCCTGCTTTCAAGAAGTGTGCACCTTTTCACAAACAGTTTTTGGAATCCTAGAGAGCTTCTGACAGACTGTTTCTGCTCTTGGTACCTTGCAGCATTAAATTGTCTGTCCTTCACTGTCTGGAGGTCCTTCTGTGGCACTAGTCTAAAGGCAGGCTGCAGTCCTCACTGTAACTTAGACCTGTCAGTGTGCGTTCACCTTTGCCATTCTCCCTTGCCCGTTAGAGGATTTCCTTCGTGTGCTTTGAGATCCGCCACCACTGATAAGCACACATATGTGGAGGAGGAGGCAAAACCCAGCTTGCCTTTAAGAACTGCACAGGAAACAATGGAGTTAGTTAAAATTCTACCTATCTATCCTGAGATAAAAGACCTGGAAACTGACACTCCTTGTTTAATTAACATAGGAGAAATTAAAAGCAAGTAATCAATGGGCAGCCTCTGTAGTAGTCCAGAGGGTCTGCTGTGTCTTTGCCTGAATTACAGGCCTGGAAAATGAATATGCAGTGTATGGAGGAAGCGGCTTGGCTGTAGGGAAGGTATGTTTCTGGTAAAGATGTCACAAATCACAGGAGAGAGGGAATTGATTGGAAATGTGTCAAAAAGCACAAGCTTTACATTAAGCCAAACTTGTCTTCTCAAGTCCATTGAACATAAGCGTTCAATTTGTTTTTGTTGCTGGTTAATATTCTGCCGGGTACTGGGAGATTTTATTTGGCTGCTCAGAGAAGCTCTGTGCATCCTGAAGAATGTTTACCTTTTGCAAAACACAAATGAAACCCCTGTGTTACTTGTTCAAAAAAATCCTGCTGAATTGTTTAAAATAGGATTTGTGAATGTCTATGATACTGAGACCTAAATGAAGTTACGTATTTCATGCAAACTTCATTCACTTGCTGGGGCATAACTCCCCTGCTGCCAGTGGGATCATCTTAGAGACTGCACTAAGGAGAAGAGGATCTAATCCAAGGATAAAGAACTCTAACATACTCATTTCTGTTGGACAACACCTCTATTGTTGTGTTTGTTTGGATTCCCAGGAGATGTAAATTCTCGTTAATAACAGGGGAGCAGAAGCTAGAACTCCATTTGCCTGCATCTCAGTTCCCCAAAAGCACCTAAGGGAGCTGCGGCAACTAAATCCCTTCATCCTCTTAGAAAATCCCATTTTGTTTCCTAGCTCCGTATTTGCATCGTCTGGCTCTCTCCCTGTTGCACCTCCTTGCATGAGCTATGTTCATGTCATCTCCTTGCCTTTGGATTTCTCACTGATATGAGACTTAGTTTTGTTTACTCATGTACTTTCGTTTCACAGGGAATGCAGAGGGGATGGGGGGTGTACTTCAAACGAGGAATGCCATTTCTCCTTTTCAAGTGAATATCAGAGCCATTGTGTTGTACAGTGATTTTGTTTGCGAAATCTCAACTGCTGTGCTAGTTGGATTTTTTACTGGAATAGGTTTGAGCTTAGTCATGTCTCAGAGTGATTGCTAAGAGCTCTACCACATGCTCTTTTCTTTGTGCATATAAGCAACTGACAATTCACCTGTGGAAGCACAATGAGATTTTGATGGAGTTGGAGAACGGGATCAAGAACTCTCGCAAGCTGGAGACCTTTTGCAGAGATTTTGAGCTACAGAAAGTCTGCTACTTGCCTCTCAATACCTTCCTTCTCAGACCTTTACACAGGCTGATGCACTACAAGCAGATAATGGAGAGGCTTTGCAAACACTACCCACCAAGCCACATAGACTTCAGGGATTCAAGAGGTAAGTAACAGAAAAGACACCAATTTCTGGAGGGGGAATGGCATCCAAATCCATTAGAGGTGCATACCTGGGGAAAAAAAAATAAAAATCTTTATTTTTTAAGAGGAGGATTGAAAGAGGATTGAGTTGCAAAATCCAGCACTCAGAAGACCAGAAATGGTAGGATTAAGGTTGCTCTTTTAGACACATTATGCTGCAGTCTGGACAAATACTTGGAAGAGAAATCTGCTGGGGGTTATTAAACACACAGAAATGACATGCAGTTCAGGAAGTCGCTTGAACTGAAAACAGTTGGGAGGTTGGGAGAGAGCACAGGGAACACACCATATGTGCTTGTCTTGTTCCTAGCTTTCTCTAGAGATCCGCTAGGAACACAGAATATTGGCCCAGGTGAACCCTTGGTCTGACCCAGTATGGCTGCTGTTATTTTGTCTTTAAGTGTTATTTGTCTTCTTTTCCAGACATACTGTTTGCTCTATTACCATTTCCATGATTTGTTTCAGGAACTTAAAGTTGCCAACGTTTTTGGGGTTTTTTTCCAAATGTGAAAAAGAGTTTCCTCCTGTAGTCTGAACTCAGTGCCTGCTATTTCTTTCTGATGATTTGTTTTCCTCCTTTCTTACCCCCTTCCCCCACCCCCATTGTAAGCTACCTACATTTAAGGATAACTATGTTATCTGTACAGTTAGCACTCGGTGCAGATCCATGGAAGGACTTGGGCAGGGAGCAACGCTTGGCATGACTGCTCCCAGCTACAAGGTTTAGCAGAGTTAGCTGGCGAAGTTCCCTTAGATGCCGTGCGATGACGCCCACGGCAGGCAATGCACAAAACGCGGAGGTAACTTGACCTGTAGCAATAGGAAATGCCACAGAGGTCTGTGGCACCGAAGTGCTGTGGGACACGGATGTTTGCCTAAACGTAGCTCCGGCCTGAGTGATCTCAAGGAAGGCAGCCAGTAGTGCCTTCATGTCTTTTAGCCAAGGCTAGATGATGAGGATGGTGTGTCCGTTCCCACCTCCCCAGAGAGCGCAGCAGCTGTCGAAGTTTGATTCCTGCTCCACTTTTGAAATGGATACAAACGCAGGATTCAGGGGTGAAAATAAGAGAGCATGAGAAGGACAGTGTGACTCAGAGACACCATCACTCTGGGATCTGTCTCTTACTAAGGTGTTTGCGGATTTTTGTTAAAGGTCAGAGCGTAAAGGAAGCAAAAAAAAATGGGAGATGTGGATGTGAATCCCAGCAGAGAACACAGATCTCCCACTAACAGGTGAATGAACTGTGCACTGAGCAATGATGTAAGAAGGAAGAAAGAACCACTGTTACTGTTCCCTTGACTCTATTTTTTTAACAGAAATGGCTGTAACTGCTCTTCTAGCACTAAAGTCAGTCAGTGTGTTTGGCCCATTCAGAGACTGCCTGTCTGTTCAGGCGTACCAAGGTTGGTGCTTACGGACACGGTGGCACAGGGAGCCAGTCCATGAGCTGGTCCCCCAGAAAAGATCAAGTGGTGAAGTGATTTTCAGCTTAGTTCTCCGAGTCGACCTACTGCATTGTTGGCACAGCAAAAAGACAAGGAAAGCAGATCGGCAGCAGCCTGCACTTGATTTGGCTTCTGCTGCCGCAGCGTGGGACTTCGTAGTGCCTGCTTCCTCCTGTATCCCACCTGATGCTTCTTCACACAGCAAAAAACCCCTATGACAATGGAGATTTTCCTTAGGAAATTCACTCCCAGGTCTTAAGTCACTCGTTGGTAGTGTCTTTGGAGAGAACGAAGTAGAGTCGTGATGCAACTCAGTGACGTGCAGCCCTTTTAGTTGCTCTCGTTGCTGGGACCAAGGGCAAACCCCAAGATTACGGTGTTTAACATCTGAAATGATACAATAAATGACACTGCCATTTCCTGGTGTTTTCAAATACGGACCTGACCCAGTGTGCTGCAGGCAGGGGGAAAAATTGTTTTTTTCTTTTTCAAGGATAGAGAAGATCCCTAGATTAATTGGAGATGTGGGAAGTTAAGTCCTTTAGGAGAACCCATTCATTGGTGCTCTGAATTTACTCGAGTATTCCTACAAAGTTCCTGTAGCTAAAATAGAGCAAACTTTTGGTTGAGGAAATAGACTGTTTCTTCATTACACTCCACCCTCTCCCCTCCACTCCCTAAGATGATGTCCAGAGTTTGTGTGGTTTTTAGTCTGCCTGAGTAGCTTTACACTGTGAAGGAGAAGGGTAACACAAGAAGGGTGATGCTCATAAGCTGGGTGCTGCAGACAAAAGCCATCTTTCTTTTTGAACATTCTTGTACATTTTTAATAAGCTTTTTATGTTTTGTCCATCTAGCTGCTTTGGCTGAGATTTCTGAAATGGTGGCTCAGCTCCATGGCAATATGATAAAGATGGAGAACTTCCAGAAGCTGCATGAACTCAAGAAAGACTTGATAGGCATAGACAATCTGGTGATCCCAGGAAGGGTAAGTAGCAGAGTTGTGATCAAGGTCTGATACAATTTCAGAGTATTAGGTACACTTTAGAAGCCTGTTTATTAGGAGCAGCTATGAAATTGCCTTTCCTCATATGAACTTTCTTCTCTCACCGAAAACTATAAAATATATACACAACAATACCGTAGAAAACAGCAGCCTTTAAAGCGGGAAGAGGCAATCATCTTTATTACCTTTTTACTGATTTTATTAGGTTTATCTTGTGTATAGATTTGGACGGTTGTAGGCAATTCCAAACATCTATTACAACAGAGGCAGTAAAAATGTATTTATCACAGTGGTCAGAGCTTGAGCAATTGCACATTTCCTCATTTCTTGCTGCCCCTTTTTTTTTCTTTTTTTTTCCTCCAACCGTTGATGCTAGAGCTTGGCAGATTAAAGGAAAGACATTTGTGCCCTTTCACGATGCCTAGCTTTGAAACTCATGGCCCTGGGGACAAGCAGTCTCTTTAGTCTACATGTAACATTAGGCAATAATTTTTGAGACAGTGTTGCCTTAAGTAAACACTTTTAATGTTAGGGGTTTTTAAAATGTTTTAATGTTATAAAAATACCAACATCTCTTTCTTCATTGTCATGCTTTTTTAAAAATGGAGGTTTAATTCAGAATAAATGAGCCTCAGTGTAATATTTGTAGCCTTTTTTACTTTTCTAGGTGCATGTATCTGTGCATGCAAACTTGAGAGTTGTCTGTTGAAGTAATTTCCTCCCCACTCCTTGACTTTTGTCTGTAATACACAAAACCAGTCCTTGCAGCAACTGAAATGCTGGGGAAAATGCATCACTAGACTATTCCCGCCCCATATGCATTTCTGGGAAACAGCTTGGAAAAACAGATGAGTTTTGCATTGAACTGCAAATATGGCAGTGCTTGAACTTGCCCTGCAGCCCAGCCATCCAGCCCTGATGCGGTCCTGCAGGACGGCTGGACCACCGCCGGGCGAGAGCCGCAGCCTGGGGTCTGCTCGCTGTGCCGTGGCCGTGTCTAGTGCCACGGCGGGGTCGCGGCACAGAGGCAGCTTGCTGAGCTCTTTAGGGTCTAGTTTTCATTTAAGGATTCAAACATTTAGAAAAAGGGGTTTGAAGTTGTGCCATTGGGAAGGCAGTGCCGAGCAGAGGTATTTCTGGATTTGTGGCTGTTCCCCGCTCCCTCGCTTTGCCTCTTCCCCGTCTCCCAGGCTTACGCCTCCTTCCAGTGACCCACAGACCGTTCGCTTCCTTGGCAAGCCCCTCAGGACATTTCACAGCCCGTGCACATCTCTTATCACATGAAATTAAGTGCTGTCATCGGGTGTTCCTGCTACCCTATTCTATTTAAAGACAGAGCAGTCTTCCTGTCCTAGGAAGTTCAAGAAACAGGCAGACGGGGGGGCAGAGGTGGTTTGCCTGCCAAGGCAAAAAGCATTGGCCACCACGCTTGGGCACGAGCCCAAGATGTTGCTGCTTCCAGCTGCTCTTCTGGCTCCAACTGAAGTCCCTGCCCCGGTGCAGGGCCGGGCTGGGAGGCAAATGCCACCGTCACCCACGGCTGGGTTTACGTGAGCTCCGTGTCCCAGAGGAGAAGTCTCGTGTTAGGCTGGTGATTCAGCTGTCCTAGAAGAGGCTGTAGGTGGCCATCCTCTTCACGTCGTCCCCGACTGGGGTCTCTGCCGCCACGCAGCAGGTTCCTATATTGGGTGTTAAAACATGCCGTGGTCAGTTGCGCTTGCAATGACCTGCAGCTCTTGATTCGTGTGTTGGCGCAGCACTTGCCATGGCGGTGCTAAGCCTGCTAGTGACTATTAGGTGGTACTGTGTAAATACTAATTATGATTAATGTTCTTTGGTAGCCAGCAACAGCTTCCAGTGGCCTCTCTGGTAACGTGGGCATACCGCGATATGGGGATAACCACCTCTAGTCACTTCTTCCACCCCTTAGCCCTTACGGGATTCAGGTGGGGGGACTGGACACATCACAGCAACCCTAAGGCGACCAGAGTGTCTCTCTGAACAGATTAATCTTAGCCAGTTTATTCCTAAGCTGCAGGTGATTCTGATGCTTTATATGCCTTTTACATGCACAATTATGAGCAGAATGGCCGTAGAAAGACTGTAATAAATAAATATACACCTCTTGGCAGAAGCTCGAGGGAGCGACTGAAAAATGATATTTTCATGGATTTCAGATAAGTGGAGGGGTGAGTTATGGTATAGTTCACAGTAAGGCCAGAAAATCGAGCATTTTGAAAGGTTCAGATGTGGTACTTCTCCTTTAATTCCATCCCTAAACATTCTTAAACAGTTTGATCTGAATTAATGTACTGTATTATATGACGTGGATGGTACTAGGATAACTCACACTGCCAGACAAATTTCCTTCTTCTACTGCTGCTGATGGTGATGTTGATTTGTGTAGCTGATTTTACGTCTCAGTGAAGAGCTATGTATGCCATATGCACAACAGAAGCTTACCAGTGGCTAACCAATAACATACAGGCCAACTTATCATTAGTTTTTACATCATTTGTACCATGAAAAATACTCATTCAAAACTGATGAAAGAGGGAGCTCTCTGAAGGAATCAATGTTAGGTAAAGAAAATTTTGCTTAGCTGAATTTTCTTAAAATGAAAGAAAGACTATGAAGGAGTTTGTCCTAAAGATAGTTACAAATGGAAATAAATTATCCCATAAATAAGACTTTTAACATATTTAATAAAGAAAATAAAAAGTCTTGGTGACTGATAGGCAAGTCAGTCCTATGACCAAGTAGTCATATTTATGTTTGCATAATAAAAACTCATCATCGCTTTTGCAGAAGATACATATTTGTTTTGTATTTGTTTCCCATAGGAGTTCATTCGACTGGGTAGTCTTAGTAAGTTGTCTGGAAAAGGCTTACAGCAACGGATGTTCTTTCTGGTAAGCAAGAAAACAGTTTTTCTTTAAATAACGAAATGTAACTATAGGCAACTATTAGACATACTGTTAGACTTGAATTGTGAATTACGGTATTTTTAAACAGCCTTATTTAAGTTAACATAATACATCACCTGTATTATGTATGTAATGCATCATAATACCTCCTAGCACATTGTCTTAAATAGAAGCAGAGTTGTTATACAATGAAAAGTGGCACCAGGATTAGTGATCATATCCAGAAAAGAGGATAAAGAATAACTCCGGGTGGTAAGAACGATAATCCACATAACACTCTTGGGACACATTACAGAACCAAGTTTCTCCACAAAGCATCCAGTTTCAGCCTGCGAGTGCGCAGCATGTTGATGGACCTGCCTTTACCTGGAGGTACATTTTGTAGCTCCTGCACTAGGAAAGGTTATCTCCTCCCACCATCACTCAGCATTTTCAGGTTACGGTGATCCCACTCGGTCTCCGATCCACAAGAGCCGACCAGATGGTTCCTCCTCTCTCCTTCTTCCCAGCCAGCTGACTTCATCCCAAGCTCCCCATCCTGCTGCTGCTGAGCCCTTGGTGCTGGGGCACTGGGATGCCCTGCAGAGTGCATAGATTTTCTAGTCCAATGTTACAGGGCAAAACATTAAAGAGTCGGTGCAGTATGGCGGGAACGTATCCTTGGCTGCTTGTCTGCAAAAGGTGAAGACAGTGGGTGTGTAGAAAAGCTTGTGAGTGTGCTAGGTTTTACAAGTTGTTTGACATTTAATCTTTCAAATGAGCCAAAGGTGTAACCGCTGAATCTACTTGAGTAGGATTATCCTCTGCCTTTAAAGGCACTGAAGAGGAAGCCTTATGAATATGGTGCATATTTTGTTGTATACCACCATTCTTGTTACCGGATGGTGCATTGATATTATACCTGTATAAAACGTGAAAAAAGTTGAGACTAGACTCTCAAGTCAGTTGCTCACGCTGTCAAAGAAGTCTTTGGTCTGTCTCAAGCACTGGAATCTTTTTGGAGATAAAATCCTGGGTCAGTATTCTAGGACTCCGAATACATGTGTAATCATTGGCAAAATTAAATCCCCCTCTAGTGGCTGATCCATACAGCTTCGTGAATTATTGCTGTTGGATTTTAGACGTCTGTGGTGGGAGCTCTGTTTCACACCACAGAGTATGATTTTCTGGATGCATCTGTCTGGTTTGAGAAAAACATCCTTTGACCCAGGTGGCACATTGAAAATATGCCATTCGTTTTATGGCAACAAAATACAAGCATTTGACATGCTTTTGACAACTGGTGTTACATGCAGGAAGCTCTACAAATTGAGATACTCAGTCTCTTCACCTTGATGTTTCTAACTTAAATCCATCAACCTTAAAACAGCTTCCTTCTGAATATGGGGAGTAAAAGATAGCCACTTACTTTGTAAAAGTTAAGTTGGACACATCTCTCTCGGGCCTGTTTGCTTATCTTTCCACACAAATCAGAAGAAAATATTGGTGAAACACACTTATCTTGCATAGCTTCAGAGTGTGAAACGTACTACTTGGTTTCACTGCTGTTGTGGCTTGTTAGTTCTGACCCAGAGATCACAAAGGGAATATTAGAAGGCATCAGAAGATATCCAGTGGGAAATGATGGGAACATGTCTGAGACTAGCTGGGAAGGAAGGCAGGGAAAATAACAGATGCTAAGACTAGGTGCTGGAGTGTTTGCGGAAGCCAGTATTTTGGATTCATGCGTTAGGACTGCCATAAAAATAGTCAGCCAGTACTGCCTAACTTTCTTGTATTTACCATTCTGATGGGTTTTTTTCTACATACATGCCAACAAAATTCTAATAATGCTTATTTTTGCTTTTTAGTTCAACGATATCTTGTTGTACACAAGTAGAGGCCTGACAGCATCGAATCAGTTTAAAGTCCACGGGCATCTTCCACTGTATGGCATGACAGTAAGTATTGTGAGAACTTAAGGGATTCACGCTTAAATGGCCATTTCTGGACCCAGCTTAATTGCTTGATGAGTTTCTGCTGGAGTGAAAGCAGGAGCAAAGGGCTATTCTCTGATTCAGAGAAGCTGTGGTTATGTTCTACAGTGCCTGACGGGGCTGTGTTGGGTTCGGCGTGTGTTCATGCAGCCTTCTACACAAAGGTGATTATATAGCAGAAGGGGGGGGGAAGGCATTTTGGGGGGCAGCTTCCTCATAATGTAAACTTCTCGTGAGATGGGTTCTTTATTTTTTTAAAACCATAAATTTAACCATGATTCTTGCAAGTAATTCATCACCAATTGCTTATAGACACACTGCAAGGCAAGTAAACAGTAGCAACAATCTAATTTCTATTAAAAAAAAACATTTCCAATGTTTTCAGCTCTGTATCTTAAAGCCAAAGTAGTGGGAAACTGGCAGCAATATGTCATTTGGAGCTCTTGTTGCAATTCCTCTGGAAAACAGCCAATCTGAGCCAATCGCACCTGGTTACCTCTTCTTACATAATTTCAAAAATATTTTTGCTATTTTCAAAACACTTGCATTCCCCCCCCATTATTTTCATTGGAACTTCTCATGGGTTTGTATCCACTCCATACTGTTTTCCTGAGAATTGAGTTAGATAATCACTACCACAGTAACTGAATTTCTCTAAACACCTGCAAGGCTTCAAGTTTTACCTAGCATTTCTAGGAATCTACTCAATTATTGATGTCCATTCGGTGTGGACTTGTTCACAACAGAACTGTGTTATGCTGCAGTGTCCAGAGCACTCCCAGCCATAAACATATCTTTTTGTATGAGTCACTCTTCTGATAGAAGTACCACTGTTTTCCTTTTTTTTTTTTTTTTTTTTACACAAAGCAGACAAAGCCATGCTTTTGGTTTAGAAGGTTATTGCAGAACTTATTGTTTTTCCAACTTGCAAGCCACCATCTTTTTCTCAATACCTAGCTCAAAATTGCTGTTTGTGAACATTGCTCTTAGTTTTCTTTTCCCCAATGGTAAAAGCTTGTTCAGTTCACTGTTTCACCTTAAGAAATATGTACTTCCTGCAATCTGACTGCATTTGGGCTTTTATCTCTCAGATAGAAGAAAGTGAAGAGGAATGGGGTGTTCCTCACTGTCTAACACTACGAGGTCAACACCAGTCCATCGTTGTTGCTGCAAGGTAATTCAGTGGAGACAACAGACACATATAAACTGTATTTCTGTGCAGCTTTCACAGTGGGACAGATAGAAAAGCAGAGAGGCATCATTTTGTTTGGATTTGCTCCTGAAACAATTTCAAAGCTATATTCTTTTGTGAAAGCCACCTGGGGGAAAAAAAAAAAAGGCTGAATAGTTGAATGGGACAAAATAAAGTGGCAATTGTGCAAGTCAGAAGGAAAACTAAGTTATTAGGAAAAAAACCTAGCATCTTGTGTCTTTATTTATTTATTTAAATTAAAAGTAAGCTCAGCTTGTGACTATTTCTTAGAGTTTGCTTTCAGCCTGTGTGAAAGTGAATAAGACCTGAATTGTCATTTTTAGTACCCGCGCTGAAATGGACAAATGGACTGAGGACATTCAGATGGCAATAGACCTGGCAGAGAAAAGCAGTGGCCCTGCCCCAGAGTTACTGGCTAGCAGCCCACCTGACAATAGTAAGTAAATGCTAGAGAGCAGGTTTTACGCACTTTCGTCAGTATGATTGGTGACTGCTTCTAAGCAAAGTCGTGAAGAATGCTGGCCACAGGTCGAATTGATACATTTGAAGTTGATTTATATATGCATATAGATTTATATATGTGCCATTTTAATGTTCTTGTTGACGGTAGCAGAAAGTTTCACTGAACAGAGAAGTGACTTAAGCGTAATGATTCCAGGAACTATTTAACAAGATTTGGGCAGTGCCTGTCCTTGGAAGGTATTAAAAGCACCAAGAAAGCATGGTAGTTAGTCTTTGATTCTAACATTTGCAGAAACATGTAAAAAAAAAAATAATCTACTTAGCATCTGCACAAAATTATTTCTAAAAGCATGTTTTAAAATTAGTTCACAATATTGTGGACAGAATTTATTTGTTTAATTTTTCCAATTATATATGTTGTTGCATAGAGGAAGAAAGATGCTTTTTCCCTGCATTTCATAGAGTCTCCTGATGAAACTACTGTAGACCAGGAATCTGAGGACGACCTCAGTGCATCCCGCACCTCACTCGAACGTCAGTCACCACACCGTGGCAACACTACGGTGCACGTCTGCTGGCACAGAAATACCAGTGTTTCAATGATCGACTTTAGTATTGCTGTGGAGGTATCTGCCTCAGAACGATCTGAACTGCAGCTCCCGACTCGCTCTTGAATGACAATTTCCTTTTTGCTCCTCCTTAATAAGTGCACTATTCCATTGTCTCCTCCTGGGGAAGTTTCAGGCACACCTATTAAACTGCCTCCCGGATCCTCAAACGATGGCATAAACCATCAGTCAAGAAACACGTATCTGCTCCCTTAGTGCATCTTTGTAAAATCAGTTAGAGTGGTAATTTTCATAGAATTAACTGTCCAAAAAAACGCTGATGCCCTTTAAAATTTAAAACAGGTCAAACTGTCTTAATGCTTTCAGTTACAGAGGCATTAAGTCATTGCTTGAGCTGAAAGGATATTGTCTTTAGCTGCTGCAGCCAGAGTTTTAATTATGTGTATTACTAACGTACTTTCTTTACCTAGCCATCTTTTCTGGAACCTTGTCTCATTGCTCAGTGTCATCTGCTTTTTCTTTATTTGCATTTTCCACCTTAAAATAAGAATCCTTTTTCCCCCCCTGATCACAGCTAAGCCAATTTGATACACATTTGTTAATTGTGTACTCAACAGACGAGATGCAGACATTGACTTTTCAAAGATTAAAATGAAAGAAGCCTAGTCCAGTGTAGGTTTTAGGATGAGGTGGTAAGCAGGCTTAGGAGTTCTTCCTTCACCCAAGACAGTCTCCAAGTACTTTATCACAGTCCTCATCAAATGGAAATTTATGGTCAATGAAATGGTAAAAGGAATCTTAAAGCTGAGTCAACTTGCGCTCACAAGGCAGCTCTCAGACATCAGGCCACTGTGGCTCTAGAGATGTATGGATGCAGAACATAGAGATGCAAGGACACACCGTATTCATAGTTTGTGTAACTGCCTCTGTTTTTAAACAGAAGGTGAGTTTATTGTTGAAATATGACAAAGAAAATTATTCTGTACTAGAAAGCACCAACTACAGAGCCTCATTTTGATCCCATGGAGGTGGATTTTCTGCTCTTTATACCCTTATATCCTGCAAGGGAGGAATAGTTCAGCACAGAACAGGGTCTTGTATTTTTCCCTAAAGCAGTTAGGGTCTTATTATAAATAGATACAAAACTTAAACCAGTGACTAATTCTAACACTTATCACATTTAGTTAGGCAAATCTTTTGATCTGAGATCAGTGCTCATTCTTCCTTATTTTCATTCCTTCCCATCCCTCAAATGAATGCAAGCAAAGCAGCGAAGACCAAACACACCCTGGAAACATACGTTGTTCTGTGAAAACATCTTCAGCTCCACTGCTGTTCCATGTGTGGCAGGTTACGCTCATGCTCACATCATTCTGTTGGTGGCTCTCACT
Source organism: Buteo buteo (assembly GCF_964188355.1). NCBI lineage: Eukaryota > Metazoa > Chordata > Aves > Accipitriformes > Accipitridae > Buteo > Buteo buteo. The sequence continues at coordinate 5,167,991 of NC_134184.1, read as the reverse complement.
TCAGCATTATCGTTTATTTTCTTTGTGTCTCTCCCTCCTTTCTGTCTCTCTCGTGGTAGAAGATCCTCTCTCTGTCAGTGACTGTACTTCCCTACCTGCTGGACTGATCAGTGATCAGCGGCCTGTTTCCATTTCATATGTCTGCTGGTACCGAATGCAAAGCCTGTCCTTTTATGATATCCTCCAGAGTAATGAGGTAACAGAAAATTAAGGAGTATACCTATAATTTAGGGCAAGGAGGCAGCAGTCCAGATATCAGAGAATGGGATGATTTAAAGCAAAGGCTTTAAATGTATATCCAAGACTGGTGAAAACAGAATGTTTTCAAGAATATTTCATTTGTAGTAGATACATCAGGACCACCAGACTTTGACTATTAAGCTTTACAGATTATATAATGCAGAAGCTAATCACTTAATGAGAATGATGTAAACAGCTATTTTGATCTAGGTGAGAGCCCTTACAAGGAATGGGAAATAATTACTAATTCACTGAGAACTCCCCTTCATTTGCAAGGCACAATGATACTGGACTTCACATCTTCACTATGTGAAGAGTGATTTCTACTGCCAGCTGTTAAATACTTGTACTTGGTTACGGCTTCCTCCTCGTTTTTGTTAAAATATCCAAAATCCAGCTAAGAATAAGGTTAACAGTCCCTGCTTTTGAAATCTTTGAAAAGTTACCGTGTGAACTCACTGGGTACTGAGCACTCAATCTCTATCTGCAATTCTAAAGTATGTCATAACTTTCCTTTACATCACAAATTCATGTCAGACTTTCTGTTTCCATTATTCAATTTAAGTATCATTTCAAAAGAACAAAGGCAGACTAGGATAACAAGATTGATGTTTAGTAATATATTACTGAAAGCCACCTCAAATAAAAAAAAGCGTAGTAGGTTGATGTTTTTGCAAGTACCCAGCTACAAACAAAAAAAATGTTACATGAAGTACTACTTAGTAGTAGAAAAATGCAAAAGAAAGTACGTCCATTCAACCAAAACATTTTCACATACAACAAGGTCACATACAACCAGATAAAAGCAGATAATTTTTCTTACAATAATTAAACTGCAGGTACCTTTCACTGTTTTATTTGGCTACTTTTGATCTGTTTCAGAACCAGCTGTCTGGAAATCTCCTAAGAAAATTCAAAAACAGCAATGGGTGGCAGAAGCTTTGGGTGGTGTTCACCAACTTTTGTATGTTCTTCTATAAATCGCACCAGGTAACAGACTGCACAAGTGCGTGTGGCTGGAGAAGTCCTTTTGTTTTTTCAAAGCGGTAGCAGAGATAAAAGCAGACATCGGTCATGGATGGTGAGGGTGGGATAAGTGTGTGTGCTGGTCACAGCTATGCAGCCTTTACTGCTGCTGGAACATGGGGCAGAGCCTGTTCTCAATCTGCTCGCTTGTCAATTGAGGAACACATGCTTGTTTCCTAAGATTTGGACAGTCACAGTACATATCCCTAAAAAGTACAACAGATATCACTGCTGCTCAGAAATTGTGGTGCAAGTTTAAACAAGAGTTTTCTCTTGTACAAATTCTGAGATTATTACAATAAAAAATTTAATAGTGACTTACAAATTTTGTTTACCATTACTAATGCTTAAGTAAGTCAAACAAGAGAGAACAGTGGCCAATGATTAATCCTTCTGAGCAAACATCCCACTGCAAAAGTAGGGGGCTTTCTGTCTAGAATCTGTTGGACTTTGGAATCTCTGTGTTTGAGCACAAAATAATTCCAATTGCTACGTTGTCCTTTCATTGCTATAGAAATCCCTAACAATAGGGTTTCTGCACTAAAGAAAAGAATGAATTGTAGGATATTCTACTCATAAGTGGGATAAAGAAATGATTTGTTCATACATGCCATGCCATGAAGTGAAAGGACTTAAGCAATGCATGCTGCAGGGTGGCTGGTACATTTCTAAAGGAGCAGGTGTTTGCAAGCCTGGGATGAACATACATGGTGCTCTGCCAATGCCAGATGGAGCTTTATGTTCGTTAATTTGAAAGTAGTGAAAGTCCAAGATTTCGGACAACTTTATGAGCAAATCCTCATAGGATCAGTCTGCAGCAGACCCTTATGAGAAGCATCTATGAAGATGGGCCAGCTGAAACTACCAGACAATTAAGTTCATTGTGATTGTATAAAGCTGGTATTTTTCCATGTGCATGCGGAAACACGATGATGACCTTTAAATGAGTGTGTATCTATCTTCCATTTTACTTATGTGCTCTCTTTACTTAAGGGCATTTGATCTCACAGCATTTTCCATCATTTCTTTTCAGGACAATCATCCTTTAGCCAGCCTTCCTTTATTGGGATATTCCCTTACCATTCCTTCCGAATCTGAAAACATTCACAAAGATTATGTGTTCAAGCTACATTTCAAATCCCACGTGTACTACTTCAGGGCTGAAAGTGAATACACATTTGAAAGGTAAGTCAGTCTTCTGTGAGAGGGAATTTTGTTAAATTCCAGGGTATTTTTCCAAACGGGGTTAGTAGGTGCAAAATTTAGTAAATTGATTCAGTAATATGGGCAAGTAGTGCAGCACAACTAGAGAAAGAACCCTTTAAAATTTTAAAAGAAATTTTACACCTGATAATGCTGGAAACCAAGGGGTTGGTTTTGATAATGTGGTAGCTGTAATAGTAATCACTACACAACCTGTGTTACGTGCAGGAATTATCTGGTCAAAATTGGTCAGGCTGGCTGCACAGGGAGCTCTATATTTCAGACTTCAGGAAGCATGTAAACAGATCCCAGGACTTTTCAGAATAACTTCACTCCCTCTAGGACAACTGGACAGAAAATCCACACCTGAAATAAAATTCTAATTTTTCACAGAAGCGGCTGTTCTTACTATGTATTTATGCCACTTCAACATGTAACTTTTACACCTCCCACTGAATTTCAGACACAGAGAACACTAGGAAACAGGCACTACTCCTCCTAAATTGTGGTTTGACATTGTTCATACTGGGAACTAATTTAGCTCTTTTATATGAAGCATTAACATGTCAAAAATCTTAATGTCCTCTCTTATTGAAGAAAGCTATTATTAGCCATGTCAGTCTAAAACTATAAATAAGGCAAATTGTGGGAAAGAGGTGATTAAATAAGGGAGTAGAATAGAAAAAACACAAAAGCCCTTTCTCAGTTTGAGGCAAAAGAAGTAGGAACTGCAGCTAAGTTACATTTTTACACCCTAGAATGAAGAGTTTGGTCTCAACTGCTCATCACTTGGACCATCCAGGAAAAAAAAAAAAAAAGAGAAATTTGGTGTCTGCAGAACAAGTAAAACCACTACTAAGTTCACGAATTTTGGGTCCCGTCCCCTGTGTTTATTCTCTCTAAACCTCCCTTCATGTGTGCATTTGGCAGTCATTTGGATCTAGAGCCTCTTGACTTCAGATAGATTTAGGAGTAGAGTAGCAAGCAAGATGCTCCTGTAGGCACTGACAATAAAACTGTGTACAACTAACAGCACAGACTGTCTCTTTCAAGAAATTCTTTCTTAGGAACTGACCGTTCTTTTGTTTGTGTGTCTCCTCGTGCCTCCTCACAGATGGATGGAAGTGATCCGAAGTGCCACCAGCTCTGCCTCACGCACTCGAGCTCTGAGTCATAAAGAGCCTCACGCCTATTGACGGCTAAACAAGCCGCCGTGTTGATTGTCCAGCAGCTGCTGATTTTCTAGAGGACATTTGAAACTCTTTTCTCCCTCCAAGTTTAGTAAAACTTACTATTTGGTAAAAGAAAAGAAAAAAATAAGTATGGTTTTGCAGAAGCTTTCACAATTCCTCAGCAAAACTGTTTAAGTTCTCCATATGTTCAAACTAGCTTACCATCATCCCAGTGGCTGCAGTTTGTTTCATGTCTTGTATTTTGTCATTCTGTGCTGTTTTTAGCTTGTGCCAGTATTAAAATATTGTCCTTATTAGAGTGCCAAATGCCAAAAGACATTTTGTTGCCTCAAGGATTGCACCTAAAAAAAAAAAAAGATGACTTCACAATCTGAAAACTTTCTCCTCTGAGGCAAACACTATTTCTTCTCTTTTCATAAAAATATATTATTTTTTTTTACCATGTTAATCTGTAGACTGCTGGATTTTTAAATGTAGATGGACTTTCACAGTATAGAATATAATTATATATACAGCAAGCAGTCTCACAGGAATGAGATAACTTTCAGATTTCATTTTTTTCCCAGTCTTTCTACATTTAATCTGCAAGGAATTACTAATTTTCTGTCTTAACAAAGAAACAGTTTACAGCTCATTCTCATTTCCCTTTGGGGTTACAAATCCACATGGTATAAATAAAGTATAGGCTCCTTATCTAACACTTTTCTTGGTGCAAGTTGACCAAATTGTTCATCTGTTGGCTTTGAAAAGTGAATACTACTTGCAAGATGAAAAAATTTTAAAATAATCCAGTGCAATATTATTTGGGCTGTTAATGTACTGTGAATGGTATGTACAAGAAGAAATTAAAGGCTGTGGTGACATTCTGCTTTTTGTTTTACAAACTTGAAAGAAAACCTGTATGCTATGAGAACCGCAGCTCTTTGTGATTAATTTGTAGTGTTTCGGTAACTAAATTGCTGGGGTACGCCTGCAGCCCCAAGTTTTCATCCTGCCCGTTACACATCTTAGCAGGACTTCCAGCTTCTTGTTGGCATTTCAGCCTCTCCCTCTCCCCCCAGTGCTCAGTACACGGAGAGCGACAGATAAACCGGCAGCAGAAACAGCCATTCCGTACGCCTGGCTTTGACCTTCGCTAACACTGTACTTCGGGTAAGCCGTTGGCCCGCTCAGAAGGTTGGCAGCACTAAGTCAGTCCACTATTGCTTAGATGCTTTTCTTTGATAAAATGAAGAAACATTTCCTCACGAGGGTGACGTAAAACTTCCATTAACAGAAGCTCAACATCCTGGAAACACATCTGTCCCTGTTATGGGCCTTTGAGGAAACAGTGCTAGGCAGAGGGGGCCTGAATATAGATATGGGGAATGAAGCTGGGACAATTCTACCCCTTGTTTTTCTTTGTCTAGCTATTCACTTTGTTAATGGCTTACCTATGTGCGATGTATAAAATGGCTTACAGCTTTGCTCACAACAAAAGGGAATAAAATACCTCACAATACTATTATATATAGTGCTATTTCAAGACAGCAAAGCCTTCTTTCTGTTCCACCCCCCCCCGCCGCCCTGCATCCCAAAGAGACACATACGTACCTCTCTCTCTCTCTCCATCCAAAAAGAGGATAAGCAGGAGTCCCCATGGCCAAATCCAAGCCACCCTGACAAAGGGAAACAAGTAATTCAGCATGCTTCCTGCAGCTGCGTGGGAACCTTCAAACCCCTGGGCAGGTAACTTGGTTTGCAGTTGGTCTTTTCCTTGGCTGTTTCCCCTGGCTATCAGTATGGATGTAATAATCACATCTACCCTACAGCATCGCCTCTAGCCGTTTATGACATGATGAAGGACAAACTTAGAAAGTCGGTTGGAAAATCTGAAGAACTTTTTCCCAATTGCAGATCCCATAGGCTTGTCCGTTCCAAGCCAGGGACCCTGCTCTGTAGGGCCAAAGCAAGTAAATTCAACAGCCTCAGCGAACCAATAATGTACAGGAACTATAGTCCTTCACGGCTGACCAGGAAAAGGAACAGTGATCTTTACAATGACTTAAAGGCCAAATAACTCGGCATAGATTAACACCAATCCACAGCAGCCTGCGGGCTTGGGAAAACAAAGCTGAAGAAGCAACAATGCACTGGTGCTATTAAGTGCAGTAAAGGGCTACAGACCTTACCCCCACACACCCCAAAAAATCATAACTGAGCTGTAAAACAGTATCTGTAGCAACTTACAAGCTCTACTTCTGCATCAGAACAGTAAGGAAATCCAAGCCACCATCAATGTACTAATTAATAGCTCCACTCTACAATTGTAAGAGTATCTGCAACTACGTAAATATTTATGTAATAATTCCTATCCAACCCTCTCCTTCCTCCCAAGCCATGCTAAGATCCTTCATTTGGGTTTTTAGGGGAGGCAAGGGAAATGGGACAACTGCTGGCTACTGAATATGCATTTTTACATATAGGAAAGCTTTTCTCTGAAATGAACTACTGAAAAGTTAGGGAATACTTAACTATTACATCTATTGCAGGAGCCTATGCTCCATACTGCTACAAGTTCAACCACCAATGACTGCTAGGTCCCTACATTGTCCTTTGCAATTGTAACAGTAAAAAGATATTTTGGGGTTTTTTTTTTTAAATGGAAATTATATTGAGGGGCATGCCCTTCATTCAGCTAAAACTGAATTTTATTTTAGATCACTGGGGCTTGTGGGATTCAATCTTTATTCATGTTATCTGCTCCAGTAGTATATTCTGAGCTCTCAAAAGAAAGGCTTTTATTTACATTCCTGAAATCCAATAACACCTTTTCTAGGTATGTTTCATTTATCATGACAGCAGCAGAGACCTAGTTAGGCTGTGGATGCAAATTCGGTGCATCCACCTGATTCATCATTCAGCATTTTCACCTTTTTTTGTATTTTTTCTACAGAAAAGAGATTTTAAATAAGTTTTTTTTTTCTCCTTCTTTACCAGCGTGATTTTTTTTTTTTTTTAATGGAACTGGTCAAACTGCTGTCATTTAAACAGAAGTACATTTATCAGCATTCTTCTAGTTCTTTAGTTCTAAGGTTAACCCAAAACTGAAATCATGGTAAGAGAGTAAAAGCGACTGTCTTGACAGTCGTATTGTACAATCAGTTGAAGTTTATGTGTGTGAATAAAACAACTCATGGTTTACTAGAAAGCTGTAATACATAACCACTTACTTTTAACCGTGACATCATACTGCTGTCCATCTTGAGCAAGGCGAGGAGACACGCAGGGTCACTGTGTGCCAGGTTAGTAGCCATGACTAAATACACCGTTCTCGTGTTTCAGCAGCGGGAAAAACCCTCAAACTGGTCACTCCAAGAGATTTACTCTTGTTGTTGTTACTCACCATGAATAATCAGTTGCTAGCTTCAAATAATGAAGAAATAAAAGCAAAACCATGAACTTTTTATTGCCACAGGAAGTTGCACCACAGGCAATGGGATCAGCAAAGCCTGGACTCCTGGGGATTTTTTTTTCCACAAGACTAAGCATCTCCATTTCTCTGCTGTCTAACTTTTAGCTTTCATTAAGACGTTAGTATTTATTAATATATCTATCTCAGGCTTACCTATTTTCACAAAAATTTAAACAAACACTTTTGAGACCTCAATGCCTTTGTAAATTCAGATGAAACAGGCTGAAAGAGAAGTTAAATTAGCAGGTAGGGAAACACACACTGTGATTGCAGAAATCTTGCTAAAGGTCTGACTAGAGAAAAGAGATCTCGCAAGGAAAACTCATTTCAAAGACAAAACCAGGGGCAATATCCCACCATTCCATCAGCCAAGAACAAACCAGAGAAAGAAGCAAGACCCAAAAAGCCTGATTTTGATAATTTTTTCCTTTTTACACAGGACCAATTATGTTGTCTCCCTCAAAAAAAAAAAAATCTAGCGTAATTATGGATATGCAGATAGATAGGCAACTCTAGTTGCTAGAGCTCACACACATACAAACACCCCCCCCTCTCCCCTGGGACCACAGAAAAGTTGGTAGAGAAAAAAAATTGGCAACAATGTGGCACACACATTTTTTTTAACAAGAGAAAATACTAATGAAATACAATTATAGGAGGGCAGCTGTCACACAGTTTGTCACCGGTTTGGTTCTATGGGTAACTAAGGATGTGCTGTCTGGCTTGAAGCTAATGCAACTTGACTGGGCTGGCACAATGGGGACTACAAAGCAGGTTTTAAATCATTGCCATCTGTAAATTGGCACATTGTCTTACTATAGGACAAACTGTAATAGAGAACTGCACATATTTAACCAAAACAGTACGCTATCAAGTCACTTGCATGTGTAGATAAAAAAACCTTAATCAAGAAAAGAACTAAATTTCCCACATAGTTAGGCCAGTTGTGAGATATAAGCTTACTAAATTCCCCAACAGAAAAAAAAAAAAATCTCAACATTCTTGCTCAGGAAGTATTGTTTTGAGTTTAAACAAGAATATTCTCTTGTACCAATTCTGAGATTTTTACCATTAAAAACTGAACACCAATTTATAAACTTTCTGCTTACCATTACTGACACATGGGCAGTAACTGAGCTAGGGACCCGCAAGAGCATCCCCTCCTCGGAGGAGAAGACCCCCAAATCTCATCTTTTTTACTGACCACTCAGATGGCAAAATTTCGTTAAACTTTTCCTTCTTTATTTCTAGGTCATGTAGTTTACAAGGCGTTTATTATGTTGGTGTAGAGTGACAAAAGTAAAATTTAAACACACAGTTATAAACAGGCAGCAATATTACAGAAAACAAGATATACACTTTTAATTGTCCTCTGTAATCATGCTTTAAAAAAAGGCAGAAAACCGTTACATACAACTTGTCTACTGCATATGCTCAGTGCAACTACTAGCACATCTGCAAAATCCAGTTAAAAAGAGCAAGCTTGCAGATTTGTGCTATGCTTTAAGCTCCTCCCCAGCAACTTACAAAAAAAATAATTTGCGATTGTACTGATCCTTGCGTTACACCCGTGCTTATTAGCACTTCTGATAATCTTCCAATGGTGACATTTTTGAAGGCAAAAATACGTTGCCTTAAAAGTAAGGCTAATGTAAAAGTACTACAAACTGGTACCGCGTTGTTTAAAAAATAGTACGGAACACCACATAAAGTAGTAAGCACTAAGCAAGACACTTCACGAGTACAGTAAAAGGACAGGCAGATGAAGGAGTTACGGTGGATAAAGCAGGACATGAACTCACAGCATGCCAGCTACTTTGCAGTTCAGTGCCAATGCGCACGCTCTTACCTTCCCCCTCCGCCCACCCTCCTGCACCGCGAGGGCAGAACGGCACAGTTAAATCACTCCGCAGTAATTGGTTCCTCGGTCCATACCCACATGGACATACACAAAATGTTTGGAGCTGCAAAGGAACCATGGCACTTCAGCGAAAGAGCTGCTTTGTTATTACACCAAAAGCATTCTGTATGATAGCGATCATGCCGACATCCTTTAGTAAACTGGTGATCAACTACAAAGTGCAACTGCAAGGAAAATTAAGTTAAAAAAATAGATTACACATCTGATACTTACAAAAAAGCAAGCCTTCAGTTCAAATGACTGATTTTTTTTTTTAAACAGAGAGTTTATTTACTGCCTAATCTTGAAATCCCTGACAAATAAGCAGTTCCACTAATTTAAATGTTTGCATAAATAGGGATAGCTTGTCACTTAGTATATTCAAGACTGAGTGAAGAAGTACTACCTGCACAGAAGAATCATCAGTGCCACATTATAACAAAACACAGACATGTTTTTAGCATGAAACCACCTCTTGAAAATATCAATACACTTTTTTCTTTCAGAAACTGAGGCCATGCTTCTTTCAAGTGAAGCTCCTCTTCTGTTACCAATATAGATCTGATTTTTAAAGCATCAATACTTTTCAATAGCAAATGATTGTAATTCTACATTCAAGATACAGCACACTTTTTCAGTGAATCTCAGTTTAAGATAGTCTATATTTAAATAATCTATATAGTACATATAAAAATACACATCTCTACCATAAATGAGGTCTTGTCTTTTTCTAAGCCTCCTAGCCTTTTGGCCAATTGCCCTTGCTCTAGGTCTGACTCATCTTAAGCTCCTAAGCCAAGGGACACATTCACCAAGCAAATTCTGCCGCAATCTACTCAGAGAAGTATTTCCTCAACATACAGTCCTGGAATGCAACTAAAATGCAACTCAAAAAAATGTATGTGTAACTTTTGAAATGATTGTTTAAAAATGGCATACCTTAGAATTTAATTTAATTTTCTGATTGAGAAATTCTTGAGATTCCAGCCAGTACCATAAATTTAACTTCCCCACTAAATCTCTGAGTTCTGTGCATCTCCCAGTAAGCTTGCTTTAATTTCAAGTCTCTACATTAACAGATGACTGGGGAAAAGCTTCCATTAATCTATGTATATTTCAAATGCAAACACATCTGTTTATTTCCATATGCTGTAACAGTACATATTTATTGAATGGCTGAATGTTCTGATGTTGAGATGTCAACAGGTAAACTTCCCACTGCATTGTATTCAGATGCACATTTCACAACCCCAAAGCTAAATTTGTCTCCTCAAGGGTAAGCCTATCCTGAATGTTTAAGAGCACACAAAACAGCATATTTAAAGATATTAATCAAAGAGGAGTTATAAATCATTGGTCAAACTTATGCACTGTTTAATTTACTTTAAATTCGCTTAGCCACAAAGGAAAACCATTACCTCATTATGCTGGCAAACGTGTTCTATCTAAGAATATGGCTACAAGAATGAGTGCACATATACCCATTTCTTTCAGCCATTGTTTCAACCTGGTCAGAAGTTCCATAGCTCTGTTAGCATGACAGTGTCCTCTTACTGTTAAATTATTAAATTAATAATTAAGGCTATTAATATGCATAGAATAAGGGCTACCATGGTGATATGAAGTCCTGCAAGGAAACCTTACCAGCTTCCAGAATGGTTAGAGAACCTGCATCTTTTTGTACCAAGCCAAGTAGATATGCCTATTCTTTTAAAATTTTAATCCTCTCGTTCCAAAACTCTTTTTTTTTAAAAATTAAACAGATAAGTTACCTCACTATCACACAAAACATAAAATCATTAATTCCTTCATTAAAAACAAGGCAAAAATGCTCTCTTAGCTACCAGAACAAGAAGCACCTGAACCAAACCAAGGTAAACCTCAGAGTAATACTGTTGAGGAGAAAAAAAAAAAAAAAGCCATCTAATCAACTGTCCATGTAACTAATGTTATTGTTTCCAAGAACTATAAAACCGTAAGTCAGCACTCACAGGAATAGTGGAAATTTCAGAATTCAGAATTTTCAAGAAGTAACTTTCTTCTGGGGAGACAAGTAATAGGACACAGCATACAACACTCAGGCTCAGTTTTGCAGTCTTTCTGTCTAACGTCTATCACTTTTGGTAAAGAGATGCACAGATTAGGCAACAAGACCAAATATGGAATCTATGGACCATTTTTCTTATATGCTGCAAGACATTCATTGTAATGATAAAATAGGCATGATGAAGAAATACTTGCCACTGTCTCAGAGCCAACATCTTAATGAGATATTTCAGAATAAATGAAGGTAATAAAGATTTATTTGTGTGAGCATTCAAACATGTTCAGGTGAAAAAGGATTGTATCTGAATTTCACTATAAGCTTCACAAATATCTATTGCTAAAATTGAACGATACATAGGGTTCAGAATTTGCATTGGCACAATTTAAAACTGAAAATATGAAAGAGCTCATTCTTTAGGAAAAACAGTAATTTAAAGCTTTGAGAGACAAGGTGTATTAAATTTAAAACAACCAGAAGTAGTACCATAATTAGAAAGTCACGCTCAGAATATAGATAAAAAGGAAGAAATATTGGAGAAACAGAATAAAATTGTGTCTTTGCTGAGGTACGAATAGAAGGTTCCGTAGTACAGGATTAACTCTTTCAATGGCAAATCCTTCACATACAAAAACCAAACCAAGATTCACTTATCACATAATTCAAAATTTACATGTAATAAAGGCAAGGCAATACTCAGTTATGGCCTGTCAAATATTTACCCCACTAACATTATCTACAAAAGCACTTTACCATTTTGTACACAGTGATTCCTTATGCACGTTGAAAGGCGTTCAGTTAAAAAAGACATTATATACATATCTGTACACAATTCCAACAAACATACTCCATCTCCCAGTGGAATTCTTAAAGCAAGATACCTGAGGTTTCTCAATATCTTCAATTTCTCTATCACAAACCTAAATATACATTTCAGAGTTTACAAAAAGACACCTCCCTGGAATATGTGCATTATCGTTAAAAAAATTATAGCTTTAAGGAGCTGAAAAAGACTGCCTCTGTCTGAGAGACTTCATTTTCACTCTTGCACATTTAAGAACGTCCTTCCACCAAAGGACATTCCAGTGACTGAGGGGCAAAAAAACATTAGGGTGTGCGCCTTCAGTGCAGACACCAAGGGATCTCTGTTGTCTTAGAAAAGTCAGCAACAGCAAGCACATCAGTAGGATGAAGTACTTCCTCCAGCTAGTGAGTATCTGAAGAGGAAAAGAAATAGTTATCTTTGTGACAAGGCATTCTACAACAAGCAGCAACTAGAAGTTATTCTGTTTTATGCTGTTGGAGTTTCAGCCTTTTTCCTTGCAGAATTTCCACCACTGCTGTCACACTTTAAAAAAAAAAAAGCCATGGAGCTGAACAACATGCAAATACACCCTATTAGCATATCCCTGCTTTTTGAGCAAATAGCAACAACCTGTGTTCAAGTGTGTTACTGAGAAGTATATGATGATGTAAGAATTCTGTATACTGGGGACAACATTTAGCGATTCCAACTTTCCTACTTGTCAAGTTTACGTCCATCTTTCCAAAATATTACTGGGACAGGAAACATGTATTTCTTGGTCTAAGCCGATTCTTAAATCATCCAAAGAGAGAAGCACCCATTTTAATCATGTTAAGCTTTCAATAAATTATAAAACATCAGAGATCAGAATTGGTGGGGGAAGGTAAATGGATTCACTCAAGTTATTGGGCAGCTCTCCTGAGGGTCCCAACTCATCCATTCAGACAAACTTGGGAAATCCAGTTTTAACCAATCATAAGAGGAATGAAAATCTCATTAGAAACATATTGTTGAAGAGCCATCTTCAATAGTTAGCTATCAAATTGAGAGGGTATTTTAAGTGGATACAATGAATGACTTAATGATGTAACAGAACATATTTCTTGTAGTATTCAAACAAGAAGGAACTATCTTTTCAGAAGCTGACTAGCTCCAAAAATAGCTTTATTCATAAGGGATACCTACTAAGCTATGGAATAGTTCAAACTCCTCTTCAGGGAGAGATCCTACCATGCATTTTTTTCCCACTCACTTTCTGGAAGGAGTGCTAGTTATGATAACACACTAGCTGAGTATCATCCTTGGAATAAGAGAAAAATTCACCCAGATGTGACCCATCAACAAATATTCTCTATGAATATTTCTTTCTCTCCCTCAAAGAAAATGAAGTGTCTACCTCCACTGTTAGAAGTCATTATGACCAAGAACAACAGAAACAGCCCAAGGAAGCAGAACAGAAGGAAAACAAAATGCTAACTAGGTGTATAAAGGGCTCTGAAACCTATCTCCTAGGACAAAAAATATGACTGTTGCTGTCGTGACAGCAATAGGATCATCTCCAGCATTCACAGAAGAAGTGCCCAGTGGAAAGCCTGTCTCCACATGGTCATTTTCAGCTTCGATTGCAGCATCAAGTCTTCAAGGTTCCCAGTTCCAGGAAGGCCCTGTACCAGGCTAACAGAAACTTGACACCGAAACATTGGGCTGATGAAAGACTAGCGTCAGTTTTGGAATCCCTAATGGAAACAAACTAAGATTGAAGCTCCAGAAACTCTTTCAAGCTGGCCAGGATCAACTGAGAGGAGAATCAGGACATCTGGCATCCAGAAGTGACCTTTTAGCACTAAAGATGCTGACTGGGCTTCATGCTTAACAGCCCAGAAAGCAAGAAACACAATTGCTTGCAGACTTCTTGGCACTGATTTTTACTGAATGACACAGTGTCGGCCTGGCAATCCTCTGCTTTAATTTGAGGTGTCCTATCTAAAATTTTACCAAGCTGTGGTTAGAGACAGTATAAGGGAGACACCCGCTCAGGGTGATCTTTTTCAAGGTAGCAATCTATGATTAATCATTGCCATGAGTTTTTTCTAGTACCAAGCAATCCAACCTGGGTGGTATAGATTCACAACAACTGTGGACTCCTGGATTCAAGGTTGCATTTAAAGCCTCTTCAAGCAGAGATTCTGAAATTTATACCCCTGATCTCTTCTTGCGTAGCATTTAAAAGAACAGGAAATTGAGTGTTTGTTAAGAATATATTCCTAGCCTAGGCAGTTAGAAAATCTCTTATGAAATTTGGCCTTTTGAAGTAATACAAAATGTTGGGTTTGTAGGTACCCCCAAAAGGCCATACAGACTATCTTTAATGAATGAACAAGGAACCACTTACTATGTGACTGAAAGAAACACAAACTAACTGAACAGTCCGTTTATCAAAGTGGTTAAAAGAAATTAGAAGTGACACAGGGCATCCTCTGCAACATACACCCAGACACTAAGAAAGCATCAATGTCCCTTATAGGAACTGCAAAGGGAAAAGGCTGTCCAGTCTCATTTGACACACAATATGCACACTAACAGCATGAACATACATATGGGCCATCACCTGAAGCTAGAAATTAGAACTGCTGATACAATTAGGGTTTCTTGCAAGCAAACAATTGTACAAACTGTAAGCACAAGTGTTTTTTTCCTCTATTATAAATAGAAAGTAATTCTTTCAATTTAACACTAGTCAAATACTTGTAGAATCAGATCTGCAATTTTCTGTAACGCTTAGTGAAATAGTTTCATTACCTCTGAAGCCTCTGCACAAGGTGTGACACCAGGTTATCTGCAATGCCCGGACAAGCCTCTTCAGCTAAATAAATAGCCTTTCTCAGTTCTTCTATGGAATCTGTGTTACCACCACATACTTCACTCTTCTCTTTCAACTGAAAGAAAAACATGAAGAGATATATTAATAAGATATTCATAAATAATTCTAAAAACAATGCAAAAGCTTGTTAGGAAGCAAGCACCAGTGTTCACAATGTCATGATTTGACTTTCATTTTACACCCTCACATCCTGAAGACTTTTTTCATCCTGAATTTAGTCTTTGCAGTACTTATCAGGATGTCACTCATCATTCACATATCCTTTTCAGCATGCTTACATTCAAAAATTATAACAAAGTACCCCAAGAAAGATGCACTATTTACCTGTAGCTGTTTGGTTTCAAGATGTGCTGCTTATACATACTCACTGTAGTATACACACTTGTACACCTATAGCTTATACATATACACTGCAGATGCACTTGTGCAAGCACTACTAGAAAATGTTTTCACCCTGTCAACTCTACCAACAGAGTGCCCTGAGCACTCTCTCATCTCCCCGCTGAAGCAAAGGATCCTGTGATTAGGCTGGAACTGAGGGCTGAAAGGGAAGGTCTCAGTGCTTCACTTGTGTAGAAGCTGGTATAACATGCTGAGTATGACTGGTAAAATGCTTTCTTTCTCAGATCTCACTAAAGAACATTCAAAAAGCTTAGCAGGATCTGGGCTTCCTTGGAAGAAAGTGTGATGTTACTAGTAGTAAAATTCAAAAGTTAAGTTCCTGCTGATCTGGTCCACAGCTATATCTTGGAACACTGAAGAACGTGAAATTTCTAACAGATAAAATGACAGATAAAGAGATAAAGCAGTGTCAAAAATGGAATGCTGCAATCCAAACATTTACATACCTTTTTGGTTTTGATGTTCATTGCTTTAGGCTAGCATGGTTGATGTTGCTACCATGCATATGACATATTGTTAAAAACAAAACAAAGATCTCAAAAGCAGACATGCATGAAAGCAAAGGGTACAGCTAAAACTGTAACACATCAAGTTCCAAACGGGTTGTAGAAACCTTAGATGTCATTCATCGTATTTTTCAGAGACATAAATCCTGGAATTGTGAAGTTTTAAAGCAATGACTTACCTCTGCAAATAAAGGGGATATAACTGTAGACAGGCATTGGGATAGAGGCCTCTTTGGGATATCCTTTTCCTTTAAAGAAAACAAAATTCTGACCAATTTTATTTCTGAAAAAAAGCATCCTCATTGTATTCTGTTTTTAATCAAAGAAAAAAATATTTCCAACATGCTACACTATGAAAAATCTGTTTCTATGTATATACAAAGTATGTATAAGTTTCTACAATAGAGTATTCCAAAGCACTGTGGAAAATGGAGGCTGAATTAAAATTTGAGGCACCTCAAATACATGCAAGCTCAAAATTTAAAACAAACACATACCAAACCAAACCCAAACCCCAAAAAACCCCACCAACAACACACAATCAAAAACCCACCCCACCACAATCCTACTGAGCATGTACTAAATCATAGACATGCTAATATTTACTAGGCTCCTCCCATATGATACAGTATTTTTCTTGTATTTCTCCAGTTCTGGTAAGAGCACACACACAGAACTTTCATTGCCAGGGTAGCAACCACCTCCCCTAGCCACACAGGCTGCAGAAAATACAATGGAGCAGAATGGAGCAGCTCCTAAACATCCTTTATTCTGGGTTGGATTTTTTCGGTTTGTGGGTTGGGGGTTGGTTTCTTTTTTGGACATATGCACATTCTATTCTTTGCTACATTGTAGTCTTTTTTCCTAAAAGACTTGAATATCTTCCCCAAAACCGCAGCTTAACTTTGTTACTGTACTGGTTTAAGTTTACTTTACAGAAGGAATATTTTTTAAATAAAATGTTGCCTGGTCTTCCCCCAGTTGTAATATTTCACAAACTACAGAAATATTTTGGTACATATTTCATGAACTACAGGAGAAGGACACATCTACAGAATACCCAAACTTCAAGACTTACTCAAAATGTTTTGTGAAAGACAACTGTAGAATATAAAATTTTAGCAAAAGTTCTGAAAGTTTTACAGTTTAAATGCTTTTAAAGGTATGAAATAAAAACCACCCCACTAAATTATTAAAGCAAGAATTATCTCCTTATATAATACAGTCAATATTTTGAGCACCTTATTTCTTTGCAACTCCAAAGGCTGGGCTGCTCCATTCTCTAGATTCTTGGGGTCTTTTTCTCTTATTGTAAAGATCCACTCTCCTGAATCACTCCCACCTGAAGCCTGACCATCTGGTTCACTTCAAGGGAGGGGAAAAAAAAAAATTAAAAAGTTCTATTACCTACTCCTTATTGTCCATGTTCATTCAATATACATGCTAAACATAAAAACTGCAGTCAAGACCAAAATCGGGATTCTGTTGTGCACGTCACTAAGTATAAAGACAAGTATGGAAAGTGAGGCAATTAATCTTTTGGGGAAATTAAAAAAATGAAACCAAGATACTTTACTAAATGTTAAATTAACTTCAAAAATAAAGAGAGGCATTACAGATTGAAAACATTCTCCCAAGTTACATAAAAAAGTAACATGAAGTGTTCTATTGCTATCTGAAAACTGTCTTTAACAGAGTACCTCAAATCATTAGGGAAGGGGGGGGGAAATTAGAAGACTTAATTCACTTTTTTTGCCTAGAAAAACAGCTAAGACACTAGCTTAGAATACCTTTGAGGAAGATAGGTCATCCCCAGCCCAATAGCTAGGTAAATTTCCCACTTCAAAAAAAATTTGACTAAAAAAGTACAGGTACAGCATGGCTTTCACAAACTACATCACCCAAGTCAATCTTTCGCCTCATTTTTGTGGATGGCATAGTGATTTTTTTCTGTAACTCCTGCTAAGTTAAAAGACCAAAAATATTTATGCTGACACTAATCAGTCACTACATTACATTTCTCCTCTCACTACCATACGTATCCTCCTGTAAGTTCATTTCTTTCTGATCTGTGAATTGAGAGTCATTTGCAAGAAAAGCACCAATTAAAAGGGCATCTAGTGGCCATTGTACAAAAAGTATTTTAGCGCAGTCTACCAAGTCAAAAAGCATGTGATCAGTGTAAGAAAATTCTCCAAGATTTCTGCTTGAAGTCACATAGAACTTCTGGCTGTCACTGAAAGAGGTAGGTCTACCTTCCTTGTATACATTAGCTCTAGTAAGTTCATCCAACATAACTGTTCTAGTTCCACTACTCTCCCATGGCAAACTATCAAAGCTGGTCTGATATTCCACAGGAACAGTGAACTGTAACCTCAAAGTTCAGTTAGTAATTGATCTGAGACCAGTTGTAGGACTCATAACTTACCTTCCAAAGCAGACCTGGTTTTGGGCTGGAACTGTGATCACTGGAAGGCATGAAGCCATTAATAATGTAGGACAAGTATACAGCTGTAATGGCAGCCAAGAAATCATAACCAGCCTGATGCTTGCCATTAGCACACAGACTGGAATTGCAGAGAATAGTCACGTTTTCTTTCTTATGAGGAATTTAATCCATTTGTGAATAAATTGTGGCAATCCCTTCACTTGATTTTCAGAAGTGTGTAATCTGATGATACCCGCTATTTTCAAAATTACATTTACACTAACAAAGTTAACTTTTTAACTGAGTCATACCTATCTATAACTGGATTTCCTGAGGAAACGAACTCATGGACCTACCAAACAGCTCCATCAAAATTTGAAGGAGAGAAGTAAAAATTGGAAAGGAAAAAATCTGGAAATATTTACACCACTTCTCCTTTTTTAATAAATAATTTGACATTTCATGACTATCATGCTGTAATGGCCCAACCTTCCTGGAAGGATAGAAAAAAACAAACAAAAAAACCCTCTTATAAAAAAAAAAAACCCTAAGTAATATGGTTTGTACTCCAAAACCCCATTATCATGGAAGCATTGTCCACTAACCCTATCTTATACGCAAGGATATGCTTCTGCCTGTTTACTCAGCCAAAATGAGGAACAGCCTGCCACCAAGGAGACAGCTCCCCTCCTTAGGTGGCCATAAGAATGCCCAGCAACGTGCACATGCACACTGCTACTTGGCCGTGCAGGGTGAGGACTCCCTTCTGCTCACACAACAGGAGTAACAGTTGGCCTTATATCTAGGAAAGACCCTAGACCCTATGTAAAAGAGAAAGTAGTATAGAATGGGCCAGAAAAGTTGTTCTCAGTGACTGTTATTTGCACAAAATCCCTTGCAATACTGAAATCAAGATCTCATTAGTTTACCAAGGCTGCTAAGCTGAAAAGCTGTAAATAACAGAACACAGGAATATATGTGCTAAAAATAACTACTTGGCTCCTATATTTACAAAGGGTATTTTATAAACTCATCGAACTTACGTATCTGAGTCATCAGAACTGGAGTCATCATGACTTTGTTCAGACTTCCATCTCTTGTGCCTATCAATAAGGTCAGTCAGGTAGGAAGTTTTCTTTGAGTTTCGTAAAATAAATTTGTGTTTTAATAGCTCTTTTGCAGTAGGTCTCTTAAAAAAAAAAAAAGTTTTTTTTTTACTGCATTTGAGAGTGTTAAATGACTTATTATAAAGAGATTAAGAAATCCAGACTTCAGTCTTGATAGAAATGAGATTTTAAATACATACAGTATCTTAAAAAAAAAAAAAAAAAAAAAAGATGCTCACAAGTATGTTGCCCCATATTAGAAAAGCTGAACTGCACTTATTCATGTAATTCATGTAAACCAGTCAAGTTCTCTACTATACATTGACAAACAGATGACACTTACAAAGCTTGGGTCCTTGTTTAAGCAGGCCTCAACAAATTCTTTGAGGGATTTACTGAAGTTTCCTTCCAGTGTTGGTGGATTGTTCTTCGGGATGAGGAACAAAACCTTCATTGGATGTAATTCGGAATGAGGTGGCTCTCCTTTTGCAAGTTCTATGGCTGTTATGCCTAATGACCAGATATCTGCCTGTAAGAAACAATGCTTTTAAGATTAGGCTGGAGAAAGAAGAGAAACAGTATTGCTTGCTGTCATGATTTAACGCCAGCTGGCAACTAAGCACCACACAGTCGCTTGCTCACTCCCCCCCCCAGAAGGAGCGGGGGAAGAGAATCGGAAGGGTAAAAGTGAGAAAACTTGTAGCTTGATATAAAGACCGTTTAATAATTGAAATAAAATAAAATAATTATAATAAATTGTAATGAAAATGAAAATAACCAAGAGAGAGAAATAAAACCCAAGAAAGACAAGTGATGCAAATGAAAACAATTGCTCACCACCAACCGACCGATGTCCAGCCAGTCCCCGAGCGACAGCCCACGGCCCACCTTCCCCCTAGTTTTATTGCTGAACATGACGTCATATGGTGTGGGAAATCCCTTTGGTCAGTTGGAGTCAGCTGTCCCAGCTGTGTCCCCTCCCAACTCCTTGTGCCCCCCCAGTTTCCTCACTGGTGGGGTGGGGGGAGAAGCAGAAAAGGCCCTGACTCCGTGTAAGCCCTGCTCAGCAATAACTAAAACATCCCTGTGTTATCAACACTGTTTTCAGCACAAATCCAAAACACATCCCCATACCAGCTACGGCGAAGAAAATTAACTCTATCCCAGCCAAAACCAACACACTTGCAAAGGTAGATTTTAAACCTTTACTGTAAATTATTTCATATGTAAATTGTTTTTGCTACCATGGTCTGGTTTATGTGGTTAAGCACATAAAATAAAGTACACAGAGTTCCTTGGTCGTTTTTACTCTATAGCCTAAAGCGGTTCTACTTAGAGTTTTAAAATTTTTTAAATCAATACTATTACACCGACAGTTATAACTGATCTTGAAACACAAATATTTTTAAAAAGTAATGGTAGATTGTTATAAAATAGCATTTTATCCACCATATGTGAGTACACTTTGTAAATATGGGGGAAAACTCAAATATTGGCATAAAGGAAAATGTTATAACATGCACAAGGTTTTTGCTCAACAAGCATCAGGTAGCACAACCATCAGAAATCTAATACATTAGAATGTAATTTTCCTGGGGTTTAACACTGTCTTATATATCATTCTTATTCACAGACTAGAGAAATGCAGTCTAGAACAGTATTATTCAACTTTTTCAACCAGTTAAGTATTTGGTCCAAGTAGCTTCTGAAATATTGACAGCACTTTTCTACCTGATCTGCTTTGTAGACCTTCTCCTTTGAGCCACGTCTTGTAGGCCAAGAAGGCCTGATCTAAATCAAACTTCTCTAAGTCATGCACGTGCAAAATGCAGATCCAAAGGCTCACTCCCACGTTAGAGGGACAAATCAAGTAATGCAGCAGAGACGAGTGCTAGATCTGCTACCATTTAATTTCACTGATGAGTTGGATTCACATTGTTATAGGATGCCACAATATGTATATTGGGTTTTTAGGAAGATTACTTAAATACATTTGTTTCATAGGTTTTCATCATCAAAATGGCTACTCTTTCTAGGGAACACTATCTTCCTAGATCCAAATCCTAATGCCAAATCTGCCTGAAGTAATGCATTGTAATTCTCTATGTTCTGCTGAAATAGCAGACCTAAAAGTCAAAAGAATAGATGAATACACCCCTCAGAAAGGCAAAAGAAAAAAATTTTCACAGAAACATCTGTTCCAAAGGACAAGATATGAATTAAAAATACTTATGTTTTGGTTTTTTTCTGTTTCTTCTGAAGTGAAAGAAGAACAAAGACTTATTCTCAGGAAAATAGGAAAGTTCTGAAGGGAGCTGTCTGGTTTTAATCCCAAACAGAGCATTTGGATCTTCACTGTGCTGTAAACAGATCTATTTCCAGGTACTGGATAGAGTAGAGATTTCATTTATCACTGCTGTCCTTACTTAGTGTCCCTCCAATCCATCTGTCCCTGCTCAGTTGATATGCTAGGTTATCTTTAACTCATACAGGACTACAGGCTGATCGCGGCAATGTATGCATCCATTCCACTATCATAACTACGTTGCCTGACTAAAAAGCAGCTCCTTCTTCCTTGTTCAGACAGTATTCTATTGTTAAGAGCTTAGTTACTTAATTTTGCAAGTAAGTATGGAAAAAAAAACCTGAGTCTATTAGCATACCATTGAATTTATGAAATGACTTTTTGTTAACCCATGTTACAGAACTGCCACCTCACAGTCAGCACAGAGGATTACCATAAGTATATGAGCTCTGAGTTTCATTTATCTTAATAACAGCATTATCAGCTAAGCTCTCCTCAAGTCTGAGTATAATTGTGGGTAACTTTTTTCTAGCAGGAAAGCTTTTCTGGGTTATGAAAGAAAAATGTCACCTGCAAAGATGAGTCTTCATGTTAACAGCTAAGCATTATTATTTCCAATTTACTCTGAATTTCAGTTTCTCAAGAGGAATGTGTTAAAGCCATATAAATGGATAGATTTTCTTCTGCCAGACTTTCAGTCACAGATGGAGCATGTGTATACATAAGTATAAAAAAAAAATCAAATTTTTATGTGTACATGCACACACACATATATATACTTCCTTTTTTTCCTCATATTTTTATAACTTTCTACTGCTAGTGACCTTCAGTGATCGAAAAAGTCCAACAAACCATGGCTGCACACTGAATTCTTTGAAGTCCGAGACAGGTTTTGGAAGCCCATTCCTGTTGGAAGCAGCAAGAATAAAAACCCTGAATTCCTCCAGAACTGTAACCTCTCCTTTCACAGATAAGAAAGGATCTCAAAACAGGAACATCAGTACCAATTGTGTGTGTATCCAACTAGGCATTTATAGGACACGCTTGTCTGTGACAATGAAATTCCAGAACAGGCACAAATCAGTCCTCCAAATGGGGAAGAAGCATGACCTTAGAAGTGTTGACATTATCTCCTGACTAAGTTTTACCACGTTATGATTTTTACAGTTTCAAACCTTGAACAAAAATAATTTTTCCAAGTTCAGATGAGAGTCAG